>NC_091754.1:48669404-48984959 GCF_043380555.1 Nothobranchius furzeri | reverse complement strand
AAGTTCTGATTTAAAGGACACGTAAACAGCAAATGATCATGTTTTCTGTCTGTAAATGACGTAACTAACAATCGGATCCATAAAAAATATGACCCCAACCCTTTCAGGATCGATGTAGGATTTTCAGAAGTCCGTAAAAGCAAGTCTTACCCTGAACTGTGATATAATGTAGGAAATACGCTTTTGGTTTTTGCAATTTGATTTGATAGCCTGCAGCGTTCCACTTCCCTTGCACCGAACAGCTTACAACATAATACAGCTATTTTACCGGCTCCCCCCCATTCAGGAGCTTTTCAGACGCAAAATAAGAGAGAAAGCGTTCCGCACAGCTGGTCCCACAAGCTCTCAAAATCACGTGAGAATTACAACAGCACGCGTGATCTCAGAAGCATGTCTGCAAGAAAGATCTGGTTTATTTTCAGTTCTGTTTACCTCGGCTGCTGAGGTTTCACAGGAAATGATGTGCGTACTAGTTCAGCAACTGGAAAGCTGCCGGTGACTTTTACTTTGAAAGTTTACAGATGTTTTACGCTACATTTGTGCTTGACTTCCTGTCTGGCCTGATCTGAACTACAGAGTTTTAAATTTATTTAAAATAAAGACTCAAAACGTGAGCAGCTCATGCCTCTGGGACGAACGCGTCTAAAACTTTACGCTTCAACTATAATGGAGGTTTCTGTACGCTTCAGTGTGCTTCACGGCTGTTTTGCGAGGGCTTAGACATCCACTTACGTACAGATGTCAGTCACAGTATGTGCACCAACAACAGCTTAGCTGGACCAGATAGGATGGGTCCTTCAAAAGACACAGTCCCTGAATCGTGTTGCTGCTAAGATTTAACGCTTACGCTTGGGCAGTCGGTACACCTCTGTCCCGTACTGAACACAGATACGCGTTCTGTTACACTTTAGGTTATTAGTCCAATCCCATGTAGGTCTTTTACAAATCTGTCCACGACCAGTATTGAAAAGATCCTTAAAATATGTATTTAGTAGAAAGGACAATCTACAACTGACACTTGTTATATTATAGCTAATTAGTTTTTAAGCTCAAAGGTGGTTATTTATGGGTTTTCTTGCTTTAAGGGGCGATGGTGGCACAGGAGTTAAGTGCTCGCCCCATAATGAGAAGGTTGAAGGTTTGAGCCCCGCTCAGGCTGTCGTTGTGTCCTTAGGCAAGACACTTAACCCTCCTTGCCTGCTGCTGGTGGTCGGAGGGACCGGTGTGCGGCAGACTCGACTGTCAGTGCGCCACAGGGCAGCTGTAGGGTGTGAATGTGTGTGTGAATGGGTGAATCACTGATTGTGTTGTAAAGCGCCTTGGGGGGTTCCAGGACTGCAGAATACTCAAATACTGGCTATTAACCATTTTATCAGAGTTTTTAAATAATTCTCTTAGTGTGTCTTTCTCACAGTAATAGAAATATTATCCTTAGTCATAATGCACGTGTGTGTGTGTGTGCGTGCGCTTTCATGTTCGTGCATGTGTGTGTGCGCATGTGTGTGTGTGTGTGTGTGTCTGTGAGTATCGATGTGTATTTGTTTATTTGTGTATGCGCATGTGTGTGTGTGTTTGTGTGTGTGTATGTGTGTCTGTGAGTATCTATGTGTATTTGTTTATTTGTGTATGCGCATGTGTGTGTGTGTATGTGTGTCTGTGAGCATCTATGTGTGTTCGTTTATGTGTGTATGCGCATGTGCATGTGTGCGTGCATGCGTGTGTGTGTGTGTGTGTCTGTGAACATGTGTGTTCGTGCATGTGTGTGCGCATGTGTGTGTGTGTGTCTGTGAGCTTCTATGTGTGTTTGTTTATGTGTGTATGCGCATGTGCGTGTGTGCACGCCCCCCTGCCTGGTGGTCTTCAGATACCAGCCAATGTTGAACACAGAAGGGAAACGGGAACCGTTTACACTTTTACTGTTGTCTGTTTCTCTTTACCAAAAATTAAAGATTAGATATTGTGATTTTTTTAGATAATGTGAAAGACTAAGTCTAATAATAACCGTCAGCATCTTAAACAGTCTGAACGGTGTGTGTTCTTGTGTGCACTGGCGCTGTGGCCACAATCAGTGTTTTTTTTAATACTTTTTCCAAATTCATGGTGTGAAACTCCTTAATAATGTCCTGGTTGACCATGATATTTTGAACTTATCAGATGACTAAATGTCTTGCAAACAGCTGTTTGGTGCTTTACACACCACTAGAGTTACAGTATGAGTCACTGTCTGGCCTGTTGTACGCTGACACAACTAACGTACCATTATGGAAGATCTAAGCTCTTAATCTGATGGGTTTGTTCATCCTATGGATCACCGAGAGCCAACCACTATTTCTTAGGTGTGTTTGATGATGAAATAAGAAAATGTGGTGGAATCAAAAATGAAATCTTCCACCTACACGTAAACGGAGTTATTTGTCCATCAGTGGCTAATTTTTGCCCTTTAATTAAGCGATCGGTCTTAATCAGGTTGGATGGCATTATCTCACTGGACTAGTGAGAGAGCTTTGCACAGATATTAGGCTGCAGAAGTAGGAAGAGTAGGGCTGCGTTCCACTCCTGCCACATACTGCTCTGTAAAATTAAAACAAAATTTGCTGTAAATGGAATGCAGCCTGCCTTGATTCAAGTTAAAATGTGAAAAGGCTCTATTTCAGATTGCCATGCTGCCAACCCCACCCCAGAGAGGCTCTTTTGGACTCTGAAACTAAATTGAGTCTCCAAAATCAAGACTAATCAGGCCGGTTTTGTTTAATAACGGAGACACGGTGGACTTTTGCCCCGCCCACAGGCTTGGAGATGTGCTCATGACATCACAAAGAAAGAAAACAATCTTTTCTGTAGCGCCTCTCAAGATAAAAATCATGAGGTGCTTCACAAAAACAAAACACAAAAATTAAAGAAGAAAAAAATTTCTAAAATGATTAAAAGTGTGTTTAACTAGAGAAAGGGAGAGAGAGAATTAATAGGAAAGAGGGAAATCAGTGGATCCCGGGAAAGGTGGAATAAGAGCAGAATAAGGAGAAGGTGATGAAAGTCACACCAAAGCCTGAACAGGTGATTTTAAAGGAGACCACTGAGTCCACTGATCTCAGGCTCAGGGGGAGAGAGGTCCAGAGTCTGGGGGCCACAGCAGCAGATGATCTGTCACCTTTGACCTTTAGCCTGGTGCTGCACAACCAGTAGGCTTTGGTCACTGGACCTTAGGGACCTGCTGGAGGTGTAGGGACTGAGAAGATCACCAATGTTTGGTGGTGCTTGTCCATGTAAGGCCCTATAGACCTGGGGCCTCATTTATCAAGCTTGTGTGTCCAGGGAGTGGCCTGGGCTAGCACATGCCACCCCACTGAGACCCATTTAAAATGACTTGTCCACAAAAGGCTTGGGGGTGAAAACCCCAAACAGCAGGTGGCAGTATGCCTGTTTAACATCGGCTTCTAGCCCCGACCAACGGAATATTTCTGTATTATCATTAGTTTTTCATATTGACATTAATAGTATTTAGAGTCCCAGTCCCACCTGTACCGGGTCGGCCCGGGCCGGGTAGCGTAGGTTGTTTACATATCTGGGTGGCCTGGAATTTTCCCGGGCCAACCAAGGCTCATTCTCGGCCCTCTTCTCGAGGGGGTCTGCTTCAGGCCGACCAGGGCCAACACGCCCACTGCTGACAGCAAATTCACACCTTCCATTCGAGCAAGCCTCTGATTGGTGGGTATAGAATCAGCCCACATGGGCTTAAGGCAAGGATGTGTGGAATCAACCGGGCCAGGCTGGGGCCGACTGGGGCTACCCGGCCCGGGCCGACCCGGTACAGGTGGGAATGGCCCACTAGAGTCCCAGTCCCACTCTTCTCCACCCCAGTTGGTGGCATTAATGGACCAAGTAGTGTCTGGCTAATGACCACCAAACAGCTCAAAGACAAGGAAGATGATGATGATGAAGAAGAGTAGAGATAAAAAGGCGATGGCACAATGTGGAACACACTAAATCACTGGAATGCGAAGAAAAAGCAAAACCACTGGTGCCACCAATGCATTAACAAGTGCCCCACCAGGGCCACCCCATGGACATGCCACTGGATCAAAGTGTTTCTTTACTTTAGACCAGGACCAGCATGATTTAGTCTTTTCCCAGCTTCTCCACACCTGGTTTTACTCTGCAGGTGATTAACAGGCTTCTGGAGAGCTTGATGAGCTGTTTAACAGTGCCGGAGCAGAGAAACCACTAAAACATGCAGGATACCCTCCCTCGAGGACCAGGGTTCCCCGTCCCTGGTCCAACTTAACCCTGGAAGAGCCAGAGCTCCTGTTGCTCCAAATGAACAAAAACTGCTAAAATAAACATATTTCTTGTTTTTCTCGTTGTTGAAGTTAAAGGATCAAATCTGGTGGATCCTGTTTATCTAATGCTTCCTAACAGAGTTATGCAAGCCATTCTGCAGGCCTTTTGTTTATTATAAATAAGGCCCCTTTGTTACTGGGAATCAGATCCGTTCCAGTTTTAATGGGACACAAAACCAGAATGAGTCCCAATTAAAACAACATCAGTAGAAAATGGTCCAAGTTGGTTGGAACAAAGCAGCGAGTGATTGAAATGATGTGATGACAATATTCTGATTCATAAAAATCATCACCTCACACTGCCAGCTCCACCATCGAGCCCGGAAATCTCACCACACGGTTCCAGCACACACACACACACACACACACACACACACACACACACACACACACACACACACACACACACACACACACACACACACACACACACACACACACACACACACACACACACACACACACACACACACCCCTCGCTGTGATAATCCATCATCCACACCAACACACAACAGGGTCTTTGTCAGCTTTCCTTCACAGATGTACACATGATTGTACACAATTAGTGATCCAGGCTCGGGTTTGGCAGAGACAGGTCAACGGGGGTTGCTTTCATTCCTGTCCGTAGCTCAGACTAAATGAAATTACTGTAATCCAGCTTGACCCGAGAGACGAGGAAATGCTGTTTGTTTCATCCCTCCTAGAAATCACTCCCACCCCTTTTTTATTTCTGGTTGGTCCCTTTTTCTCATCTAATCTGAGCTATTCAATGACTGAGTCTTGTTTTGTTTGAGGTCGAGTAAACATTCAACGCGTGGCGATTTTCTGATGAAAGTGTATTTCTGATGTGTTTAGATGACATCCTGCAGAAGGAGGACGGCCCTCTGTGTGCGGCTGAAATTGGCTCCGAGCTCCAGAAACAGTTTGCCATCCTGCCAGGTTGGTTTGATTTATCCCTGCGTGCACTAATCAATTTAAATAAATAAACAAAGCAACTGAAATGTAAACAAACATCTCATTCATGTCGTCCATTACGGTTTAGATGCACCCAAATGATCTAATTGTGGGAACTGGCTCTTTAATGCAAGACAAGGAAGTGATGTAGACACTTTTTACTGATATCCACCCATCCACTCCCACTTATCTGGGATCGGGTCGCGGGGGCAGCAGCCTGAGCCGAGAGGCCCAGACTTCCCTCTCCCCAGCCACTTGGGCCAGCTCTTCTGGGTAATCCTAAGGCTTTCCCTGGCCAGCTGACAGATAGTCCCTCCATCGTGTCCTGGGTCTCCCTTAAGCTTTCCTTTATATAGTTATTAAAGGAAAACTAATGGAGACTGCTGGAGACAGGCACCAGCCCCCGCGGCACACAGACTGATATATTTCGCATGCTTATTTCTTTTAATTTTGATGATTATAACTGACAATTAATGAAAATCCCAAATTCAGTATCTCAGAATATTAGAACATTGTGAAAAGGCTCAATATTGAAGAGCCCTGGTGCCACACACTAATCAGCTAATTAACCCAAAACACCTGCAAAAGCCTTTAAATGGTCTCAGTCTAGCGCTGTAGGATACACGATCATGGGAAAGACTGCTGAGTGGACACTTGTCCAAGAGACGACCGTTGACAGCTTTCACAAGGAGGGCAAGACCCAACCGGTCGTTGCTAAAGAGGCCGACTTATGGGGAGATAAAAGTTTCAAAAGATCTGTGCGTGTGTATCTAGATTTGTGTGTGTGTATCTAGATTTGTGTGTGTGTATCTAGATTTGTGTGTGTGTATCTAGATTTGTAACTTGTGTTGCACATACAAGTCATTGAGTACACAAACACAAATCACCTGGTAAACATGAACAAAACTACATTCCACACAAATCAGTTTCAAGTACAAAAATCCTTTTGAGACTATTTTCTCACCTGACTGATTTGTGCGTACGCGGTCATTTGAATGTTGGGTGGAAGCTGGGAAATTTGAATTTTCTTTGGATTTAGTCTAAATTTGTGTTGATGGGGCAAATATGTTTTTCTGTGGAGAAAGAGTATCTCAGGATCCTGTAGTTGTAAAAGATAAACCAACATTTAATTTTTTATCACCTAAAATTAGTTTCTTTAGACATTTTATGAGCCATGAAAACGTAGTCAAAGGTTTAAAAGAAATGACTAATAAATGGCAGAGTGATTCTCTGACTGGAAAAAGCAGGCTTCAAACCAGGAGAAGGCACAAGAAGATGGTGCAGCGTCCAGGTGATCTTTCCTCTGAAGTAAGTAAAAGTTAATCCAGCATGTTCTGCAGTCAGGTTATAATGAGACCGCTATGATTTTAGACCATTTCAGACGTTTTATAGGTCTGAAAGATTGGCACACTGTCCCCAGACAAGGAAGTGGCTCTTGGGCCAGTTTATGTGTGTGCACAGTGATGAAAACTATTTAAATAAAAACTAATGATGGGTGTTTCGACCACGCCAGTCACAGAATTATGGTGGCTCTTTCCTGCTGAAGGAAGGATTTGAAGTTCGCTGAACTTTGACTTGTACTTTATTTCGAACTAACGTAAAAAAAGCATTTTTTTATACAACACAACTCGACAAAAACAATCAAATAGTAAAGTCAGAACTTACAGCCATTTTCCCTCCATTTTTCTCTGTTCCTGGTTCGATGACGTCACTTTCGTGAAGCGCATTTGTACTCCTGGACTTATTTTCACACTAAACCTAAAATAGTGTTTCCCCTGTTCGAAAAATAAGCGAGTTCTTGATATCAAAATGTGTCTAAAATTCACGGACATCATGTGTGAAATCCATGGCACAAAACAAGTGGAGTTAGAAAAGAGCATTTTAGCACCATTGACTTGCATTCATTTTTTTCATTCTTCCGGGGTCCGAAAGTAGATGGGTGCGACTTAGGCGCCCTATGACGCTGTGCCATCTTCTAGTGCCTTCTCTCCTTTTGAACCCTGCTTTTTTCCAGTCAGAGAATTACTCTGCCATTTATTAGTCATTTCTTATAACCCTTTCACTATGTTTTCATGGCTCACAAACACATATGTTTAAATAAACAAATTTAGATGATCAAAAATTGAAATGTTGGTCTATCTTTTATAACTACAGGATCCTGAGATACTAAATTTTTCCACTGAAAAACATATTTGTCCCATCAACACAAGTTTAAACTAAATCCAAAGGAAATTTGGATATCCCAGCTTCCACCGAGCATTCAAACGCACCAGGTGCGCACAAGTCAGTCAGGTGTGAAAATAGTCTCAAAAGGATTTTTGTACTTGTAAATTGATCTGTGTGTAATGTAGTTTTGTTCGTGTTTACCAGGTGATTTGTGTGTGTTTATTCAATGATTTGTATGTGTAAGAACTGAAGTTACACACGAAAATGTAAACACAAGTTACAAATCAAGAGTTACACACACAAATCTAGATACACACACACACACAAATATAGACACACATGCACAAATTTAGATACCTACACACAGATCTTTTGAAACTTTTTTCTCCCCATACCAGCTGTTTACAGAGCTCTGAGTCCAAGCACATTAACAGAGAGGAGAAGGGAAGGACTAGATGTGGTAGAAAAAAGTGTACAAGCAGTACTGATGACCCCACCCTGGAGAGGATTGTGAAACAAAAGCCATTCAAAGATGTGGAGGAGATTCACAGAGTGGACTGCAGCTAGAGTCCGTGCTTCAAGAACCACCACCCACAGACGTATGCAAGACCTGGTTTCAGCTGCAGCTCCCTTGTGTCAGGCCCCTCTTGGACGAGAGACAGTGTCAGAAGTGTCTCACCTGGGCTAAAAACAAAAAGGACTGGACTGCTGCTGAGTGGTCCAAACGTATGATCTCTGATTAAAGTAAATTTTGTATTTCCTTTGGAAATCAACGTCCCAGAGTCTGGAGGAAGAGAGCAGAGAGCCACGTTGAGGTCCAGCGTACTAATGGAAATCTGAAAATCAGTATCTCTGTTGTTGCTTATCAGAGAAATGTTTATTTATTCATATGCCAAAGCTAGTCAATAGGAGTAGTAATAGTAATGTCAACATTTAAATGAGTCAGTTTGATAATCCTTAGATAATCCTGGTAGTTCTCATGAGAGTAAGACAGAATATTTTATCTGGCTGTCCAGTTCATCAGAAGATCCTCAACCACAGGTTCACCTGGTTGTCATGCTGACCTGTCTTTGAACTCCTGACCTCTGTGTCTGCAGGCGGCCGCGGGATGAATGGCAGTCCTATCATTGTCCTCCCAGAGTTCCCAGCGTTTGGCGAGGTGGGAGAAGAGGAGGTCCAAAATGTGCTCCGCTACCTCACAAGCATCCCCAGGTAGAGTCCCAGCTGCTTGTTTCCGTCAGGACTGTGTAGGGATGATCTGTAATTCCGCTTGGTGCCAACAGATGTCACTACAACCTAAATGCCAGGATGTCAAAGGTTCAAATAGGTTTAAAAAATCAGAAAACTCATCTTTTGGTCTGAGATCATCTTACTGTCCTGATTTTAAATGAGTTAGTGGAGGAGTTTTTCATTATTTTTGTGAAATTAAACCTAGTAGAATCCCATTTAAGAGGATTTTCTATGAAATTGTGGATTTATCATCGTTTTCTTTTATGTTGCATGTTCTCATCGTTTTCTGTCAGACGATAAAGGGTTGCGTAAGCATCAGTTCCTTATAGATACGGCTGGCGTTGGTTTTTTGTCTGTGTCTCATCACCCTCCAAGGCCCCTCCCTCTCTCCTCACCACACACTTGCATCTGATGCCAGTTGGTTGAACTCTGAGTGCTGATTGGCTGAGGAGGGAGCAGCAGGCTGCAGCTCTCGGCTGTGACTGGCTGCATGCAGCAGCCGGCTGGTGGAGGAGAAGAAGAGAGGGAGGAGGATAAGGAGGAGGGAGATGGTGTTCGAGGATGGGAACGATCACATCTCTCCATCCGCGAGCCGACAACAGTGGATGAGCTCAGAATAAACAGGATTAAGGGAAGACCGGATGATAACAATGGATGCTTGAAGATATTTTCTGATTGTTTTCGTCATTTTAATTCTTCTTTCATCTGATTTGGATTTTTGAAACAGTAGAAATGGACTGAGGATTTGCTGTGGCTGCATTTACTTGGTACAGCCTCCTGGTGTGTGTGTGTGTGTGTGTGTGTGTGTGTGTGTGTGTGTGTGTGTGTGTGTGTGTGTGTGTGTGTGTGTGTGTGTGTGTGTGTGTGTGTGTGTGTGTGTGTGTGTGTGTGTGTGTGTGTGTGTGTGTGTGTGTGCTTTAATATTCAGCCTTATTAAATGTGTGTCAAGGTGTCAGGATGCATGTCAGTTTGTTCAACAGGACCTTTACAGAAACACACACACACACACACACACACACACACACACACACACACACACACACACACACACACACACACACACACGGACATTAGCTTAATGAGGCAGCTACATATGGCTCTGCTTGTGGAACACACACATGCGCGCACGTGCACACACACACACACACACACACACACACACACACACACACACACACAGGCATTAATGCAGTGCCAAGGTTGCCATGGCAATCAGAAGGGCCTGATGACTGCAGGCGCGGTTTGAACCCTATTTGAGCTTCTGGAGGGCTACTGAAACCCGACAACATGTCCTCCTCACGTCTTTGATTTTTATTTGTTTAAAATGCTTAAAAAACCAGAAATCCTCTGAAAGTTGCATGGAAAGATTTTAAATGAGCAACAGTCATTATGTCTGTTATGCAATTCCGATTTGCTCCAGTACATTTGAGCCACTGCAGCTCACACACACTGACACACACAAGTAAACCTGCAACATGTTAAGGGTTTGGACATCCTGTCAGAGCTCAGACAGCACACACACACACACCCTGTCCTTATCTAACAGACACACTGATGCAGCTTTCTGCGGTGATAACGCTGCATGTTTCTCTCCTGCAGCGCCACAGCATCAGGACTGGGCTTCATCCTGATCGTCGACAGGCGGCTGGACCGATGGGCTGCCGTCAGAGCCACCCTGCTCCGCATCGCAGTAAGAGTCCATCCTGTTTCACCTAGAGAGAGAAAATGTGTTGAGGAGCTGTTTGCTTGTGGGTCGTTTGCTGATGAAGCATCTCTCACGACCACAAATGGGTGTTTTTGCAGTGTGCACATGAGATAATTCTGGTTTGAACATGGATCGGTGGGTGTAGCTGCTGCTGTCAGGTATAATTTGGTGTGTCACTGCTGACAATAATAAATGTTTTTCTGGATTGAGATCGCACTGTTCCTGCCTCGCTGAATGCCATGTAGTTGGGAAACCTCTGTGTGTCATTTGGAGGCTGAAATGAGGAGTTAAAAATAGCATATTGTGTGTGTGTGTGTGTGTGTGTGTGTGTGTGTGTGTGTGTGTGTGTGTGTGTGTGTGTGTGTGTGTGTGACATAATCCACACATTCTTGAATATTTGAGTCTTTTTTGTCCCCGTGCTCTCGGCCTACCTCACTAGGAGCGTCTATTTGAAAACCCAAGTATACCTGCTGCTGATAAGTTCACGAGGTCTTCTTCTTCCCTACCTTTTTGGTATTTTTGTGACTTGGAAAGATCCCAGGTCTGGATAGGAAGCTGTCCATAAAAGGAGGTTTTATCCTGATGTAATAACACAAGATCTTATCTGAAATTAGTTTTATGTTTAACTCCAGAACCTGTGTTTACTATTCTGAATTACCGGTAGTGAGCCCTGATGCCTTCCCAATCTGCAGGACACACCATAATACAACAATACAACAACCATCATAATAAATTTGGAAAAATTTTGGAATAGCAGGTTGATTGCTGATTGGCTGCACCTGGCGGTAAGGCGTTTCCTGTTTCCTGTTTTCAGTGTTGCACTACGTGTAGCTGTTTGGAGTCTGGGGCTCGCTAAAACTGATTTAATTTCTCTGTACTAGGATATCTCTGAGTTATTGTAGCACATAAGCACGCTAAAACACACATTTTGGGTGGTAGCGCCCTGGAGTGGGCTGCGAACTATTTTGAAGGTCGTACAATCAGGACTGTGCCTTTCTGGGACTTTGACAAGAACTTGCTTCTCACCTTTGGCCGTGACCCTCCTCCACCAGTCGCACCTGCCACCTCCTCCATATCTCCTCCATCTGCTCCAAAACTCCAGTCCCGTCCTGCTCCTGTACAATCTGTCAGAACCGGCGTCATCTCCTTCTCCCCTGAACCGGTTGGCGCCGTCTCAGCTCCTCTGATGGGCCAAACCACCACACCCTCACCTGGTTCCGACAACGCTGCCTCATCATTCCTGGTGGGTTGTGATTCCTCCCCATCTTCTGTTTCTGCCAGCGCCATCTCCACCTGTTCCAGACGTTGCGGCCGCATCCTCTCCGATGGGCTACCATTCCCCCTCCTCTGTTTCGGCCAGCATCGTCTCCTCACCTCCGATGAGCCAAAAGCCCCCACGTCGACGACGCCGCAGCCATCGTACCCCGGCGGTGGTCCCGGAGGGCGCACCGCATCCTGTCTCGGCGGTGGCTCCGGAGGGCGCGCCGCATCCTGCTTCGGCGGTGGCCCCGGAGGACGCGGTGGTGGCTCCGGAGGACGCGCCGCATCCTGCTTCGGCGGTGGCCCCGGAGGGCGCGCCGCATCCTGTCTCGGCGGTGGCCCCGGAGGACGCGCCGCATCCTGTCTCGGCGGTGGCCCCGGAGGACGCGCCGCATCCTGTCTCGGCGGTGGCCCCGGAGGACGCGCCGCATCCTGTCTCGGCGGTGGCCCCGGAGGACGCGCCGCATCCTGTCTCGGCGGTGGCCCCGGAGGACGCGCCGCATCCTGTCTCGGCGGTGGCTCCAGAGGGCGCGCCGCATCCTGCTTCGGCGGTGGCTCCGGAGGGCGCGCCGCATCCTGCTTCGGCCGTGGCCCCGGAGGACGCGCCACATCCTGTCTCTGCGGTGGTCCCGGAGGATGCATCGCATCCAGACCAGCTCTTCCACGAGGCTCCGGTCCAGCCTTTCTAAGAGGCTCCGGTCCAGCCCGTCCAAGAGGCTCCATGTGTGTGTGTTTGTGTGTGTGTGTGTGTGTGTGTGTGTGTGTGTGTGTGTGTGTGTGTGTGTGTGTGTGTGTGTGTGTGTGTGTGTGTGTGTGTGTGTGTGTGTGTGTGTGTGTGTGTGTGTGTGTGTGTGTGTGTGTGTGTGTGCGTGCGTGCGTGCGTGTGTGCGCGCCTGCTCTGTCTTCTCCATCCCCAGTGAGTCGTGGAGGATGGCTGCTTATACTGAGCCAGGATTCTCTGGAGGTTTCTTCCTGTTAAAAGGGAGTTTTCCTCTCCACTGTCACTTTATGCTTGTTTAGTATGAGGATTGCTGTAAAGTCACTGACACTTGATGCAATTTGCTGGGTTCCTTATATAGGAAACTTTATTTCTGATTGGCTTAATGAACTGACCTGAATTGGAATGTTTATTATGTGAAGTGCCTTGAGACGACTCTTGTCGTGATTTGGCGCTATATAAATAAAATTGAATTGAATTGAAAAGCTATGGTGAGTTTTTTATTTAAGTGCACGTGCACCTTTTAAAAGGTCCCTCTGTCTTTACCCTGAGGCCGTGTGCACACACAGCCGGATTTATGCAAAGCCGTCTTGGAAAAAAAAAATTGGTGCTTCCAGAGCATTACGAAGCTCATTCATAGGCATGCCGGGTCTGTAACTGGCAGTAGTGCCCGAAATCTTCAGCATCTTTACAGAAAAACATTCTTTGATGTGAAATATTTAGTTGGTGGAAGAACATACATAGCTTCATCCTTCGCCTGTGGTCTTTTACATAAATCATTAGTTGAGTTTGTACAACACGAGTCGGACATGTGACGTCATAGCATTTGTGTCACAGGCAGTGACGTGAAACCTCAACCCCGGTTATTTACATCCCCAAGCAAAAGTTGACGACGGAGAATTTGCGAAGCTCCACTTTAATCTGAGTTTTTGAAAGAATTGTTTTTGGTGTTGGTAATCTTTACTGTAGCGTGCATGACAGGTCAAACCATAGAAAATATCCTCGTTGTGCGGGATACTTGGCTACATGTGTGCAGGATCTGAGACATGACATTCTGTGAAAATCCTTTCACAATAAGAGCCCCTGAGCAGATGTGCACTCGTTTTTTAACATGTTAGCAGAGGTCTCTAGTATAAATGAACGCCTTGTGAGTCGATCTCTGTGGGGAAAAAAGCCCTGGCACTCCTGTTTAAGGAGTTATAAGTTAGGCAGAGGAAACGGGAGCAGAAGACGACAGGATTTGGTGTCTTACTTCCTGATATCTGGATATTTCACCTCTGATTGGCTAACAGCAACGTGACTCTACTACTGACTCTGTTTGCTTTGTAACGTTGATGTTTTATCTCTACAAACAACTGAAGCCTGAAGGAGTTCTGCCATGTTGCTAACGCTAATGGTTAGCTTTTATTAGCCGAGATGTACTCTGCTCGCTCCTGGTTGCTAAATCAGCAGCTGCCCTCTCCATCTTGAGTCAGGATGGGTGAGTCCATGAATGCTAAGTGACAGTGTGATGTAGATCTGTCAGGATTTTGAAATCCTAGAGTTTCACCGTCTGTTTTCTATCAGAAGCTAATGCAGGAGATAGGTGTAGGAGACTATTTTCATGTTCATCCTGCATGTGAAACTCAGAGCGACCCATCAGATTTAAAAAATAACATGTAAAACATGTTCTCAGTGACCTTGGTCTTTAAACATCACTGAAATAATCCTGCCGGCCATCATCTTCCAGTTACATTTACTGGATTATAATACAGCAGGATTTAAACTCTGTTAAAGTTTCTCAACTCAAAGAGGATCATATGATAAATACTGCTGTTGTAACAAAAACATTTTATGTATTATCAGACATAAGAACGAGGATGATTCCACTGAATTATTACCTGCATCGGTTTTGTTTCCTGGCTGAATTGGGCGAATGTGAAATTTGCATAATTGGCGTAGCCTTAATATGTCAGATATTTTGTTTTATTTACTAACTTCCTAAATGTTTAAAAGCGTCATTATCCTGATCCTGAAGGGGTGCAGGATTTGGTAAATGTATACATTTGTACGTTTCTTTTGATTGTTTCCTGTCGTTATTAATCCGATTCAGTCTGGTTAACCGCCTAGACCAGCACACCTTTTGACGCATCTGTTGTCTCCGTCGTGTCTGACACCGATAATCTCGCCCCGTTTCTGCAAATGTGTGCAAATACAGTCAGGTCCATAAATATTGGGACATCGACACAGTGCTAACATTTTTGGCTCTATACACCACCACAATGGATATCAAATGAAACGTACAAGATGTGCTTTAACTGCAGACTGTCAGCTTTTATTTGAGGGTATTTACATCCAAATCAGGTGAACGGTGTAGAAATTACAACAGTTTGCATTTGTGCCTCCCACTTGTTAAGGGACCAAAACTAATGGGACAGAATAAGAACCATAAATCAAACTTATATATTTCAATACTTGGTTGCAAATCCTTTGCAGTCAATTACAGCCTGAAGTCTGGAACACATAGACGTCACCAGACGTTGGGTTTCATCACTGGTGATGCTCTGTCAGGCCTCTACTGCAACAGTCTTCAGTTCCTGCTTGTTCCTGGGGCATTTTCCCTTCAGTTTTGTCTTCAGCAAGTGAAATGCATGCTCAATCGGATTCACATCAGGTGATTGACTTGGCCATTGCAAAACAGTCCACTTGTTTCCCTTCAAAAGCTCTTTGGTTGCTTTTGCGGTATGCTTTGGGTCATTGTCCATCTGCACTGTGAAGCTCCGTCCAATGAGTTCTGAGGCATTTGGCTGAATATGAGCAGATAATATTGCCCAAAACACTTCAGAATTCATCGTGCTGCTTTTGTCAGCAGTCACATCATCAATAAATACAAGAGAACCAGTTCCACTGGCAGCCATACATGCCCACGCCATGACACTTCCAGCACCATGCTTCACTGATGAGGTGGTATGCTGAGGATCATGAGCAGTTCCTTTCCGTCTCCATACTCTTCTCCTCCCATCACTCTGGTACAAGTTGATCTTGGCCTCATCTGCCCATAGGATGTTGTTCCAGAACTATGAAGGCTTTTTTAGATGTTTGGCAAACTCTAATCTGGCCTTTCTGTTTCTGGGGCTCACCAATGGTTTACATCTTGTGGTGAACCTTCTGTATTCACACTGGTGGAGACTTCTCTTGATTGTTGACTTTGACAGATACACCTACCTCCTGGAGAGTGTTCTTGATCTGGCCAACTGTTGTGAAGGGTGTTTTCTTCACCAGGGAAAGGATTCTTCAGTCATCCACCACAGTTGTTTTCCATGGTCTTCCGGGTCTTTTGGTGTTGATGAGCTCACCGGTGCATTCCTTCTCTTTGAGAATGTTCCAAACTGTTGTTTTGGCCACGCCTAATGTTTTTGCTATCTCTCTGATAGGTTTCTTTTGTTTTTTCAGCCTAATGATGGCTTGCTTCACTGATAGTGACAGCTCTTTGGATCTCATCTTAACAGTTGACAGCAAGATTCCAAATGCAAATAGCACACTTGAAATGAACTTTGGACCTTTTATCTGCTCATTGTAATTGGGATAATGAGGGAATAACACACACCTGGCCATGGAACAGCTGAGAAGCCAATGGTCCCATTACTTTTGGTCCCTTAACAAGTGGGAGGCACATATGCAAACTGTTGTAATTCCTACACCGTTCACCTGATTTGGATGTAAATACCCTCAAATAAAAGCTGACAGTCTGCAGTTAAAGCACATCTTGTTCGTTTCATTTGATATCCATTTTGGTGGTGTATAGAGCCAAAAATGTTAGCATTGTGTCGATGTCCCAATATTTATGGACCTGACTGTATATGCTAATCGCGCACTAATTACCAGTCTGATTGTCCCGTTCCAGAGTGTTTCAGAGACACTATTCCCACAGAGGCAATAAGACATTATGAGACAGCCTGCTAAAGTGCAAACACACACACACACACACACACGCACACACACACACACACACACACACACACACACACACACACACACACACACACCTGCACACTTGAGACATTAAACTGACTGTAAATATTATTACAGCTCTTTTATGAGAGGGACTTTGATAAAAGATGCAGATTTAAAGGTAATTTCAGTATCGTTAATCCTGTGTTGTACCAGACCAGACTTCACCAGTTAGCCGGTGTTAGCATGAATTATTTAAAAGATGAAGACAATTCAATAGAAACTCACAGCTGTCATAATAAGCAGCTGCTTACAGAACAGTTAGCATAATCTCAACCCGCCTCATAACATGTTACAGTATTAATTTATTATTCACATAAAACGGAGATCCAGCAGCTGCAAATGGGATTTTTTCATTTTTTCATTTTTTAATTCAGTCTTTGTTCAAATTGAATTAAAGAACCAAAAGATGATAATAAAATGGAGATGATTTTTGTGAGTCCTGAGTTTATCATTAGGTTAGCCCTTCTGCAGGAAGCCCCCCCTTTTATTCTTCTTATCATTTCATCCTCCTTTTGTATTTGAGCCTTGTGATTGTTTTTGTGTGTGTGTGTGTTTGCATTAAAAGCTGCTGTTTGAAGGGAACTGCAGCGCCAAAAAGAGTAGAGCTTGGTGAAATATAAAATAAATGAATATCTTCAGTGAACCAGTTCAACAACACACACACAGAGCATGCCTTCATGTTTTATTTAAGAGAGCATAAAAGCTCCACTTCTGATGGAGGCTGCACTCTTAATTTCACCTGAAGGCATGAAGGGCAGGTGGTGAGACGGCCGCCTCACATCAGGACTTCTCTCTGTGTTAGACATCCCTCTAGGACTGTTCCGTCCACCAGCCAATGACACGCTGCCTTACTGGAAGGTGAAGGTTGTTCTACCGGTGAGACGTGGCCTTCAGCAAGGCCTTTCAAGGGCGCGGGCTGCCATTTGCTGCGTGTGCAGACAAAACAGGAGCAGAAAAATACATTTAGAGAACAAGGTGGACAGGTTGGAATTACTAATAAAATAATGCATGCAAAATATTTATGAAGGTCCTAAAAGACAATAAATGAATAAACTGACGTAAGATTTATTTTCTTTTCCTTTATAATACTTATTATACGACAATTAATTTTTATTTGCTATGTCAGAGTCCTAAAGTAGTAGAGAAAGAGAACAAGTGACATTTGATCAGGCTAAAAATAGATTATTCATTTATGCATTTTATATATATATATATATATATATATATATATATATATATATATATATATATATATATATATATATATATATATATAATAGAGCTCTAAGCTAAATTACAAAAAAAAAAAAAAAAAAGCAAAAAGATGCTTAAATCTTCTGAAAAGTCAACCAGTGACTCAAAGTGGTGAAAGCAGAAAAGCTCTCATGCATTTTTAAACACCGGTGGGTTAGCTTTCAACGTCGTGTTTTGCTTTTTCTATGATTGTAAACAAAACTTAAATCAATCCAAATGTTTTCATCAACAAAATGTTTCCTGAAACTCTGTCCCTGGATGCTAACACGCTAGCAAGAGTTAGCACTAGTGGGAGAAGGTTGCGGAGAAGAATGCAGCAGAGTTTGCAGACTGTCATGGCCAATCAGAGAGCTGGGATTTTCCCGCTTCTTTCCAGGGAAGCAGATTAAGAATCAGACTGCAACAATAAACAAAGTAATTAATTAATTAGCTTGAATTTTTATTAACACACACACTCACACACACAAACAAAGTTTTTTTTTTTTTGCTGATTAAGAAAAGAAAGAAAAGCATCAGCACACTTCTCCGGAGCGATATTGTCTGACTAAGTTCAGTCGTTTTTTTTTTTCAACACATTAGCAGAAGTCACCTTGTGAGTGCCTTGTGAGTCCGTCTCTGCGGGGGGGGGGGGGGGAAAGCTCTTGCGCTCCTGTTCTAGGAAGTAGAAGTTAGCCAGAGGAGAGGTGAGCAGAAGACAGCAGGATTTGGAGTCTTACTTCCTGATGTTCAGACATCTAGTTTATGATTGGCTAACAGCAACGTGACTCAGTTTGCTTTGTGACGTTGATGTTTTATCTCCACCAAGAACAAGCCTGAAGGAGTTCTGCCATGTTGTGGAGTTGCTAATGCTAACAGTTAGCTTCTACTAACTGAGATGTTCTCTGCTGTCTCCTGGACGCTAAACCAACAACAGCCTTCCCCGTCATGAGCCAAGATGGGTGAGTCCATGAATGCTAAGTGACAGGGTGACGTAGATCCCTCAGGAATTTCTAATCCAGATTTTGTTGGATAAAAAGCTGATTTTCTATCGGCGGCTAATGCAGGAAATAGGGGTAGGAGACTATTTTCATGTTCAGCCTGCATGTTTAACTCTGAGTGACCGATTATAATCAGAAAACATGAATATTTTTTCAATGGACTTGGTTTTTAATGCTTTCATATCTCTAAGAGGTGCTGCTCTTGTCCTTCTGCTTGAACAAGTCCATTAAGCACCCAGAAGCACCAGTAAAACACCAGAACACATCAGTGTAAACCAGCATGCCTCCTTGTCCAGAGATAAGGGGACACTTTGGTGTTTGTTGCAGCGCACCTTTCGGATTCAGAGTAATAAATATACAGTCGTTCAGCCGTGCAAGAGCATTGCTGCAGGAGGAGAAGACAGATGGCTCAGTCAGCAGGTAGAAACCAGGAGGCAACAGATAAAATCTGCTTTTTTAAAGAAGCAGGCCTACTGTACAGTTTAAAGATTTCAACCTTTTCATCTCCAGTAGTTTTTAAAAAGCAGAAGGTGGTTTAAGAAGGTGTCTGTGCAACTCTAAGGAGGACAATGTGGATGTCATTAGAGGAGATGCCAGGAGACCCCCCTCCCGCCCAAATCCCTCCTTCCTCCTTTCCTCCATCCTGACAGAATATAAATCACTCGGGTCACCGTCCTAATCCCTATCATTTATTAATGTGTGCTTTTCATCTGTGAGAGCTGCACATGCAGGCAGGCTGGTGTCCAGGGAGGAGTGTGTGTGCATTAGCATATATCTCTGTCCGTGTGTGTGTGTGTGTGTGTCAGAGGGATGCTGTAGCATGCACATTGTCATGTTAATGCAGGGCTACAAATTAAACCAGGACCTGTCAGGGTTTATTGAATTTAATGACTTCCAATTAGGAATGTGTTGCTCCGTATGTTCTGGGTGGAGGAACAAGCCCAATGAATAAAATATATAAAAGGTTCTACATATGCATTCTGAGATGTGCTCTTTACTTTGTTTATGCGCGTGGGCCAAAAAATAAGTGACTGGAAGTGACCTTCTCTTTGTCATCACTTCCTTCTCTGTGCATTTTCTAAGGATATTGGTTTCCATGGTGATGTGTTTCATGCCCGGGATGCCCTCAGGCCCTTTTCTAAATATTTTAAAGACAAAAAAAGCTAAATCTGTTCAAATGAGCTCCAAGGAAGATTAAATATATAATAAACAAATATTTGTAGTTACTTTATTGAAATTATCAGAACAGAAACCTCATGAGCTTAACCAGCACTGGTTTCTTTGTGTGTGGTGTGCATGCATGCATGCCTGTGGACGTATGTGTGTGTGTGTGTGTGTGTATGTGGGACTGTGTGTATACATGTCACTCCACATTGATTTATCCTGTCTAACAGGGCTGAGTAATTCACTGAGGGTTTCAGAGGAAGCCATAACCAATAAAGTCTTTGAGCTGAGTGGCCTCTCGGGCTGCTGCTGTTATTTGAAAAGCTCCTCTGAGTTTTGTGCTTTTGACAAGACACAAAGGCTCGGTTTTGACATCATGAAACAAGACTGTTAAAACCTCTGTTTGCTTTATGTTAGTCACCAGTGTTTCACGTAATGGTCAGATTACTTCCATTAAATGATGCTTTTGTATTTCTGATAGATGTGGTTAAAATATCATAAAACGCACATTTAAGTTACACTAAATACATTTTCCACTCCTTCCTACTGGTTGAAAGCAGAATTACAAACAACTCTGCCACAGCCTGCTGTAGCTAGGGCTAACCACAGACATATATACATAGACGTCCCATGGACTAGCGCTGCCTATTGAAGCTGCCGTAGTGGCTGGTCGCCATCTTAGATGGGTCTCCATTTGCCGCCTTCCGAATGAGGAAGGAGCTGACCAACTAAAAAACACAATCTATCAAGTTTTTTCTCAAAATCAGACACAGGGAATGGCATGGTAATTTAAATATGAATATAACAAAACTAAATAAATAAAAATATAAAATCCATTCAGGTAGACATAAAAGCCAAAAGTATTCCCAAGTGATTTGTTTTCAATGGTGCGCTGGTTGTTTGGTAATGACTGTGTGAATGACTGTGGAGGGTGAGGAGACCCATACAATATGGCGGCGACATTGTTACGCTCTCCAGCGCCTAATGGGGCGTCTATGTTTTCATGTCTATGGGGCTAACAATGAGCTAACGCTAACATGAGCCAACTGATACAAAAATAGGCCATGAATTTAAGAGTAGCTTTGTTGGCTCCTACAAACTAGTGTAGTGTGCGCGGATGTTCTCTTTGGTTTTAGCTCTTTACTCCACCACCAATGACATTCTCTCTTAATTTTACTTCCAGGCTCCGCCACGATGCCAACAAAAAAGTGGCAATTTTCTTCTTTTTGTACGTTTTAGACTGTTAGGGAACTGAAAAAGCTAACTGCTAGCTTTTATATTAGCTACTGACAAAGTAAGCAGCTAATGCTATTAGGCAGGTAGAGACCTCCCCCTAGTGTACCTTCCCACACCACAAAACCTTTAAGAGTGGTTTCTGGTCAGCAGATGATTTCAGACTGTTGTCCGATGTGAAGTTGCTCAAGGTCAATGACGACTACAGACCATTTGCCCTGACATCCCACATCATGAAGGTCCTGAGCTCCTGTTGGTCCACCTGAATAAGCAAACTAGAACATATCAGGACCCGCTGCAGTTTGCTTATCGCCATGGAGTTGGAGTTGAAGATGCCATCATCCAGCTGC
Source organism: Nothobranchius furzeri (assembly GCF_043380555.1). Classification (NCBI taxonomy): domain Eukaryota; kingdom Metazoa; phylum Chordata; class Actinopteri; order Cyprinodontiformes; family Nothobranchiidae; genus Nothobranchius; species Nothobranchius furzeri. Next base: position 48,963,618 of record NC_091754.1, on the reverse strand, counting down.
TTCAACCAATCCACTGTCATCTGGACAAAGCAGGCAGCACTGTCAGGGTCATGTTCTTTGATTTCTCCAGTGCATTTAACACAATCCAGCCCGATGTACTTTGCCAGAAACTCCAGAAGACACAGGTGGGGGCCTCAACTATCGCCTGGATTAAAGACTACCTGACCAACAGACCACAGTTTGTGAGGCTGAAGAACTGCACGTCAAACCAGGTGATCAGTAACATTGGAGCACCACAGGGGATTGTACTCTCACCATTCTTTTTCACCCTGTACACCTCAGACTTCCAGTACAAATCAGAGACCTGTCATTTACAGAAATACTCAGATGACTCTGCAGTTGTCGGGTGTATCAGAGATGGACAGGAAGCTGAGTACAGAGAGCTGGTGGAGCGCTTTGTGGCACGGTGTGGAAACAGTCATCTGACCTTGAACGTGAACAAAACAAAGGAGATAATTTTAGACTTCAGAAGAAACAGGGTTGAGTCAAACACTGTTTCCATCATGGGAGAAGTGGAGGTGGTTGAGCAATACAAATACCTTGGAGTTCACCTGAACAACAGACTGGACTGGAGAAAGAACAGTGAAGCCGTTTACAAGAAGGGACACAGCAGACTGCACTTCTCAAGGATGCTTAGGTCCTTCAATGTCTGTAGCAAGATGCTGCAGATCTTCTACAAGTCTGTTGTTGAGAGTGTAATCTCTTCAGCCATCATCTGTTGGGGTAGCAGCATCAGAAGCAGGGACCTGAAAAGGCTCAACAGCCTAATAAAAAAGGCTGGTTCTGTTCTGGGGACAACTGTGGAACCACTGGAGGAGATCATGCAAAGAAGGATTCTCCAGAGAATCAAGAAAATGATGGACAACCCTGAGCATTCTCTTCACAAGACTGTCCGACAACGGAAGAGTGTCTTCAGTCAGAGGCTTCTTCATTTTCGCTGCAACACTGACCGCTATTAGAGATCCTTCCTGCCAACAGCCATTGTAATATACAATAACTCTTTGATGAGTTGATTATTATTATTATTCTGAGCTACTACAGCAATCAATTTCCCTCTGGGATTAATAAAGTATTTTTGAATCGAATTGAATTGAAGTTATGTTTGAAGAACCACTGAAACTAGTTTGAAAGCAAGAGCATAAAGTGTTAAAAAGTCTTTAGTGCTTCCTTGAACAAACAACAGCTACAAAGAGCTTTCTTGTCTTTCTTTCTACAATCAAAACCTTTTCCTTTGTCCTGCAGAGTATTAATTGTCAAAAAGAATAAACAAATTTTTAAAAAGTCCATTAAATGAGGTCAATAAAGTTTAGGCTAGTTGCATAAATATACTATTTGATAAGACCCACATTTACTTTATAATAACCACTTTTAATCCCGTTAAAGCTTCACATATACTCAAATGCCTTTTAATGGTTTATTCCCAATATGGTGGGATCCCAGTGGGTGTCAAAAAGAAAAAGATATATTCAAAATTAACCCATTTGGAATCACTGATTTGGTAGTAACCAGTTTCAACCAAATAAGGCCCCACTTCCATGATTCCAGCCAGAGGACTTCCTTTTAGCCCTGTTAGCAAAACATTATGTCACAATGCTTTTACTGTTAAATGACAATTTTATCATTATTTTTATGGTTTATTTTTTAAACTGTGTTAGGGAACAATTCAGCCTTGCTACTTCTTTATGTTAAAACCTAAAATAGCCCTGAAAAGAAAAAAAAATTGCTTTAGCTAATGATTAGCTGCATCATGCTAACATGTGTTAGCAATGCTAACATCCTGCCACACCAGAGAGTTAACCTAATCAACTCACTGTTAAGTTATGTAAATAAAATTTAACTTAACTTCATCACCAAGTAAATGCATCCTTATTTTTATGATTAAACACTAAAGCGATCAGGCTGATGGTGTGTCACATCGAAAACGGCCCGGGTGGAAACAATTCTCCTATTTCTGTCCTTCTTTTAAATAAAATAGGACAATTCTAGTCTTGCAGCTTTGGCAGGTCATCAAACACATTCAAATCCTGCACAATTTTTAATCTTTGAAGCCCCAACATCTGCTCAAAAGACAATCTAAAGTGGCCTGAAGAGACAGGAACAACTTGAATGTGACACATACAAATTGTGATGATCAACATCAGGGGTAAAAAAGTGATGAACCTCCTATCTGGTTGTCTGTTTGTCTCAGGGTTTATTCCCAGGGAACTTGCACTTGGTTCTGGTGTTGCGTCCCGCTACTCTGTTCCAGCGGGCTCTCTCGGACTTCCTGTTCAAGTTCAACAAGGATGAGTTCAAAATGAAGGTAGCCACTCACATCCTCTTTTCCAGTTTCCACAATTGTTTCTGTTTCACTTTAATAAAACTGGCCATGATGATTGTGTTTGTGTCAGGTGGTGATGCTGAGTTCGGTGACAGAGCTCCATGCTTACATCGACCCTGGACAGCTGACCACAGACCTTGGAGGCACTCAAGACTATCACCACGAAAGCTGGATCTCACATCGCACGGTACGTAAACACGATTTTTAGATTTTTCTAGTTCACTTCATGTTTTATTTAAGTTACAGTTTGGGATGTTTTCTTCAGGCCATTGAGGCATTTGCCCTAATGGTAAAAACCACAGCTCAGACCCTGCAAGCGTTTGGAACCGAACTCGCCGAGACAGAGTTGCCCAACGACGACGAGGCCACCACCAACCTGCTGCACACACACACCCAGAAGAAAGACAAAATGACAGAGGACCTGCAGGTGGCGCTGTCTCAGGGAAAACAACTGCTGGCGTACATAAATGAACCCCTGGACACGGATCCTGAGTACAGCATGACGCAGGATGAAATGGAGAACTTAGCAACTATACAGAGGTACAAACAAAACACCATTAAGGAAAAACTTAGCCTAAGTTAAACGGATGAATAAATCTCTGATCTCCACCGCTCAGACTTCTAGGTCAGCTGGATGAAACAGAAGCAGCGTTTGATGACTTTTGGGAGCGTCACAGCACCAAACTGGAGCAGTGCCTGCAGCTACGCCACTTTGAAAAGCACTTCCGTGAAGTTAGTTGAACCTCAGTCGCAGAAAACATCATTATTCATCTACCTCACATCTAAAAATACAACACATTATCCATCCTTTGTGCTTCTCAGGTGCGCGGCCAGCTTGACACAACGCTGGAGCGGTTGTCGGGCTTTTCTGAAGTCAGCATAAGCCCCGCCCACGCCGAGTACATCCTCAGAGAGCTCAGCAGCCACGAGGGCAAGGCTTGTGTAAGACACTTCCAAAAACACACACTCAGGTGCATCGTTGAGGCTGTTCAGCTGATGATGAACACTTTACTCACTGTGGTATGAATGGAATGTGTGTAGAAAAAAATAAACTTCAATGTTTGCAAAAATCCCACGAGCGTCTGGCTAGATGGTTTTAATGATGCTCTCAGATGTAAGACTACAACTGGTTCACTTACAGAGTCAAGCCGATCAAAGATGGCCGCCACAACTATTAGACATATGGGAGCCAAGTCAAGGCCCCTGGCCTTGCAAGGCGATGTCTTGCGAGGCCAGGCGCCTTGCTTAGGAGGACACTGTCCTTCCTCGGTCAAAGAAAATGGTTAAATGGAACAGACTTGCATCATGTGACCGTGGCGGTCACGTAACGTCACGTGACACGGGAGGTAATGTTATATTTTATACGAATGAGTTTTCAATATAAATATATAACGAGTCATTTACTTTTTAAATTGTGTATATATTTGTTAAATTAAATATGTAAGTGAGTTACTGCCTGCTAGCCACTGAAGCTGCAATTAGCTAACCATAGATAACTTCTTTGAATACAAAAAACATTTCAGATATCAGCTGCAATTAGTTGATTAACAATTTAACTTGAAATTTGCCCCAAAGTAGCTTCCGGCTTCTGATCCGCCGTCCTTTTGAAAATACCGCGGTGTATCCTGGGAAATTTTTGACCAAGGCTAGGCTACAAGACACCTCCCTTGTATCCTTGCTCAGTTAGCTAAACGGCTAACAAACGAACAGACACCTCAGTGGAACATGAACATTGGAACATGTCTTGGCGGTTCCTGATGACGTGTCTCCTAGGCAACTGGGGCAGGTCGAAGACATCATGGCGAGGTTCCCTGGCATTGAGAAAGACCCTTATTATTCATTTGTGTTTTCAGTAACCTTGCTGTGGTCTCCAGTATGAATGAATGTCATTTTCTGTGGAGAAAAAGCTCAGGCGCTCCTGTTTCAGGAGGTAGAAGTTTGTTGGGGGGGGGGCTTACATATTATGCATGTTCTCACCTCGTGATTGGCTAACAGCACCATGACTCTTCTGCTGCCTTTGTTCTTTCTTCTGAAAGTCTTCTGCCGTGTTGTTGAGATGCTAATGGTTAGCTTCTACTTCATGAAGGAGAAACTGTGACTCGTGTGTTTGGTGCAGCTCTGATTGTTGTGTGTGTTCCAACAGGACCTGCTGGACCTCGCCCTGTCTCTGGCCAGTGAAGGAGACAGGCTGATTGAAAACTGCCATTACGCCGAGGACTCCATCAGGCCGAAGTGCGGCGAGCTGAGAGGAGTGTGTGAGGAGATCAGCTCTACTCTGAGGAGCAAGAAGAGCCTCCTGCTCAGGGCTTTGGAGCTGCACCAGGCTCTGGAGAAGGTAGGAGTCAGCTCTAACCCTAACCCTAACCCAGTACTTCAGGAGCTCAAATCTGCTTTACCTTTGTGTGCAGGCATCTCGGTGGTGTGAGGATGGTATCTTCCTGGTGGCAAACCAGCCAGTGGACCGCTGTCAGTCTCAGGATGGAGCTGAAGCGGCTCTGCAGGAGCTGGAGCGATACCTGGATACCGCATCCCTACACACGCTCTCAGACCGCAGCACCATCTGCTGTCAGTTTGAGGCAGTGCTCAACCCTCAGCTGCTGGTCAGATTTCTTACAGACGTACTGCAGATGCATCCTAAACGTAGCAGCTATTTAAAAGTTCTGCTCTTCATCCCCCATCAGGACCAGATAGACAAAGTTTTCCAGAAGCAAACCTCTGTTCGGGAGACGTTCGAGAAGAGACGAGTCAGCCTGAAGAAGCTCGCTGCCAAACAGACCAGACCTGTCCAGCCTGTAGCACCGAGACCTGAGGTCAAGTCTCCACTGTCCTCTCCAAGTAGGTCTATGAGGCAAATCCGTTTAAAGGTAAAGAGCTGCGGCATCAGAGAGATAAAACCAACGCTTGTCTTCACTGCAGGTCAAGAAAGAAAAGAGAGGAGACACTCTGCAGACAGCCTTCTCTGCAGAAAGGTACAACTAGCATCGATGATTACGCTTTTTTATTTCTGTAAAGTTCGCTGTGGTCTGAAGCACTGCTGATGATTCCAGGTCGAGTCTCAGTTAGCTAACGGAAACACGAGGCATGCATCTCTGTCAGAAGAAGAAGAAAACCTGGCGGTGCTTCGCCGGTGAGGGTTCTTTATAGGACCTTTAACAATCCTCCACCCGCCCACTCCTGCCATCAGCTAACGACTTGTTTGTGATGTTTCCAGTCATGTGATGAACGAGCTGCTGGAGACGGAGCGAGCGTACGTAGAAGAGCTTCTGTGTGTGCTGGAGGTAAGTGCTGTCACTTACAGGTGGGTGCATGACCCACCCCCCAGGCTTAAAGCTACTGCTGTTGAACTTCAGGGCTATGCAGCAGAGATGGACAACCCCGCCATGGCTCACCTCATCCCCATCACCCTGCACAGCAAGAAGGACATCCTGTTTGGGAACATGCCTGAAATATACCAGTTTCATAAGAGGTACAGCGCTTCCTGCAGGTCTTTTTTTTTTTTTTTTCATTTTTGGTTTGTTTTCAGACATTTCTTTGTTGTTTTCCTGTCGTTCCTCTCTAGAACGTTCCTAAAGGACCTCGAGGCGTTCACAGACTGCCCAGAGCTGGTGGGCCGCTGCTTTCTAGAACGGGTACGCTCACATGCAACAAAACATTCGCCTCAGGAAAAAAGGAAACTGGTGTTTCACAAAAGTGTGGTGCTGAGCTTTTAAACTGCAGTAAGATGAATGTGAAGCAGCACAACAACGTACGAGAGGTTTGGTTACGTAGCTCACATTAACAACTACAGAATAAAAGCTCTGCACTCTGCACTTTTCTAAAGAAAGTAAAGAATTCCGGTTGCCTTTTTGCTAAACCTGTTAGAAAAGCCACCATCTCTGTCATTGTAGATGAAGGACCTGCAGATCTACGAGGCGTACTGCCAGAATAAACCTCGCTCGGAGATCTTGTGGAGGCAGTGCTCCGATTGTGCCTTCTTTCAGGTCGGCCACGCATCTCCGGCTGCTTCGTAATGTAGCTTTTTCCTCGCTAGCGTCCTAACTGATTTTGATTGCTTCGTAAATTCAGGAGTGCCAGAAGAAGCTGGAACACAAACTGGGTCTGGACTCCTACCTCCTCAAACCTGTCCAGAGAATCACCAAGTACCAGCTCCTTCTGAAAGTGAGAGCGGCACATGTCCAGGATTTCATTGGTGTTTTGTTTGCATGATTGTTAAAGAGCAAGTCACCCCCAAATCAACCTTTTTTTTCCTGGTAAACTATATAAATGCATGTCTAATTGTGCTGCAGACACGTGTGGTCAATAGTTTAGCACTTTAGTGCATTTTAGTTAAAATTTTAATTTTCTGCCTAAAACTGTCAGTCTTGTGTCGTTGTCAGGTAAAAACTCTGCACTGCATTTGAATTTAAATCTGCCATCGCTATTGGCTAAGAGGTACCCTAGAACGTTAGCTGGTACCATACGATGTCATAGTGTTGTTGTGAGCCTGTGTGTGTGTGTGTGTGTGTATTTGTTAGCGGCTCCACCCTCTCGGTCTGCTAGGCAACAGCATTTGTTGCATTTTTCAAACAGGAAGTGGGAGTTGAGTAAGAATCTGGCGGGGGTGACTTGCTCTTTAAAGGGGTCACATAATTATCCACAACCTTCTCCCAATGTTTGAATAAAGAAGCTTTTAAAGGAGCTGTTAGAAACCTGCTTATTGGACTCATAACACCCCCAAGGTCCTGAACATGTAGACTCATTTACTCACGTTTTTGCCACAAGTACGTTATTAGCATACAATCTGGCCTCAGTTGCTCAGTGTTGTGCCTTTTTGTCATATTGTAGCTTTTGTGTTTTGTTGAACCTTCTGGGCCACCATACGATAAAATAAAATGTGACACAGTGCAATGTAGCATTAGCCTAACAAGCCATCCTAGGAATATATAGTCCGGTCACGACCCATAGACAGAGTTCGGTCGTGGGACGGAATCTACGGTTGTCTTTTGAACTGTCTCCGCATGCTGTTAGACAACAAACAACGTGACATAGTCGCCGCTACGGATGTCAGCCGACGGGGCAGTTTGCCGTACGCTGTCAAAGAAGACGCAAATGCATCCTTTTTCTAAATAAAGGACTCAAGTACCTCTTTCTGCTCTTGCCTCAGGTCTAAATAGCCTGAGCCGCCGCCATCTTTGTTGTTTCACTCTGTCGCATCATCCCTCCAGACCGATGGAGCGCTGTGATTGGCGTAACACAAAATTGCTCAGTAGACCTACTGATGCTCCTATGGAGCGTGGTCAGCTTCTGTCAGTCTAGATTTCTAGGCTAACGTGGCTTAGCCAATACATAATACTTAAAACAATACACTATGGTACCATAAAGTATTATATGATACGATATAATGTATGACATCATTTGACACAATACAACAGGACGGTAAACACTCCATACAACAGCATTGATGTGGCCTAAGTAGCTGATATTTTCACTAAATGAATAAATAAACATAAATAACTATAAAGTTACACAATATAAACATGACCCTCGATTGGAACCAGTGTGGGTTTTACTGGTGGACTCCTCTGTGATGGTTTCAGGAGCTGCTGAAGTACAGTAAAGGCTGTGATGGCTGTGAGGACCTTCAGGAAGCGCTGTCCTCCATCCTGGGAATCCTGAAGGCTGTTAATGACTCCATGCACCTGATTGCAATCACAGGATACGAGGTCAGCTACATTTCATGAAGAACTTGTGTTTTAAAAGTTGGATTTATGTGACGGCATGTTTCGTGGGTTTATCGTTTCTTCTTTCAGGGTAATTTGTCAGAGCTGGGTCGCTTGCTGATGCAGGGTTCCTTCAGCGTTTGGACGGAGCATAAGAAAGGCCACGCTAAGGTGAAGGACCTGGCCAGGTTCAAGCCCATGCAGAGGCACCTGTTCCTCCATGAGAAGGCCCTGCTCTTCTGCAAGAGGAGGGAGGAGAACGGGGAAGGCTACGAGAAAGCTCCGTCTTACAGCTTCAAACACTCCCTCAGTGTAGGAACACGCTCAAAGACGGGTAACGCCAGCTCAGAAGGTTTCCTCTAGTTAAACAGGTTCATGTTTTTGTTCAGATGAGCGCCGTCGGCATCACGGAGAACGCCAAAGGAGACAACAAGAAGTTTGAGATTTGGTGCAACTCCAGAGAGGAAGTCTTTATCGTTCAGGTAAGATAAAAAAAAAACTTTATTTATCAGAGAAATCAGCACAAACAGGTACAATTGCTTGCATTTTCTTTTAGGCTCCGACGCCTGAGATTAAAACACTGTGGGTGAATGAGATCCGTAAAGTTCTGACTCAGCAGCTCAAAGCCTGCAGAGGTAGGCCTGTTTCTTACCGTTCAGCAGTGGCGCCCCCAGAAAACTTTCTCAGGGGGCCTGGTGGAAACGTTGGGGTGGCTCTCTGTGGTAACTGTGGGACTGTTTAGCCTGCAGCTGTGCATTCCAGGCTTCTTCATTCTTTGTGAATAAAAGACAAAGCCCACCCAACACATTTACCTCAAATTTGAGAATTTAAACACTTCAGAAAAAACAGATTTTAATTAAAGGCATTCAGTTATTTTTATTTCAACATTTATTGTTTTGTAATTTTAGATTATTTGAAGTTGCATGTTTAAACAAAAACATCCACAAATACTACTGGAGTTTACCCCGCCTTCACACTGGAGGCATCAGCGGCATGGAATAGCAGCGCGACGGTTTACTCGCATGTTTTGCTGGGCGCCAATTTACTCGCCCCAGAGGCGGCTCGCGGCAAAAATAGAGCCCATCTTTAGTGGCGCCATGGGTCGACACGCCAGAAAATCTCCGTGCAGCGGCTGGATTACATCAACCCCAAATACTCTAATGAATGCTATGTGAAGCAGCAATGTTCCTCTGCCGTTTTGCACCGCCGATGCCTCTACTGGGAAGTCGGGATAATGGTTCTTTTTAAAAACGCGGATTCTCAGAAACAAATATATTGTTTTTAATTAGGATTTATTTACTTTATTTAATTATTTATTTATTTATGGGGTTGTGAACATGAGTATGATTTATTGAAGTGGGGTAAGGGGGTTAGTGGGGTGCCCAGCAGTTGGGGTGTCCACCTCTTGGGGGCGCCACTGTCCTCACATCAGGAAATCTGTGTATGTTTCAGATGCCAGCCAACAGAAAAGCTTCGACTCGGTTTCTCCAAGTCCCACCAGCAACAACACCTCCATCCCCCTCAGGTTGGTGTCACCTGGGAAGGATTAAATCAGCACGTTCATGCCCGCATTTATGGATTAATATTACCCCCCCCCCCCCCCCCCCCCAGCCCTTTCAGAAGCAGCAACCAGAAGAACCAGAAGAAGCAAGAGGAGAGGAAGGCAGAGTCCAGCTTAGCCTCTGACTTCAATTCCTGTTCGTCTCCGAAACACAAAGGTGACTTACCGGCTGCAGAAAACATCACCTGACTGAACGGTCTTCTCCAGCTCTCGCTAACCTGGACTCTTCTCATCTTCATCGCCTTCACCTCCATGATTCTGCTTCTCCTCTTCTTCCTTTTCCTGCTCCTCATTTCGATCCATCTTTTGCAGACGACGCCGTGACCAGCCCGACCACTGACAGGTCCTCAGTGGCTAAAAAGCGTTTTACTTTGCAGGGTTTCAGCAATCTAAAGAGTCCCAAAGGTAACACGAGAAAAAGCTCGCGAGCTAAACCTAGCCTAATGCAGAATTTGTTACGTTTGTTTAAATTTACAAATGTTGTTTTGATCACATTTGAACCCTCATTAGATTTAGATGTTCTCAGCTTTTCGTGCTGGAGATTTTCTGCCTCCTGGTGGTCAAAAAGAAGAATTACACCTGCACCAGACAGACTGTCTCTAATCAACGTGTTGCTTTATTTCCTCCCTTTTCTTCACAACCCCCCTCTGCTTTATTTATCTATTTAATTTTTGTGCCCAGGCTCAGCTCTGAGCCCCGAGCACAACTCCAAACGCCACTTGGTCAAAAGTGACCCCACTCCTTTTGGGTTCAAAGGTATATATCACTGGGTTTTTAATCCTTCCTCCTCCACCCCCTTCAGCAATGGTTTCATGTCATCATTTGTTCAGTTTCACCCACATCGTGTGTGAAAAGTTGTATTCATCCTCTCATTTCCTGTTTTTAACACACAGAGACAGATTATCTGCATGAGAAGCTGTAATTTGGTTAAAGCCAAATCTTGTCCTTCTAACACGTGCAGATGTTCTGCTGCTCTCCAGTCTCCATGTGAACCACAGCTTTATTATGTTCATCTGGGAATTTCATGTTGGGGTTGTTGTATTTGAGTGTTTTCTGTGAAATCAGCTGTCGCGGGAGTGCAACAGGCTCATAAACCCGTGTAAAAACCCGCGTAGAGCCAATCTGCACACCTGGCTTGCCGTTATTGACCCGCTGGCGGTTTCTCCCCCTTTAGAGCGGCATCAGCACATCTCTCTGAGCAGAGTCAGATGGATGAGTACCTCTAATCTGTTACAGAGCAAGCGCCAAGGTAACCCGGGTTCAGCCACTCTGGGTCTCTCTTCTCGTGCTCTTGAGTGATTTGGGTTTTTAAACTCTGGGTGAAGTCAGGGAAACATCCACCTTTCGTGTTGTTTCTGCCTAATCTGCTGGTTTAAAATGTTTTAATTTGTGGCTGAATGATTTGTCCATCAGTGTTTTTCCACCTGTGGGTGTTTTTGCTTGTCGTGATTCTCTTTCTTCGCTCAGATCTGATCCTCCCCGGCAGTCTGGGCTGAACTTACCTGTGTGTTACAGTCTTGTTGGATTATTTACCTTTTCACCCGTCAAACTTCCTCTTTAATCGTTTCCCACTCGCAGGATGGAGCAAAGCGTCTCTGTCGGTGGATTCAGTCGACGCCTCGGAGGAGAACGATGGCTACTCCAGCGGCGAGGACCCCATGAACTCTGACACGGAGGACGAGGTCGCGAGGAAGCTGGTCAGTCTCGTGAAGACCTTTACTTGTTGTTTTACATTAAGTATGGGATTATCTGTCTAATCCGGCTCTTTTCTACCTTCAAAGGCTCCGGGAAAGTACACGGTGGTGGCAGACTGTGAGAAGGCGGGTCCTCAGGAGCTGTCTGTCAAGAGTGGAGACGTGGTCCAGCTGATCAGAGAGGGAGAGGAGGGACAGTGGTAAAGAAATGATCCCACTTTAACACAAACTAGTAAATGTCTTTATTTCCTGTATTTGTTATATTTGGCTGATTCCAATTAGCTGAAATTTTATTGTAGAAATGCAATAAATAAATAAATAAATAAACAAATAAATAAATAAATAAATAAATAAAATCATTAGGATGGAGGGGCTGTTGCCCTCTTGTGGTGGCTCTGTTATACTGCAGCTTAACTCAAAAGTAACTTTATTGATTTTATGAGAAAAAATGCAAATAAAAGACTGCAGATACAGAAAATAAAAGAGGAAAATGATTCTTTTACATACGTAGATGTGTTTTTACTTATTATTTCTGATTATAATCAGTCACTCTGGGTGTTTCATGCAGGCTGAACATGAAAATAGTCTCCTACACCTATCTCCTGCTTTAGCTTCTGATAGAAAACAGACTGAAACTCTAGGATTAGAAAATCCTGACAGATCTACGTCACACTGTCACTAACATTCATGGACTCACCCATCTGGACTCACGACGGGGAAGGCTGTTGTTGGTTTAGCATCTCGGAAACATCTCAGCTAGTAGAAGCTAACTGTTAGCATTAGCAACTCCACCACACAGCAGAACTCATCCAGGCTTGTGTTATTTGTGGGGGAAAAACATCAACGTTGGAGTCAGTGGCAGAGTCGTGTTGCTATTGGCCAATCAAAGGAGAGATGTCCAAATATCAGGAAATAAGACTCCAGAAGGCTCTCTCCTAGTTCCTAAAACAGGAGCGCCAGAGCTTTTTTTCTCACAGAGATCAACTCACATTTATACTAGAGAGCACTGCAGGTGTGTTGAATAAACAGCTGAATTTGGTCTTTAATGTTGCAGCACAAGCTAGGCGCTGCGTATAACTCCTATGAGCCGTTGCGTCTAAGGTATGGCTATGACTCCAGGATTATTTATAATCTATGCTATTGATTTTCTGCAGCATGACACCCATAAAACCTGATAATGGTCATGGATTATGTTATAGAGATGCACCGATTCTTGTTTTTAGGACCAGTACCAATTTGTGATTTTTTTTATAATAAAGCTCTGCTGATGCAGATTTGAGCTGATTCTGAGTTTTCTGACAGAACCACATCAGAAACCAAATCTGATTTATTAAAAATGTGCATCTAATAGTGAAAATCTCCACATGGAAGCTCTGTTTTCCTTTCATGGTTGGAGAGAATGTGTGCTCAGGGATTTTTCACATTGATGATGAGCCGATTCCAATCACCAGCCAATGTTCTGGTCCATTTAAGTTTGATTTTGCTGAGAAAAACAAATAAGACATCCTTTTAATCTGGTCCAAAGACTTTTATGAGTCATTTTAAGAGCGATGAAGCTGTAGAAAAGTAGATTTTCTAGTGGTTTTTGTGTCTAACTGTTATCAGTTCTGTGTTAAATGTGAAAAAGACCATTAAAAGACCTAGACCAGATGGTGTATATAGTAGGCTGGTTTTTATGCAGCTTTTTCAAGGATTTCTGGGCTTTTTTCTCCTTTAAGAAAAACAAAACCCTTCTTTCTGCCCGTATTTCAGGAGTTTAAAGCCAAACGAAGATTACTGTAGTGAGAACGAAACAGAATTTCCTGGAATATTGTGGGATTATTGATTTCTACAAGGTGATGTGTGGAGGCGAAGTAGCAAAAAATGGAACTAATCCCTCCTCTCACCTGAGCCTGGATTCAGCAAAACTCCTCCTCTGATAGCTGCTGTCGTGATAGTGATGCGTGTTTGATCTTGTGTAGGTTTGTGAAGAACCTCCGCAGCAGTAACGAGGGCTGGGTGGCAGCTGCAAACCTCCTCAGCCTCATCTCCGAGTCCAAGTCCTCACAATCCCTCAGCAGCTCAGGTGGGCTCCGTTAACACCACTTGTGATTTGAAACTCCTCCGGGAACATGTAGAGAAGTTGTGCATTTGTCCTGCAGATGGCAGCGTCTCCGGGAACCTCAGCACGTCCTCCAGCTGCAGCGAGACCTACACCAGCTTCTCCGACATCAAACCCTGAGCTGAGGTCACCGTCCCGCCTTTTTAACCTGGAGCAATCAGGAAAACAAAACCAGTGTTTGGATTTTTATCTCATCACCTCCTGTCAAACTGGCGCATGGTCTTCGTTTACTGAACAGGTGTTCAGCGCCATGTTGTGATTATGTAGCATCTAAAACGGACGGTTAGAAGATCTGCACCGCTGGAGGCCAGCCGGTTCCCGTCAGGCCGAGGACATGGCGGCACGGTGGCAGATTTTCCTCTGGAGCTTGCATAGATACTCTAAAATAGGCAATTCACGTGATGTAACAGCTTTAGTGTCAGACGCTGATCACTCACTGTGAAAAGTGGCAGGTGGCCGCAACTAGAACAATGCTGTCAAGCGTGTCCTGGAGCGGGGCCGCACACCTTGCACTTAATAAAAACGGCAGCTTGGACATCTTTTGAAGCTCCTGAGAAAGTAAAAAAATAGGAGTTTGCCTCTGAATTGCATTAACCTCTCAGGAAACCCCAGAAGATATGCGGGCAAGCAGGTGTGACTGCATACCTGCATGTGTCGACTAAAGGTGCACACATTCCTCTGTGTGTGTGTGTGTGTGTGTGTGTGTGTGTGTGTGTGTGTGTGTGTGTGTGTGTGTGTGTGTGTGTGTGTGTGTGTGTGTGTGTGTGTGTGTGTGTGTGATTTAGGAAACAGAAAAAAATAGCATCACAAAGTCGCCGAAGTAAAAGAACATGTCAGCTTTTGTTGTGCGGGAGCTCCTCTGATTGGGTCGTGGATCTCAGTATTCTCCCTGTTTGTTTTTCTGTCTTTGTCCCCACCTGTACTTGCACAAAGAAAGCTTTGTCCTCCTTTTTTTTTTTTTTTTTTTTTTTTTTTCTTTTTTGCTCCCAGCCCCATTCAGGCATGTGACAGCAGCCAGGTTTTTTTTTTCCTATACCGACCAGGGCCTAGACCTGCCTCTCCACAGTCTTTACGCCTAAATCATGGGCTGGCTCAGCTGGAATGTAGCTGATCATAGTCGAGTATCAGAAATGCAATAAAAGTCTGACTATTCCTCGTGGGAATTTGACACACACACAGATAAACACTGAATTTATATTCCTCCTGTATGCACAAGGCGCTGTAAACTACATTCTTCCCTTTCTTTTTAGTAGCAGGACTATGCTGAACCTCTCCCGTTTATCAGACCTTGACTTTGCTCCTGCTCATGAAGACAAAGGAAGACTCTAGTTTACAGGCCTTATGTTGGATCAGTGTAACACGTGTATAGGTGTCACCTGTATACCTCATGCTGTTTTTACTCAAAAGAACCTGCATCGTGTCTGTTTGTCCCACATTTTAAACCTCCAGAACAATAAAGATGTCTTTTTTTTTATTATGAAACTTTATTTTCCTGCCCTTTAAAAAAAGAAAAGCTGACACGGGCACTAAACTTGTCAGAGTTGGATCACAATCACATAATAACTGAATATTTAGTATTTTTTGACACTGAGGCTGAAGAGACGCGAGAGGGTTCTATTTTTTAAGTTTCTGTTTATGCAGCACATTGCAGCAACCACTGTTTATTTTCTTACTGTATATCTTCTGAGTATGGTGGTGAAATAAAAATGTAATTATGAGACTTATCTGTATATTTGTACATATGTATTCTGACTTGAAATGAAAGCAGCTTTAATAAAGATGGTTTCCTCTATGATAATTCACCTTTTATTATTAAAATGTTTCAATTAGCTTTTAAACGCAAATTATTTGGTCACATTTTAGGAGTTTCGTTCTCAGTCACGTGGTTTCTTGCCTCCAATGGGCGTTTCCAGATCAGAAAGTCATGCGTTAGCTGGGCTGCGTTCCAATTAGTTTTCTAACCGATCTTTACATCGTTTGTTGGTTTGATTTCCGCCATAATTGTTTAAAAATCGAACATTACGTATGAATAAAGTCGTTATAAATGAATATATAGTGAATTGCAGCACAATTGTGTTTATTTAGGTTCTTATAATTGGGCAATGCGCCAGTAAAAATGCTAGGAAAGGTTAAAAGTGAGAGGATGAGGACGCGAGTCTGCCGCTGCTGGAAAGATACAGATTTGTCAAGTTAGCAAGGATGCGCCAGATGAAAACCGGAAGTTGTGCATTTTGCGCTATAAACCAAAAACGTTCACGTGAAAGGCTGGGAATGCCAGAGTTTGAGTGATTTTCACATTAAATAACTTCAAGCAGACTCTCGATAGTATCAATATGTTTTATTACAAACCTACTAGGACATTTTTCCCCAGTAAAGCGTCGTCTCCACTTTTATTGTGAAAGTCAGCTCCGGAAGTACAGATAGAGTTGACCCAGGCTAGCTTGGCAGACTGCTGGAGAGCGAACAGATGGAATTCTACACTCCCTTCTTAACAGATTCCTCACATTTTAAATTATATCGCTCGCATTTCTAGCCGACTGCGTGGCCAGCTAACTCGCTCGGCGCGAACGCAGACGCTTGACTGGGATCTCGGCTGCGATATAACCCGGGGCAGAAGCGGGCGACTCGTTTAAAGACACCCTAACATCTTCTCTGTAAGTATCACCTCTAGCTAATGTAATAGTGGGATGTCGCTGCCTTTGGCAGGGTTTGTAACTTCACTGAAATGTCTTACGACTGTGACACATTGGAGCCCCTAATGTCCTCCCTGTCCATGCAGTGGTTTCTGCTGTGATGCAGACATCTGTAGTTAGCTTTGGAAACCTGTCACACAAAAAGGCAGTGTGGCTGGAGGGAGAGGGGTGTAGCCTGTCTGGGACTGCTAATGCGGCAGAATGCGTGTTTTCCACACCCGTCTACCGTATTAGCTCCTACTCTTTCTAGTAAGGTGGGATATTTAAGTCTTGAGCAACGCAAATACCGACTGTGTATTTTGTTTTTCCTTTTTTTCTCCTCTCTTCGTTTGGACAAGTAGCATCAAGCTAGCCTGGAGAAAAGGTGGGGATTTTCAAAATAAAAGTACCACAAAGCATAGTCTCAGTAGTGTGAAAAATGTCACATTCTTTAAATTGCTGCTTTACAATGGTGCATTCACAGACACCCCTGTCACCTAAAAATAAACCAGATTATAAAATTTAGTCTAATTATGATTAGCAGTGACCTTGTTTCTGTTCATCTGTAGTTAAAAATGTAAATGGAAAGTTAATGAATGAATGAAATGGCTAAAGCTAGAGAATGACTAAATGAATTTAAGTAATAGATGACACATTAGAATTAGCATATTACACGATTAGTCAATCAGAAAGCAAAATAGTTTCTTATGTTTAAGAACAAATGACCCACTCCCTGAGTTGTGCTTTTAGTTTGAAAGTTTTCCCTGTGAAAACTTGATAAATATTCATTCCAGACAAATCTGATCAGGAGCTGTGGGCTTCATATCCTCTCTCAACATAGGCCTGTTTGACTCTACATCAGGAAAGTACCTGTACTGACCTTAAACCTCACTTCCACCGTAACTTTTTATTGACATTAACCTTAATGGATCTGGAGAAAACGGGACTGAACTTTACATTTCCTTCCTAACTTAGATTAAACAATCTGAAGTCGGAGCCACCGGCCTGTAAAGATCTAAATGATTACAGGCCGGTGGCTCTGACTTCCCACCTAATCAAGACTCTGGAGCGGCTGGTCCTCACGCAGCTTAGGCTTCAGGTGAGATCATCCTTGGATCCACTGCAGTTTGCTTACCAGCCTGGGATTGGGGTGGAGGATGCAATTATCCATCTTCTGCATCGCTCCCTTTTCCACCTCGATGGCAAGGGAACTACTGTGAGGATCATGTTTTTTGATTTCTCAAGTCCTTTTAATACTATCCAACCAGAGATCAAGAGGGACAAGCTGGAACATTTGGGAGTGGAGCAGCACCTCACGTCATGGATCTTTGACTACCTCACGAATAGACCACAGTATGTGAGGACTCTGGGCTGTGTGTCGGACAGAATTATCTGCAATACCGGTGCCCCGCAGGGAACAGTTTTGGCACCATTTTTGTTTACCATCTACACCGCTGACTTTTCCTATAACTCTACAAGTTGTTTCCTCCAAAAGTTCTCTGACGACTCGGCAATAGTCGGCCTCATTACTGACGGGGATGACAAAGAGTACAGGGAGCTGACTCAGGTCTTTGTGGATTGGTGTAAGCAAACCTACCTCCAGATCAACACCGGAAAAACCAAAGAGCTGGTGGTAGATTTTCACTGGCCACTGAACATCCAAGGAATGGACATTGAAGTTGTTGAGACCTACAAGTACCTTGGTGTTCATTTAAATAATAAACTGGACTGGTCAGATAACACAGCAGCTCTCTACAAAAAAGAGCAGAGCAGGCTGTACCTGCTGCAGAGGCTTAGGTCTTTAGGAGTCCAGGGTCTACTACTCAAGACCTTTGACGATGCTGTTGTGGCCTCAGCGGTTTTTTACGGCATGGTTGGCTGGGGTAGCAGCATCTCAGCTATAGGGACAGGAAAATGCTAAACAGACTGATCCAGAGGGCCAGTTCCATTCTTGGAGCCCCTCTGGACCCAGTGGAGGTGGTGACTGAGCGGAGAATGGTGGCCAAGCTCTCTTCTCTGATGGATAACATCTCCCACCCCATGCACCGGCCTCTGGCAGCACTGAATAGCTCTTTCAGTAGCAGGTTGCTGCGTCCACGCTGCGTGAGGGAAAGGTTCAGAAGATCATTTCTCCCAGCAGAGGTTAGATTTTATAATGAGGCCATTGCAGCTGGCCGTTAAATGAGGAAGATTGTGGTTTTCTGTAGTTAGTTTTATATATATGTTTTAAATATTACTGTTTTTTAATAATCAAATTATGTGTTTTTGTCTTACCTGTTTTTCTGACTGTACTGTCCTCTATGCTGCAACAAAGGTATTATCTATCTATCTATCTATCTATCTATCTATCTATCTATCTATCTATCTATCTATCTATCTATCTATCTATCTATCTATCTATCTATCTATCTATCTATCTATCTTCTATCTATCATCTATCTATCTATCTATCTAATCTTTATTAACCTTTATTTACCTTCCTTCCTTCCTAAAACGTAATTTTGACTAACCTAATCTCCAAATCTGGGTAAAAAATCAGGTAAAATTATTAGTGATGCACCGATATGAAATTTTAGGGCCGATATCTGATATTAATATCACCGTTATGTCCAATAAGCAATATTTACCGAAAACGATATACTGACATTAATGCTTCTAAAATCTGCATATTTTGTGTAGAATGACAATTATCAAAGTTGAATTGACGTTATTATGCACACACATTTCCGCTTCTGAGATGATCACAGTCACTGTCATGTGACTAAACAAATTACCCCCCCCCCCCCCCACACACACACACACACACACACCCCACCCTCTGAAACTGATAAAACAAATGGAAGCAAGATGGAAAATATATTGGTTGTTAATATCGGCCCAGTTTAATGTATCAGATCGATACCGATATGTTAAAAAATGACTAACATGGGCCGATACCGACATATTGTGCATCCTCAAAATTATTGTCGTTAATAGCTTCTAAATGTTTCACTGATTAACACAAATGAGACAATTACACATCAGGTAGTTCACGTGAAGAGTTAAATGTTTTTTTTAATCCATAAAATGCAAAAAGATTCCCTAAATCAGTTGGATATTGAACACATTATCTATTTCCCTCACCTTGGTGTTTTCTGCTAAATTTAGCACCAAAAATCTGTACGTTTGAGCTGTGTTATAAACTAAATCCCATATCCAGATGTTTTCTTGTACTTTTGTGCTGCTATAACAAATATGTGAAGCATCAGAGCCCAATGAAGGTGTAAATATGGCTGAAGAGTTAGTTGTTTTAGGTTCTTCTACAGGCTCATAATCCCGTAGTTTCCTCTGTCGCTCTTGAATGATGTGTCCAGTATGTGTGACAGCATCTCTCCTTCTTCATTGTTTGGCTGCACTGGAATGTTGTTTATTAGTCGTCAGAGCCGCCTGCTGAGATTCTGGCAGCTTCAGTCAATGAAGTGATGCAACAAAAGCTGTTCGATCAGGGCAAAGCCGAGAAAGAATGCTAGGCTTGTTCTGAGTCCACCAACTAGTCCAAAAAATTGAGCGGGAAACATTTAGTTCCATTGATGCCATACATAGATTTACAGATAGGAGAAATGAGCTTTTAGTACAAGCATTTGTTTTTTACTAGGTCTGGGTAATTTTAGGAAAAAATGGAATTGCGATTTTTCTGGCAAAAATGGCTATTTCAATTCGATTCACAATTTTCTTCAAATACAACCTCAGCATTAAATCCACAATATACAAAATGACCATCAAAAGATTAGAAGCCATTACTCTACTAATGCAAGGACCAAAATGTAACTTATAGCAGCTTTTCACTTCTCTTATAGCACCTTTTTGTTTCTTTTATAGCAGCTTTTAATTTCTTTTGTACATGCATTTTACTCCTTTTATAGCAGCTTGTCACTTCTCTTATAACTGCCTTTTGTTTTTATAGCAACTTTTAATTTCTTTCATAGCTGCTTTTCACTTCTTTTATAGATGTATTTTGCTCCTTTTATAGCAGCTTTTATCTTCTCATATCGGGTTTTAGCTTCTCTTATAGCAGCTTTTATAGCAACGTGTGAATAGGTGAATGACTGTGTTGTAAAGCACCTTGGGGGGTCCGACGACACACACACACACACACACACACACACACACACACACACACACACACACACACACACACACACACACACACACACACACACACACACACACACACACACACACACACACACACACACACACACTATTGCAAGAGCTTTAACTAGAGCTCAGTCAGTTTGTGTAATTTCCTCCAATGGTTTACGTAAAAACTAACTTTTATATACGTGTTTGAAGCCATTATGCAGTGGAACGCTGGCAACAAAGCTCTGCCTGATCAACACTATAAATGATACATGATCCGCACTTGTATAGCGCCTCCCAAAGTGCTTTACACTACAGTGTATCATTCCTCCATTCACACACACATTCACACACTGATGGTGATGAGCTACAATGTAGCCACCGCTGCCCTGGGGCGCACTGACAGAGGCGCCCCACTATTTAATTCAGTCATT
The DNA here is from genome assembly GCF_043380555.1 of Nothobranchius furzeri. Taxonomy (NCBI): domain Eukaryota; kingdom Metazoa; phylum Chordata; class Actinopteri; order Cyprinodontiformes; family Nothobranchiidae; genus Nothobranchius; species Nothobranchius furzeri. Next base: position 48,943,018 of record NC_091754.1, on the reverse strand, counting down.
TGTTATTCTTCCAATCAATTACTAACCAAAACCTCATGCTTTATGCAAAACATTAAATGATTTTCAGCATACCGATCTTTACAGAAAACATAAAAGCCCTAAAAAACTGCTCATAAAATATATCTAAAAAAGGAAATTCACTTATCACTTAGAGCAGTAGTTCCCAAACTTTTCAGCCAACAGATGTTCCTTCGTATTTTTACGTTATTTATAAACTTTCATTATATTTGGAAAGTTTTAATTTATATATAAATATATAAATCTCTTTTAAAATTTTATATTTTACTTTTTTTATGATTATGTGGCACACTTGACTTCCATACATAACGCATCGGCATCTGCCTCTTTTTACGGCTTTTTTTTTTTTTTACATTGTCTCTACGTCTGTCACGTTTGCTGTGTTTTACCATTATTTCTACATCCATCACGTCCCAGAGAAGGTTAAACCAACATCAAACCCAACATTTGGAGCTCGTAAACTCCACACACCTCTCGTGCAGCACCAGCTGTCTGATGCTGCAGCAGCGTCAATCGTCCCGGCTGGATGAGTGAATTTCTTCATCAGAGTCAATATTCTGCTTCATAATCAGAGTCAGTCATGACAAGACAAAGTGATCAGTCAACAAAGACCAGACCTGCCGGCAATTATACGTTTTATCTAATATTTACGCTCTTCATGCTGCGCACATCTCCTCCTCTCCCCGACTGGGAGCTCACGGCGGGAGGCATTTTTCAAACTCTAAAAACTCCCAAACTTTGCTCAGCCTGAAGGTTCCACATCTCCACTATCTTCTGGTGTAAAGTAGTAACTTCATGAGGGATCATATTTGTAGATGAGACTTGTTAAAGTCAGCAATGAGGCTTTGGCGCTTTTAAAGAGCAAGTCCCAACACTGACAACAACGTACTGAAACTAGAACCAACATGCATAAATGGACCAGATCAGTCCCACCTACTTACACTGTTGGTCTTTTTTAAATACGCAGTAATCATTGCTCGCCTTTGTCGCTTCATTCTGCAACCTAGCAGCAACCACTATGGCGCCTCTGGAGTCAGTGTTTGTTTACGTCATGCTGCATTCAATGTAATTGGAAAAAGGAGCTTCAAGCACTAAACCTCCGATTTAGTTTTCTTTCTGGCCTTAGTTTGGGGGGGGGGGGAGACGAATCGGGGTCGATCTGAATCTGGGGGGGACAGATCCCCCCCCGTCCCCCACCCTATCTGCGCGCCTGCTTATAGCACCTTTTCACTTTTCCTATAGCAGCTTTTCACCTTTCTTATAGCAGCTTTTCACGTTTTTTTATAGCAGCTTTTCACGTCTTTTATAGCAGCTTTTCACTTCTTATGACAGCTTTTCACTTCTTTTATGGCAGCTTTTCACGTCTTTTATAGCAGCTTTTCACTTCTTTTATAGCAGCTTTTCACTTCTTTTATAGCAGCTTTTCACTTCTCTTATGACAGCTTTTCACTTCTTTTATAGCAGCTTTTCACTTCTTTTATAGCAGCTTTTCACATCTCATAGCAGCTTTTTGTTTCTGCTATGGCAACATTGTCTGTTGGTGATTGCATCTTTTTCAAACTGATGTCTGAATTTCACAAAGTGATTCCTGTCCAAAAGGCATGATCACATACAACGATGTACAAGTATGATATCATATGTTGTTTTAGTATTATCAGTTATTTCTACCACTGAACAGCTTAACTCTGCCACCTGCTGACATAAATTGTATCCGATGTGTGCTTTGTAGAAGTTAGTCATTGTCAGTGCAGATCATAATAAACAGTTTGTCCAGTCAGACAGCAGGGATCCAGCAGGCCTCAGATTGATCTGATTGCATAACATTTTGTTGGTTTTAATGGAGGAAAATGAAGGTTTTACAGTAACCAGCTGATTCAGCTTCACGGTTTCTGAAACCTGATTAAAACTGACCTCTTGGACCTCGTTCTGTAATAATTACAGACAGCAGGGCTGGTTATTATCGGTGATAAACTGTTAAAAAGCAGGAAACCACGTGCCTTTTGTGTGTTTTTAAGCACTTCCTTGTTGTTGGTTTAGCAAATATTGACAAAGGATACATCGTGTCATCGTCTAAAGTAAAACAGGAAGTATTTCAACTCCAAAAGCATGAACATTAAAGCCAAAACGATGACTACACATGAGCTAGAGGGAGTCATTTATTTATTTATCCTTGAAGGCAAAATACAGGAAAGGAAACTGTCTCACATAAAAAGACTTTTAACTCTTTTAAATTAAGTTCAGCTTGACTTTTAAGTGATAAACAAAGAGAACATGTACAAAGTAATTGCTGCTCCTCCAGGTTTTACCTAAAAACATCTGATTTTAACCAGATAGTCAGACGTTCATGCAGAAACTAAAGGTCTTTGTTGTGAAAAGTGAATAAAATCAGCAGAGATTTAGTTTTTGTCAGGTGGAAACCTTGTGATACGACTTTGGGATGTTTTCTTACTTTAGCTGCAGTTGAACTCCGGTGTAGTTTCAGTTGTTTTCCTGACGAAGACAATAAAGACGGAGAGGTTGGGGGGGGGGGGGGGGGAGGGTGGATGCCCTTTTACATGATCAGGATTAAGAGTCACAAGTTGTTCCTGACCTGAAAGTCTTCCTTTTGGATAGTTTTATTTGTCACAGGCTCAGAAAAGAACAAATTATTTTACTTAAGCTTAATAATCACAAACCCAGTAACAGTTGAACCAATTAATTTTTATTTTTTGACATTTTAACACAGAAATTCACAGTTTCTGGTGGTAAAATTAGCCAGAAACTCAAATACTTGAATGACCTCCATCTGCTGTTGAGGCTCAAACACTCCCAGGCATTCTGGGAGTACTAGAGTCAAATAAGTCCCGAATGATCCCCGTTTTTTTCTTACCGATTACGTCCCGCCATGTAATTAATACAACCTGCTCAACCTTAAAGTGCAAGTTACCCCCTGACCAGAGTCTTACTCCGCCCACATTTGCTGTTTAAAAGATGCGCCTAAAGAAGGCGTTGCCTCAGTTTCTTTGTCAGAGAAACGAGCCGTTAATTAGCATGAGCATGTACACACACACACACACACACACACACACGCTTCCCAGTCAGAGCAGAAACAGCAGCAGGCTGGAGGATTTCTCTCCACCTCGTTCAATTGGAGTACGATTTTTTTTAAGAGGCAAGCAGCCGAGAGTCGTATCATTTCACGAGTGGTCTAGCCAGCACATAATATAGTACCTCTAAAGCCTGATTCATGCTTCTCCGTCAGCTCCGCAAGGGACAGACACGCACGGATTGATGGAAGCGTTTTGCTTTCATACTTCTCCGTCTCCTGGGGAGTGTTGCAAAGCAATTCCCCGGCAGGACAACAGAGGACGTAGCGCTGTTCTGTGGTATCCTGTCATGTATCGGTCCAAGATCGTGTGTTCATATTGTGTTTTTTGTGTATATAAGAGACTTTTAACACGGACATATTTGTCTCTCATTCTCCCACCGCTTCATGCGCTCGCCACCTCTAAACCCACGTTTCCTGTAATTTCCGTCCACAAATAAAACGCTTGCTGCACATCTTTTCACTCCTCCAGTCACGGGAGGATGAAACGTTCATATTTTTAGAGTTTTTTCGCGAGGTATTCTTCAAGCTTCTCCGTGTCTGCCGCTAGTTATCCTCGGCTCTCTTTGCAATGGCGGCGCTGTAAACAACAGCGGCGTCCTGACCAATCACAAGCTTGCGTAATCTGTTTTGTTCGACGGATGTTTAAAAAAGTGGGCTCGACTCCGTACGTACTTGCGTGTCTGCCGGAGCCCTACGCAAGGACGGATAATGGCGTTGCGTGTCTCTGCACTGACGCAGACGGAGAAGCATAAATCAGGCTTTAGCCGTAAGAAATGACCGATTCAAATTCAATGTAGTGTAGGGTTTTAACCTGAAGAGAGTACAATATTGCTGGTCTTAGGCAGAATTTTTACATTTAAAATAGGATGCAATGACTGCATATGTCTGAAGCACCATTAGACTCGTTTATATGGTTTGGCAGCAAGAACGTTGATTTGGGGGTGACTAACACTTTAAACTGGGCTCAGTTACACCGATCTGAATGAGACTGTTGTAAAAAATGCACAAACACAACTAAATGTGTTTTGTGGTTTTAAAACTCTGATCAGCAATCTAACTACTTAAAATGAATCGGACTTGCATGCAGTTCTGTGATTTAGCCACATATGGGACTTTGAGTCTTCTGAAAGAGCCTCAGAAGTTTTAGAAACGTGCTTCATGCATAACCGAGATAAATATAAAATTAATTTATGGGGGGGTTTATTAGAGAAACGTTATAAATCACAAAAGTTCAAAATTTAAGTCGACTGCATTTATCGGTTTACACCAGGAGGTGGCAGAGTTGAGTAATGGTTGTCATTCTGCCCCATTTATGTCTGTTTTAGAAGAAGAGTCTCGGAGGTGTTTTCTTTGGTCGTCACGTTGTTTCTCACTGTGTGTGTGTGTGTGTGTGTGTGTGTGTGTGTGTGTGTGTGTGTGTGTGTGTGTGTGTGTGTGTGTGTTGTTCAGGTCCCTGGGCGTTTGCGTGTTCCTTCGTCATGCCGCTGTTCGGTAAACCCCACAAGAGTCCCGCAGACATCGTGAAGACCCTGAAGGAGAACCTGGCCATTCTGGTCAAACATGATAAAAAGGCAGACAAGGTAGGTGAGAAACTGTCTCCAGGTGTGGGCGTGTCTGGACGGCGGCTGGAGGTGACGGGACTCTGTGAAACCAGAGTTTAGAACCTGACACGGCTCCGTGAAGACGTTTCAGCCTCTCTGAGGCATAATCCTTTCATCATGTTTCTCCCGTCAAACGTCCAGGCGTCCGATGAGGTGTCCAAGTGTCTAGTGTCCATGAAGGAGATTCTGTACGGCAGCAACGATAAGGAGCCGCACACTGAGACGGTGGCCCAGTTGGCCCAGGAGCTGTACAACAGCGGCCTGCTGATCTCTCTGGTAGAAAACCTGCAGGTCATAGACTTCGAGGTGAGGAGCGAGGCAGCTCCCCGATGGATCAGAAAAGAGCAAGCGTGGGAAATTAACACTTTGGTTTTGTCGTTTCAGGGTAAAAAAGATGTGTGTCAGATCTTTAACAACATCCTGAGGAGGCAGATCGGGACGAGGTGTCCCACGGTGGAATACTTCTGCTCCCACCAGGAGGTTCTGTTCATCCTGCTGAAAGGGTGAGACCAACACCCGCTCCACACACACGGGTGAAGGTCTGAGTCACCAACACGATGCTCTCTCTGTGTGTGTGTGTGTGTGTGTGTGCAGGTATGAGACGCCCCAGGTGGCACTGAACTGTGGGATCATGCTGAGGGAGTGCATCCGCCACGAGCCGCTCGCCAAGATCGTCCTTCACTCTGACGACTTCCACAACTTCTTCGGCTACGTGGAGATGTCCACTTTCGACATCGCCTCCGACGCCTTCGCTACTTTTAAGGCACCGTCTATCCAGAAAAAAATCCTTAAGAGTTACAAGCATGAACGAAGTCTACCTGCTGTTTTAAGGCTGCATTTTAAATCCAAGATGTGTTTTTATTCACAGGACCTCCTCACAAGACACAAAGTGCTCGTGGCCGAGTACCTGGGGCAGAACTACGATGCTGTGAGTGATCAGCCTTACACACTCTTCAGCAAACACACGGATCAACGTCTGGTCGGTGATTTGGACCGACATAAACTAAAGGAGAGCAAGAAACAGCGTAAAAACGCTACAAGGCAGCTCTTGTGCATCTGCCTCCATAAGCTGAGGGGACCCTTTCACATGAAGGACCCCGGCTTCACGTCCGGTGCACAGACCCCCTCTTTAGCTGCTTAGCGTGTTGACAGATGTCAGGAGACATCACATGGACTCAATAGAGGCAGTGATCTAAAATGATCGCTGCTCCAGATAAAGTTACAGCCATGAAAGCCGGTTTCTGCCAGTAAATGTGTAGTTTTATTCACCGGTTCAAAGATAAAAAAGGAGATAAGACTCTAAACGTCAAACACATTTCATTCGTTCAAACAGCGGCCTGAAAATGTGAAATCTGCTAAAATAATGTTGTTTTCTCCCTGTTTGATCGCAGGTGTTTGCAGACTACGAGAAGCTGCTCCACTCGGACAACTACGTCACAAAGCGACAGTCTCTGAAGGTTTGACTCATGATTGATTCGAGTCAGCTGAGAAAACGTCAGGGTGGCGAACTCAAAACGATAAAATGTGTCCTGCAGCTTCTGGGCGAGTTGTTATTGGACCGGAACAACTTCACGGTGATGACGCGTTACATCAGCAAGCCCGAAAACCTCAAGCTGATGATGAATCTGCTCAGAGACAAGAGTCCCAACATCCAGTTTGAGGCCTTCCATGTGTTTAAGGTACACACACACACACACACACACACACACACACACACACACACACACACACACACACACACACACACACACACACACACACACACACACACACACACACACACACACACACACACACACACACACACACAGTTTTAACTCTTTAAACTCTGATGCATTAGAAAAGAATCTGATTATTTTTTAAACACATAACTGCACCTACCTCTTGCAGTACTGTCATATTCCACCAGGTGGCGATAATCCGGTGTAAGATTATATAAAACATGTTTTCTATTGAGGAATCTTAATCCTGCCTTAGGGATAGATTGATAGTCCTTGGGAGCCACAAAATCGGGATGTTCTAATTTTTGTGTGTTTTGTTTTGCATTGATTGTTTTCTCCTTTCATTATTAGAAGAAAAAAAATGTTTTTGTGTGCTTATTTGTTTTCTCCATTTTTTGCCAAAGTTAAAACGGTAAACCAGGTCAGACATTTTTTTTTAATTATAATAACTTTGTCATTTGTATTTATTTTGGTTAAGGGGAACAGATAACATAAGTTTTGCTTCTTTCTGTTCCTTTTTCATTTTTTGTTTTTATTTGCGAATAAATGAAAATAAATCTGAAAAAAATATTTTTAAATGCAAAATTTTTTTTAATACTAATAATTTTTGTTGCATTCGGAGTAGACACGCTAGGGTGATGATAAAAATGCTCTACATTAACTCTAGGAATTCTTGCGGGGGCCTTACAAAGTCACAATGAGGGCCAAAACTTGATTTTTTGCCATTTTAAAGAGTTTATTTGCAAAATAAAACTTTATTATACCTGGAAAGGCCTCAGTTCTGAGAAACTGAGTTTAGATATGACAAGACTGATGAGCTAACAGGTTTTTGCATTTCGGTGTTGACTGCACTCAAACTAGTCGTTAGCTCCTCAGTCCTCCTGCGGCTCCTTTGACTTCTCGTTTTAAAGGTTACAGTGATGACAGAAGTCAAGCGAGGTCATCAGATGTGACTTTGACCTCCCACCTGTTTCCTTTCTCCAGGTGTTCGTGGCGAACCCCAACAAGACGCAGCCAATCGTCGACATCCTGCTCAAAAACCAGACCAAACTAATCGACTTCCTTAACAACTTCCAGAATGATCGCTCGGACGACGAGCAGTTCAACGACGAGAAGACCTACCTTATAAAACAGATTAGGGATCTGAAGAAACCAACCTCCTAAGACGTCCCTCTTTCCTCCAGACCAGCTTTTTATCCGCAGACACATTAAAAAAAACTGTTGTTCTATTTAAAAAGTGTTTTTCTTCTGTGAGAGTAGTTCATGATCGCTGATTCTTTTCTTTTTGTACTTTCGTTTCCATGAAATCATGTTTTTTTCACCTGTAGCTCGCAGAGCCACAAACTCACGCTGCTGTTTAAACGGGCTTAAATCAGCATGAAGGAGCCGCAAATTCTGACAGCAATGAAGATTTTTCTTTTTTTTCTCATGGGAGTGTGACCCTGTACTGCCAAAACCACTGATTATTTTAAAGTATTCCGCTTTTTCTGTCTAAAACTAAACCCCAACAGCTGGTGGTGCTGTTTTAGTGGAACTAGTTAGGGAGGATTGAATAAAACGGCCAATAAAATCGAAATTTAACGGTGGCGTATCGGTACGATCCCCGGCTCTGTCTGCTGGTCGCTAGCGGCACTTTCTCAATGATAGAAACGATCCGTTTTCAGTGCTTTTCTATATTTATATATAGTTTTCATTTCTGCCATGTACAGCGAGTGTTGGGAGATTCAGCGGTGCCTTTTTGTTTTGGTCATTTCCCTCTTATTTCACGAGTCGCTGAGTTATCACACGGACGAGGAGGTGCTCTGGATGGCACGTCTTCGCTTTGGGTTGGGCGGTAAAACTCCCCTCACACTTTATCGCTGGACTTTTCTTTGCTGTTGATGCCAAAAAAAAAAAAAAAAACTTCTCAGAGCGAGGCCCGAGTGAAAGGTGATGAAACTGGATTCAAAAAATCCGTATGTGATGTGATTCTGTTTTAATAGGAATGAAACTTTGATTTTCATTTAAAACAAATGCATTTAATCAGCAAATAAATACTGGTAGTCATGAATGATGTTTTTTTTGTCTGGAATAATAAAAAATAATCAGGTAAACTTTACTCCACGTTTCTCATGAGTTAAATAGAACAAATCCAGCTAGTTTGGGTTGTTTAAAACCAGCTGCACAAGGCTAATGAGTTCCCTCCTCCCAGAATCCTTTGTGGAAACGGCCGCTGTTGTACCACAGTCACCATAAATAAAACCATAAATGCATTCTTTCTGTGTGTGTTTGTTTTTATTAGACTGCTGATAAATTACAACCATATTTAGGCTCGAGCAGCAAAGCTGCGAAGGCCTATTGTTTCTGCTCTGTTTATTATTTTTTTCTTCCGCGTCTTCAAAGGGCTTTTGGAAGGTCTGACCAGATCCAGAAACTCACCAAATTCTGGCCCAATATAGAAAGTGTGTAAAATTTACCTATTTCAATAGCGATGTAAAAGTTGACCAAGTGGCTCGACAGCGCCTCCTGGAAAATGAAATATACCCCTACGCTTTGACCATTTTTTACAGTAGAGTGATGAAATTTGGTACACTTGTAGAACTCAACAATACACACAGAAAGGTCTCTTGCACCCATGGTCAATATCAAACAGGAAGTCGGCCATTTTGGACTAAAGTAGCAATTTTGACCCCGTTTTGGTCATTTGTAGGGTCTATATTTGGTTGAACAGTTTGGTCATTTTTCGCACAATCGTGTCAAAAATAGTGTGCGATCGATCAGAAGGGATGGACGATTGAAATGAGAACATAAAATTGACTTCGTAAATACTGAAGGGGCGAGGCCATGCCTCAAAGTTCGAGCACTCACCCAAAAAATTCAAATGGCTACAATTTCATTAATGAAAGAATTGCAGTTAAAAAAAAAATTCTATGGACATTCGTCACCACCCCCGAAGAAAAATGGTCGATTGATGATGTCACACAAGCCCTGCCTCCTCATGACTACAAAGGTCAAGTTTTACTGTGAAATTTCCCAAAATTCACCATTTCATATAAGCACCACAAACTTGTAGCAGATAACTGAAGACAAGTTGGGGTTGCTGGGCCTCACTTTACGGGAGCTTTCAAAAGACAGCGCGGCGAAGTCCGGCGTAACGCCATGGCCATACGATTGCCTCTCATTTAGTCAATTCCAAAGCCATTGCCTCGAAATTTCTGATGAGTGATCCACAAGAAAACTTAAAATCAAAAGTCGGTAGGCGTGGCCAATTTTTTGAAATAGCGCCCCCTAGTACCCTAGGCCCAAGCCATGCTTTGACTGAGGATTGTGAAATTTTGTACACTTATGTAGTGTCTCAGGACGTACAAAAACTCCTTTGAAGCCATGCTCAATATCCCACAGGAAGTCAGCCATTTTGGTCCAAGTACGCCATTTTGTGTTTTTTGCACACTTCAAAGGTACGTCAATCCCCAAGCGCCCTTTACCACCATCACCTTCATACTTCTGCTGAAAACTCTTAAGACCAAGCAGGAAAATCTGAACCTACGGATTTTCCAAAAGTCTAACGGTGTGGGCGTGGCTAGGCCACAAACTTTGACCCGTCACCACAACATGCTTTACTGTCAATGCTCCCAAATTGACTCCTTTAACCTAATCAACATGAATCTCTGGCAAACAGCAGTAGACATGTTGGGGTCACTTGGTGTCCAGTACTGGCAGGTTTCAAAAAAGGGCAAGGCTTTGGGGGCATGGCGAATTTTGACATCACGCCGTGGAATTACGTTTGCCTCTCATTTCCTCAATTCTGATGCTATCGGTCCAACAATTCAGGTGATTGATACAAATCCAAACCTCAATAAATATTACCCTGAAAATCAGGTGGGCGTGGCTTAGTTTCTTCACTAGCTCCCCCTAGGTCCAATAAAAATGTCAGCCCCAAGTCATGCATTGACTGAGGATTGTGAAAATTTGTATACTTATGTAATGTCTTTGGACCTACCTATGCTCCATATCCCACAGGAAGTCGGCCACTTTGGTCGAAGTCAGCCATTTTATGATTTTTGCACACTTCAATGGTATGTCAACTCCACAGCGCCCATTACCCCCCATCGCCTTCATACTTCTGCTGAAAACTCTTAAGACAAAGCGGGAAAAACTGAACCTACGGATCTTCTAAAACTAACGGTGTGGGTGTGGCTAAGCCTCAAACATTGACCTGTCACCACACCATGCTTATACTTTCAGAGCTCCCTACTGGACTCCTTTCATCTATTCAACAGCAATCTCTGCCAAATAGCAATACAAAAGTTGGGGTCACTTGGTGTCTAGTACTGGCAGGTTTCAAAAAAGGGCATGGCCGTGGGAGCATGGCGAATTTCGCCATCACGCCATGGAAATACATTTGCTACTCATTTCCTCACTTGCCACAATATCACCAAAAGATTTCTGGTGAGTGATTCTAGTCTGACCCCCAATATAAATAGATGTCATAAGCTGGTGGGCGTGGCCTTTTTTTCTGAAATAGCACCCCCTACGACTGTTAAAACTCTTAGCCCCAAGTCATGCTTTGACTGAGCATTGTGAAATTTTGCACACTTATGTAGTGTGCCTGGGCCTACAAAGAAGTCTCATGGAGCCGTGCTCCATATCCCACAGGAAGTCGGGCATTTTGTTCCAATTACGTTACAGAATCTCTTTCGAAGCTGGAATATTTTGCTAATGTTTTAGTGGGGACTGTTTGCAGGCTAGGAGGAAAGGTTGAGTCACACTGAGATGACAGCTCACAGTGATCGCAGTTAAATGCACGCTGGGGTGTCTGGCACGCACGGGTGCTCGTGCGCCACCGGTTGCAGGGCGATGGGCTGGGAGAGCGTCGGGGATGGAGTGGAGGGGGTGTGGACGGAGGGCGAGCAGCTTCGCTGCGAGGGCCGAACGAAGCTGCTTGCAGCTTTTATTTCAGATTATTGTCATCCAACCAGAACTCCTGCTTTACAGATCAGCTGTTTGTTTCTTTAACCAAATCAGGACAAAATGTGAAAATTTGAACCTTTTAAACAAGAATCCACAGAACACCAAGTCCTCACTTGTATAGTAAAATAAAACAAACATCTACATGTCACAGTTTCAGAAGAACAACAGAAACAGAAGCTTCCAGAACCTGCAGAGCCAACGCCGTTTGGTGGTTCATGCTGGACGGATTCGTCTGATGTTCAGCAGATATCGGAGGAACCGCTGGAGCCTTTGGTGCACAGCTTCTTGTTTTTGTAGATCTGCTGCTCAGCCTGCCGGACGTGCTTCCCAACACACCCGTCTGAAACAGAAACACGTCTTCTAACCGAGCAGGAACATCTAACGGGAGGTCAAAGAGGCTACTTACTGGTGAGGTGAAGAGACGACGCTGAGGACACGGGGGGACTCCTTTGCCACTGAGAGAAAACAAACATGGCTGACTATGTAACACGACAGGATAAACAGGCTTCTCTCACATTTAAAAGTAAACAGAAAGAAAAGAGTGAATAAACTCACAATGAATTTGCAGACGCCCTTCAGGCTGCCGAACCTCAGGTAGGAGATGTCCCCCTTGTCTTTGTCCCTGTCCTGGTCTGAGGTGTAGATGTGTTTGACTCCGGCTCCTCTGATCAGAGGGATGCACTCGTCACACGGACATTTGGTAACAAACAGCATGGAGCACTCGTCTGGTTTGATGTCCCTCGTCCTGAAAAGCAGCAGGAGGGACTTTTAGGTCAGACAGACGAGACGAGACACGCTGGACGAGTCTGAGCCGACCTAAAGGTCAGGGCGTTCTGTTCCGCGTGGACGATGTATCTGTATTTGCGTCTCTCTCTGTCCTCCTGCTTGTTGTCCATCTGGGGGTACTCGGCATACTTTGAGCCAGCAGGGTAGGCGTTGTACCCGCAACCAATCAAATACAGACGTCCTGTCCCACAACAGCAGGCCTGGGACAAAGGACAGAAGGTGAGACACTCCCTCTATTTACTCTTGTTTATTATCCACCTAATAAAGAAGTTGTTACCGACTGCCCTTTAGCCCAGATGACGGCGCCCACTCCCACTTTGGGATCCTCTGGAATCAAAGAGAGTTTTACAGATGAAAAACGTCCCAGAATGCACTGGGACAGCCCCGTGGAGTTCACTGTCCAATAACAACCAAAAGCAATAGGAGACGCACCTGTCCTGTAGGACAGAAGCCTGGCCTGGACGATACAGTGGCGGGCCACCGCCTGAGACACGTCCACAGGGTGGGGATCCAGAGACAGAGACTCTTCTCTAGGGATGTCAGAGACACATCAGAGACACAGAGGTCCTGCTGAGTCGGAACAGATCGTCTCCTACCTGTAGAAGCCGTAGTGTTGCTGTGGCATCCCAGCAGCCACTGCAGCCAGCACCTCCACCAGCTCCGTCATGTTGCTCCTCAGGTTGGAGAAGTAGGGCTCCACGCAGAAGTTCTTCAAACCCATTTGACTCAAAATGTCTTTGTGCCGCTGATCCGTTTGGATCAGGAAATGTCTGCAGAAGTCTTTCAGGTGTCTCAGGCGATCACTGAGGAGCAGGAAACAGAACTTTTCATCCAGCATCACTAGACCTCATTAAAGGAGATTATCATGTGGCGACATCTAGTGGTCAAACTGCAGATTGCAACCAGATGAAAACTCCATGATTGGAATAATCAGCCACTCGACAGTAAAAAAAAAAAAAAAAAAAAGGGTGCCAATTTTACTTTTTTCAAAGCAGAGAACACTAAAACTTACAGATCGTGTCATTTTGCACCAAAAACAAACACAGTTGTTGAAATTATAACAAATTACTGTTGTATTTTTAAAAAGTGAGCAGTTAATCAGTTATTATATTTTTAACTCCTGCAGTAGTGAAGGTCGAATACCTGTTGAAGAGCTTCTCAGAGTCCAGCTCTGGATCATCATCCATCATCCTCTCCATGAAATCGCTCCTTCGAGACGTCTCATCAACAAACTGCAGCACGCCGGGCGCCAGCGGCTGCATCAGCACACAGATTTGAGGACGGCTGTTGGACTTCAACTTCTCCACTGCGGTGGCATCTAACGAGGCCTCTGTTATCGACTGGGAGGTCCTCTGAGAGTGTGTTTGGTTTGAGGTCAGCATGCTGATCTCAGGGTCTCCAGGCCAGAAGGTGATCTGACGGACTCCAGCTGAAGGAGCAGCCATCATTAAGTCAAGAAGACATTTCTAATAAATGTGTCTTCTGTCCTGCTCACCGTTGATGATCATCTTGAGGCAGGTGGCACAAGGCCTCCTGGAGAAGAACAGCTGACAGTTGGCCAGACTGGCACCGTGTTGGAGGATGGCTGCTTGTCCTGCGTGGAGATCAGCTCCTGAACAGTGAAGTCCCACCACTTTCCCTTCCCGTACCACCACCAAACCACTTCTACGGATCTGGAATATGGCAAAGGGATTGTGGCGAATGCAAAAACACTAATAAAGGTTTTTCTGTATGCCCTGACCTGACTCTGCCCATTTTCCTCATCCTGCTCCTGAGGGAACAGCTCCATCCATAGGCTGAGTAGAGTAAACAGGTTCACCTTTGACAGCCTGGGACCATGGCCTGGGTGGTGATGACACAATCAAGCACTGTAAAATTAAATGCTCCTTGTAGATTTCCTGGATATCAGCCCAGCCTTATGACAGCATTTAAAATTGATAACACTTACAGATGAAAAAAAAAATCAACAGAAATGCTAGAATAAATTATTCCTACGATCTGAGCCACGTTGTAAACAATCACTCAGATCAGCTGTTTTATGGCATCACAAGGAGGAGGCATAATTAACTACTAGCTAAAACATCCATCCACCTTGTAACTTGCAGTCGGTCTGGGTGCTGCCGTCTCTCGTTTCCCGGGATGACGTAGACAGGCCCGGTTCGGCTCGGCTCCATCTGTCGCTATGTTCCATCCAGTCCACCGAACAACAGAGGATATCTGATAGTTTTCGCCCCGGGCTGCTGATATGACAGGAGGGAAATAACTACAGTTCAAGGAGTAAAAACATTCACCTGCTAGACAGCGTCACAACGTAACGCAACTTCCGGTTTTATGTTTTCAACATAAAAGCTTTATGCTAGCTGCTACTCGTAACCATTACTGTCCCCAAGTAAAATAGCGAAAAAATTAGGAAAATCGTAGAAATTAATGTAATAAATTACATATAAATACTTTAAATGTCTTTGCAGCTAAATTTTAAGTACGTGTTTTAATGTTTTAGAATAACATCCGCCGTAATTTTCGCTAGCAAACTAGCCTAGCTCGACAGTTCCGGATTACTTCCGCGAACTATACAGACGTCTCTACAGGGGGCGGGGCTAATCCTCACTTTAGTTTTCTCAGAAAGTTTCAGCAATATTTTCACTTCAAATGAAAAGAAAACGGAACATTTAACATCGTCATCAAAAAAGTTTAATAAGTTTTTTATTCCAGCACAGAACATCAAATCTAAATATAAAAAGACAAGAGCAGCAATTCAAAATTTAAAACGTCAATGTTGTGATGTAAAAATAAGTATACAGATTTGAAAAAAGTAAAAAAAAAAAAAAAAAAGAATTCAATAAAACATATTTCCTTCTTGACCATCAACATTCAAACAAAACTGTAAACCTACAATTCACTGCTCAGTAACTCGCTTCAAAATGTAACAAGAATGTTCTCTAATTTCCAGATTCAAAGAGCATCGGGAAAAAGAAACCGAGAGTGAGACTGCATCCCAGTGTGTTCACTAATAAAAAAAATAAATCACAACCACACCTAGTCGATCAGAAGAAAACAAAAGTTAAGGTTTACAACATGTCTTTGGTAACTGGAGTCAAAGAAAAAGCATTTTCAACTAAAATATCCAAACAGATCTTATTGCTAATGTGTTGCTTTTTAGTGCAGTTTTTTTTTGTTTAAATCGGAAAATGAAAGATATCGGAACAAACCACATTCCTCATTTTGCAGCATTTAAACAGGCAGAAAAAGCTGGTAAGAACGTAAAAGAGCCTAAAAGATTTTAGAGTAACATCCTTTAAATTACCTTATGTCTGTTTACGATTACAAACCAGAATCACAGAACAAAATCCGGCCAGAGAAAACACACCCAAAGATAAGAATTTCACAATAAAAGTATACCTCAGTGGGTACATAAAACACTAGTGGCCAGCATGTGGAACAGATTCCCTTCATAAACTCAAAACTTTCAAGAGTTACGCTCAGTTTAACAGCTTTTAACAAAAACGGCTGTCCGTCCAGCTTTTTGGTTTCCCACCTGTGCAGTTAAGAAAAACAGGAATGTAACTAAACTGGCCAAGAACAAAAAAATAAACCTTAACAACAAAGTGCCGGGAGTTCCCAGAATGACTCCACAGGAAACGGCCAAAGTGCTGAATTCAAATGCACAGAAGCTGCAGCGTAAATTACAGTTAAGTATCATGTGCAACATGTTTGGTAAATGCCTAAGACATTTCAGTTTCCAGAGCTGTGGTGCCGTGTTGTTTTTCTGTTTTAAAGGGTGATGCAGCAAAAGCAACACTTAGTTCTTAAAGGCGCCGCAGCGGCTGGCTCTGCTGATGAACTCTTTGAGCATACCTCCGTCTACCTGCCAGAAGGCTGTGGTCTGAGTCACCTGAGTCAGATGGTTCACGCAAAACCTGAAGCAGAACTCTTCAAGGTCCTGTAATTAGAAAAAGCAAGATTAGAAAATAATATTTTCTCTATAGAAGATGACAAAGTGGTAACAGAAGATAATAATAGAGATGAGGATCACGGTATGGCCACTAGGGGTCATTGGAATAACAATGATTAAGGTGGGGTGGGACATGTTTGGAGCATATTTTGCCACAATACTTGAAATGCTCTTTACATGGCAACCGATAAAATAAACGTTATCAATAGATGAAAAATCTGAATTGTCTCTGAAATGTACAATCCTGGAAAAACCTCATCCAGTCGTTGTGAACGTCCCACTCTTAGTGATTTGATCCATCTATCCATCAAACTACCCCCCCCTCACACACACACACACACACACACACACACACACACACACACACACACACACACACACACACACACACACACACACACACACACAACACACACACACACACACACACACACACACACACACACACACACACACACACACACACACACACACACACACACACACACACACCTCAATGTGAACGAATCACGTGTTCTCGGCTCAGACAGGAAGTGAAGCCAGAGCCGTGCTAGCCATGTCAGCTAGCATACTAAAGGTTGGTTTACGCTTGACTTATCTGTGAGCTCCGCACCGCCAAATGACGTTATTTTAGAAACCACGCCCCTCAGCGTGGCCCAAGCTTTCAGCACTGCGCACCTAGGAAATTTTTTAACCACTCGGAAGATCCTGCGCGAAAAAAACATAACGGACTGGCAAGAGTCCGAGAATTGAGACAGGGAGCATTGCGCCATCGACCGCAACGCATGCCGGGATGCTGGTCACTGTGATAATTTTTTCAAAAACCTTTATTAACAGCTTTCAAACAATCAACCAAACGGTTATTTGAAAGAAATTTACATTCATTGCTTCTTTGTCTAAAAGTTTCAGAGCATCAACTAATGGTCCTAAAATGAACTACTTTCATTAGAAAATACATATTCCCGCAGCAATGGATTGTGGGTAATACCCACTGAAATGACCGCACGAGACAAAGTTAAGACTTAGCTACCAACAAACCAGCAGGAGCAGTACCTCTGCATCGTATCGTATGGCTGCAGACAGCAGCGTGAAGGCGTTGTCCACAGTGATCCCTCTCTTGATGATCTGCTGACACAGACGCTTCAGCTGATTCTCACAATAAGACGTGGCCAGATCCAGCAAGCCTGCAGCCGACACCCAAACACAAGAATACGATAGAAACATGCTTGAAGAACAAATGAGGGATTTGAAAAGCACAAGCAGGCTAACCGATGGCGTCCTCGGGCGGCAGCTCCACGGTGTCGGTGTAGAGGAACTGTAGGAAGGATCTGTAGACGGGGTAGGAGAACTGTCCGATCTCTATCACGTCCTGCTGACCCTCCGACCACTGGGAGCGAAACATTGAGCGGAAGTGCTCACATCTACTCGCACACAAAACAAACAAACCCACACTTTGATTTAAAGAAGGAAAAACAAACTAATTTTTACTTGTTACACCTGAAAAAAACAAGCCCACCTGATCTTCAGCACTGCTTTATGAACATGGATGCATTTGCCATCGACGCTGAACTTTAGGTCGGACGTTTCTGGACTGTCAAACTCCTTCCTGAGAGCCTCTGAAGCCGTCATGAAGTCATCGTGCTCTGGAACGAAACAACACAGTTCAGCGCGTCGCGTCTTTTTGCTGCACTTATTTGTCGCGCACTAAACAGTGAGTCTCACCCACGGACAAGAGGCGCCACATCACAGAGGGAGTGGCAAAGCAGGCGAAAACATCGTCGGTGGCGGTGAAGTGCGTCAGGTGGGGCAGGACCATGGACTGTCCTCGACACTGACCCCACATAAACACCTGAAAGATTTGATCAGCGTCAACAATTCAGAGCTAAAAACAGAAAAACCTGTCATAAACGAGAAGTGAGCCTCTTCCTATCGTATCTTCTCTCAGAGAGACCTCACAAGTGTATTGCGGAGGATGTTTCGGAATTTCAGGAAAGAACCGCCCTCTCCACGTTCAGAAAAAATGCACGCTCTGTTTACAAGTAGCTGCCGGTGTTATGTAGATTTGAGCACCCTCCTCGAGATCTGTTTCATCCACTCACAAGAAATGTGAGTCCAAACCGTAGCCCATAAAAATCACGCTGCACTGAGTAGTTCCATAACCTATACTCACGCCAAACATTCATTTTTGGTGGTTATGATTAGGGATGTCCCGTTCCGATACCGATATCGGTCCAAAAACACAGTATCGGATTATTTCGGACTGCATCAAAAATCTCCGACATTAGCAGTGCGTTACATTTGTAGCGTCATGAATGGCCTCTAATTTGTGACAAAGGTCACATTTTCCCAGCTGGGTCAAGCTGCACAACGCTACACATTCCATTCCAGCAGTTCTACCCAGCAGCGCCCAGATCCAGCATGCAACGTCCACGTAGAACAGTGCGTGCTAGCAAAGCAGCAATGAACAATGTCGGCCATGTGGCTGCATTTTTCGTTAAAGTCAGAAGAAGACAGTTTGGCTCGGTGCAACACTCGTCAAGCACAAGTTTCCCGTGGTGGAACAGAACCGGGGAAGTTTAATACGGATCACAAAACGTTGCACAAGGATTTTGGCAGTGTGTGAACTTTAAACTTTAGACACTCGACTTGTAGCAGTTGGTCAGTGAACATTGTTTTTTAACTCATGTCCCTAACCTCAGCTGTCAGTTTTTATACTTCCTGTGCCTGGCTTTGTTTTCCGTTTGAGTAAAATCACCTGATCAAGTCTTTTATACATTCCACATTATCGAACTAGTAAAAGTATGTATGGTTTGTGCCGATATATCGGACTGGTATCGGGATCGGGCAATATTGAAGGCTGCAACAGCGGTATCGTATCGGAAGTGAAAAAGTTGCATCGTCCCTCATTGTGATTTAGGTTTTTTTTGTGATTTGATGGCTCCAACTCACAGCTGGGCGGAGCAGAAACAGAACTCGACGGGGAAACTCAAATCGACATAACGGCGAACTTTAGCTTTCCGGTCGAGCAGAAAACAGGCAACCTTCGCTTTTGGTGCACGCCATCGTTGAAAATGGTCTCCTTTAAAAACTCTGCTCTTACTTCTAACTGCTGAGGCCTTTCTCTTCTTATCGTAGACTTCAAAGACACTTTTCTCTTGCGACTCTCGGCCATTTTCAAAAGAACCCGGTGAGAACGGCGAGGAATGATGGCTACCGCTCTAGAATGTGCAGGAAGTGAAAACTAACCCAGGAACAAGCACGTACGACGACGGTCCCACGAGAGCTTCACCAGAACGATCGACAGTTTTACGGACCAACGGTTCAGATGATCCACCGAGAAGTAAAAGATCCTCCGCAACACCTTTAAAAATTCTTGTTACAATTAAGCGTAGCTCCATGAAACTTATAAGAGTAGGAAATGTGGTAAACGACAAAAATACCTTGCCGCTTTGAGTCTTAGCTGCTGAGGTGTGTGTAGAGTGGCAGGCAGCAACTTCTACAACCCTGTTGGATTAGAGACGAGTTAATAAAGAATGTAGAAAAACAGCAACGACCACTATTCTTAGCCACTGATTGTGCTTTTATACAGAGAAGTTAAACGACAGAGGGTGGAAACGAAGAAAGGAAGCAGGAAGGGTCTGAACTCCGCCTACCACTAAACAACACAACAAGGCGTCCTCTCCACCGTACCTCTCTTTGTCGACCATGATTTGAACAGGACTGAGGTGGTTGCTCTTGTTTCTAGTTCCCAGCTGGCCGTAAGTGTTTGCTCCCCAGGCGTACAGCAGCCCTTCGTCTGTTAGCGCCAGGCAGTGAGCGTAGCCTGCAACAACCTGGAGGACAGAGCGGACGTAGACACACACGTGCATAATGTGTTTCTGTTCACGGTGATGCTTACCTGTTGAATGCACACCCCCTGGAGTGTAGCCAGGCGGCAAGGACACAGCTGGTTTCCATTATTCCCAATACCCAGCTGCCCGTTCCCGTTGTAGCCCCATCCATAAACCTGAACAAGAGATGAAACAATCCTGTTTTCTTGCTGCACCCTTATTCTCAAGGAGAAACAAAACATTAAATTGAAACCTTCACCTCTCCGTTGTCGATTAAAGCCAAGGAGGACGTCTGTCCACACGTGATTCCCACTGCAGCCTTCCCCTGGAGGCAGCCAGTGACCTTCCTGGGGTACGGCTGGTTGGTTGTGGAGCCAGAACCCACCTGGCCACAGTTATTATAACCCCACGCAAACACCTACAGGGAGGGAGGACGTTCACTTGCTGCGTATCAGTACGGTAGTCGTTTACCCTAAAACGATAGCTGGAGTGCTCAGAACTTCTTACCTCTCCATCCTGAGTGAGGGCCAGAGAATGATGCGAGCCACACGCCACCTCGGTCACTTTCTTACTCTGCAGGTTGTTGGTGATCAGCGCCGGCGACAGGCCTGCGCTGGTCGTGTTGTTCCCCAGCTGGCTGTAAACGTTGTGCCCCCAAGCGAACAACTGGCCATCTTTGATAAAGAAAGGGAACATTTTAACAGTTGGTCCTCAACTTGTGCTTCAAGCTAGACGTGGCAGGGAGGAACAGTAACACACTTCCTGTAATTAGTTGTATTCCAGTAAAAACACAACAAACTAGCTTGGGTCTATTTTTCTAAATTCAGGGTTAAACCAAACAAAGTGTTGGAATGGCGGATCACTGAAGTGATCCCAGATCCAAATACAGAAGATTCCCACATAAAGAGCCCTAAGCAGTTTCACCATTAACATTTGAAAATGCGCCATAATTTGCAAAGCAAAAAGTTTTAATTTTTTTTTATTTTGAGAAAGGAAACCTCTAAAGGTAAAACAATGTATGTCAACATTAGGCCCCTCCCCTTATTTCATGACTGAAAGCGATGCAGATGGACGGCTCACTTGTGTCCTGGATTGTGGATTACCTCACAGAGATAGGATACAGTGGTCTCCAACGTGGGGGTCCCACAAGGAGCCGTTCTCTCCACCTTCCTCTTCACCCTAACCACTGACTGCACCTACTGTAGTGAAACTTGCCACCTTCAGAGGTTTTCTGGTGACTCTGCAGTGGTTGGTTGTGTTACTGGGGATGAGGAGACGGGAGTATCGGGCAGCGGGGGACTCTGGTCACATGATGTGAGCAGAACCAGCTGTGGCTGAACGTGACAAAGACTATAATGACCCACACTTGTAGAGCGCCTTTCAGAGTCAGCGGACTCTGAAGTGATTTACACTACAGTGCATTATTCATCCATTCACACACATTCACACACGGACTACGACACTCACCACAAGATCACTATGGTGGTGGGCCCCATATGGAACATATGTGGGCAAGCTGGACGGGTCCCAGCAGGGTTTGTCTGCAGTTTCCACAGTGGCCCCACGGGGGTTTACTCGCAAAGACTCTAAACCGCCTGAAAACCCATGTATGGCCCGTTATGCCATCCATGGCAATCCCTTGTGGGGCCACCATGGAAACCGTGGACAAACCCGGCTGGGACCCATCCAGCTTGTCTATATATATTCCATATGGGGCCCACATATGTATGCTGGTTGAGCAGTGACGTTGGTTTGAATCCCTGGGGTTGCAGCGGACATAGTGGAGGATTACACATACCTGCGAGTGCACACTGACAATAAACTAACCGGGCAAGCCCCCTTATATATGTGAATATATACAGGGTATCTGCAGGGTTAAGGGAGCCAAATTTAAGACTTTTTAAGACATTTTTAAGGCCACTTTGACCAAATTTAAGCTATTTTTAAAAATTTAATTTAAGCTATAATTTTCAGCTATTGCCTGGAACCGGTGCTAACCACGTCGCAAACGTGAGATTACCCACCCAGTTACCATTAAACTTGCACTTCCCCATGGCACAAGCTCCCACTAGCTTAACCAGCTAATGTGCTCATCTAAAAATAGCCCTCTTTCACAACCAACTGAATGTGTACGGTTCCGCTTATGCCAACATCATACACAAAAAATGCTGAACACTAGAAATTCTTGTTCATTGGGTCTGTGGTAATTTAAGACCTTTGGAAACTGTTTTAAGTATTATTTGTCATTTTTAAGGATTTTTAAGGCCTTAAATTTAGAAAAGCAAATTTAAGACTTTTTAAGGACCCACGGATACCCTGTATATAGTATGGCCACATCACAATGACAGCTGCTATTGGGTGGGATCTATGGTTGTCATTAAAACCGTCTCCACATGCCATTGGACGGAGAAAAACGGGACATACACACTGCTATGAATGTCAGTCAACAGGGCCGTCTACCATACTCTGTTAAAGAAAATGCATTAAGCACCTCTATCTGCTCTTGACTCGAAGAAAAGTCCAAGTCCAAGGTTGATGCCAAAGCCATTTCAAATGAGCCGCTGCCATCTTAGTTTCACTCAGCCGCAGTAACATCCCACCGTTAGCGGTACTGTAACTCTCGCATTGGTAGCGGGACTTTTATCTTGTTTACTATTGGTATTATTTCCTTATTTTCTATCCAATTGTCTGGAGCAACTATTTTTCTGGTTTCTATTTATCTATGATTTTTCTTCAGGATTAGTAAAGTATAGAGATGGACAATTTATCGGCATCAATATCGGTATTGGCCGATGTTAGTCATTTAACATATCGGTATCTGTCCGATAAATAAAACCGGGCCAATATTTTTTCCATCTTGTCTCTATTTGTTTGCCTGTTTCAGAGGGTGGTGGTGGGGTGGGGGGGATTGCTTAGTCATGTGAACATAAGCATAAATATGTGTGGTGTGTGTACATAATAATGTAAATTTGGCTATAATTTTCATTTTATACAAAATTGCTGATTTTAGAAGCATTAATGTCAGTTTATCTGTATCGGCAAATATTGATTATCGGCCATAACAGTGATCTTCATATCGGATATCGGCCCAAAAGTTTCCTATCGGTGCATCACTAGTAAAGTATTCTGACTCTGCTTACAGTTGGAAGCAACATCTGTCGTCCGTTAACGAGCACCTCTAGCCAGCCAACAGAATTAAAACACAATTATTACTCTCGCGTTATGCTGTTTATTCATTTATAGATATTTTAAGACAGTTGACCATATGAAATGTCACCAACTCTGCCTCAGTCTAGATACGTCCATAAACATGCGCACACTTTGTGATTGACCTCTGTACGGAAGCTGATGTCTAACGCTATTGGCTAATGCCGAGTAGCACTCAGTTATATTACATGTTTTTTTTTAATGGATTTCTAAAATAATCCTGAAGGTGAAAACTCAGATTGCTGCTTTCATGTAAAGGTGAGTAACAGTAAATCCATTCCACAGCTGGTATGAGCGATGACCTGCCTTCGGTAGCCAACAGGACGTGGGGTCCACTGCCGTAGCTCAGACTGACCACCTTCTTTCCTTGCAGAAAATCCAGTTTTTTTGGTACAATGGTGCTCACACTGTCTCCTGTCCCAAGGCAGCCACTGCAGTTCAACCCAAATGCAAATACCTGCCAAATAAATTATACACACATCAACACACACACATAATAATATAACAACAGGCAACTAGAAACTGAAGGCTCATCACACACACCTCATTTGCATGCGTGATGTAGATGGCTTCATTCGCTGATGTTCCAAAGATGTAAACCTGTCGGACTGCAGCTTGTTCCTGAGCACTCAGCACTGACAACAGAGGCCACTTACTGACATCCACCATTGCTCCAGCTAAACCCAGTTTTTCTTGGTCTTGTGGATGATGATGATGAGTTATGGATGACGGGGGAGAGGAGGGGGGAACTGGATAAAGAGGGGAAGGGAGGAAATTAAGAGGAGGTGGTGATGCTGGTGGAGGCGATGAGCAAGGGTCAGAAGAACCATCCCAGCTGACACTTTAAATGAAAGAGCAAACAAATATTGGTTAAAACAGGCGATTTTGGAGAGAAATTTACATTTTCCTCCTTTATACCATCAAATCATCGCACCAAAAACAACACTTGATGAATGCGACAAGCGATTTTGTTTACAAACTATATAAAACACAAAATTCCTTCATAAAAAGGAGCACTTCCTGTCATGGCAGTGAGGGGACGGCAAGCGAAGCAGGACATGCTCCTGTGCGGTTTGAGTTTAAATGACGTCTAATGACATTACAACACGTCACTTTATGTTAAAATCAAAACGAAATACTTAAAATATATGCGCCACAAAAATGTGTAGGGTTTGTCTGGCGTTTTATTTTAAAACAAGTGAACTTTCCTAAATTGTTGAATTTTCTGAGTGAGTCTGGTGAGATGTTCCCTTCACTCGAGTCAGACCAAACACACGAGCATGAACAGCGACAACAAGCAGCTTCGTTTAATTTAAGTCTTCTACTTTAAGCCGAAAGTAAAACTCAATAGTAAATTAGTCTTTCATTCGAGGCAGGAGGTAAAGTTAGCGCAAAACTAACAAAAAGCTGCGAGCTTAGCTTAAACGTTAACTTTGCTTTTCCTACCTACAGCATCGCTGCATAACGAGTCAGCTGTAAACAAACACACAGGCGTTAAAACCGATTCAACAGTCACTCGCTGTCAGGCAAAAACGCGCACTTCTATAAACGACCAGACATTTCACTGAAGAAAACAAAATAAAATCGATTACCCAGTGATGTAAACAAACTACGCTGCCCAACAACAAGCTGCGCGTGCGTTTTCTTCATTGCTCTTAAAACAGAGCCGATTTGGGATTCGTGTAAACCCACCACTGCCCCCTTCAGGCCACAACAAGAATGCGTGGAAAAAAGATTTTAAGTCATTTATTTATTTAAATGCTTCCACGTTGCCTTGTGCTTTGTAGAGATAATCTCTTAAATTTTTGTGAAACTCGTCATTATAACTCTTAACTAGGATGTCCCTCTCCCCCTTTATTCTGCAGCGGGGGGTGGGTGGGTGGGATGGGCGCTAATTCTCATTTTTTGGATCTTACAACGACAGAAGAAGAGCGCTTACGTAAACTGCGTAACAATTGTTCCAGCGGAGATTTGGGGCTTCACGGTTTCTTGTAGCATTTGATTAACATCGCAGTGACTGAAAACTGTAAATTATTTTGAGTACAAAAATATCTGTTGAACTTTCTTACTGATGTGGGTGTTGTTGGACGTTCAAAACGTTTTTTCTTTTTTTTTTTTTTCTCTCCTGCGTCCTTACAGCAGCCTGGACTCACTGCTCGTTTTTATAGGTAGAAAATTCTGTCACCCTGGTGTTAATCCATAACAGTCATATGAGTGTAATAAAACAGTTTAATTTGCTTTATCTACCTCCTAAATATCCTCCTAAAACGGATTATCTGGCCGTGACAGGATCTGTGACACAGTCAAAATGGCGGTGGTGGGAACCTCCCATTTGGGCACAAAAACTTATAATTCAAGCCTGTGGACACGGATTGTCCAGTATATATGTCAATGGTTTAACAGTACAATAGATTCTATTTTATTCTAATAGAATAGAATACTGTAATATTTTATTGTTATACCTGGAAGTACAAACGAGTAAAAACAAGGGTGCTTCCACCACCATGCACACTCAAAAAAGTAATCCTGAGGTTTGGAAAATCCGTATTATGTATCTTCAACAACAGCTTAAAATGGCTCCGGTGACGTTAGTTGTACCCCTGCTCCTGCACACCTGATTAAATGGTTGAATCACCTGTTCAGCAGCTCATCGAGCTCTGCAGAAGCCTGTCAATCAGCACTGATTCAAACCAGAAGTGTTGGAGCAGGAAAACAACTAAAACACGCTGGGTATGTGACTCGAGGGTCTTCAGTCAAGGTTCAAAGGCTGAAAAATCATCTCTGTGCATTGTACATACTATTGTTCACATAACAGGATGCTTGTGAAAGCATAAACATCAAATGCCTTATGAAATCACATTTCCATTAAGAAAATAAAAGCCTTTCTTGACCAACAAAATCTTTATTATTTATACATGGAGCAACCAGTGAAATACCATAAAATCAAGTGATTGAGTGCAGTTCAAAAACACATTTTTAAATTAAAGGACCATCTTGATTTCAGTTACATCTACCAGTGTTATCCGCTGAGGTCTTTATGCAGTTTTCACATAACTTTCCTTTTTTTTTTTACTAAAAATTTCAGGTAAGTTCATAAATTTTTCATGTTATTGCACCAACATGGTGGTGGTCGGAGGGACCGGTGGCGCCTGTGCTCGGCGGCCTCGCCTTTGCCAGTGCACCCCAGGGCAGCTGTGGCTACATCGTAACTCATCCCCACCAGTGTGTGAATGTGTGTGTGAATGGATGAATGATACACTGTAGTGTAAAGCACTTTGGAGTCCTTACTCTGAGAGGCACTATACAAGTGCGGGTCATTTATCATTTATGATTTAACAACAGTTATGAATGCAATCATATTTTTCCGTTATTCAATTAAAGATTTAATTATGTTGAGTGAAAATGTAGTAAGTCGGGCTCGTTCCTAGTGAGAGTTGGACTCCGCCAAGGCTGCCCTTTGTCACAGATTCTGTTCATAACCTTTATGGACAGGATTTCTAGGCGCAGCCAAGGTGTGGAGGGCATCCGTTTTGGTGGCCTGAGGATCAGGTCTCTGCTTTTTGCAGATGATGTGGTCCTGTTGGCTTCATCAGAACGTGATCTTCAGCTTTTGCTGGAGCAGTTCGTAGCCAAGTGTGAAGCAGCTGGGATGAGAATCAGCTCCTCTAAATCTGAGACCATGGTCTTGAGTCAGAAAAGGGTAGAATGCCTTCTCCAGGTCAGGGATGAGGTCCTGCCCCAAGTGGAGGAGTGTAAGTATATCGGGGTCTTGTTCACGAGTGAGGGAAAACTGGAGCGTGAGATCGATAGGCGGATTGGTGCTGCATCTGCAGTGATGCGGGCGTTGTACCGGTCTGTTGTGGTTAAGAGAGAACTGAGTCAGAAGGCGAAGCTCTCGATTTACCGGTCGATGTACGTTCCTACCCTCACCTATGGTCATGAGCTTTGGGTGGTGACCGAAAGAACGAGATTGCGGATACAAGCGGCTGAAATGAGTTTTCTCTGAAGAGTGGCTGGGCTCTCCCTTAGAGATAGGGTGAGAAGCAAGGTTATTCGGGAGGGGTTCGGAGTAGACCCGCTGCTCCTCCACATCGAGAGGAGCCAGTTGAGGTGGCTCGGGCATCTGGTCAGGATGCCTCCTGGATGCCTCCCTGGTGAGGTTGTCCAGGCACGTCCAACCAGGAGGAGACCTAAAGGTAGACCCAGGACACGGTGGAGGGACTATGTCTCTCACCTGGCCAGGGAACGCCTTGGGATTCCCCCGGAGGAGCTGGCCCAAGTGGCTGGGGAGAGGTGAGTCTGGGCCTCTCGCCTTAGGCTACTGCCCCCGCGACCCGACTCCGGATAAGCGGATGAAAATGGATGGATGGATGGATGGATGGATGGAGCGTGAAAATGTTGCATCAAAAATTTTAAATAAATGTCAGTGAAATTTTTTAGAGTGCAAACTAGCAATATTCTTCATTTGATTTATGTGCACTTACTGCAACCTCATGCAGCTGCTGCGCTGGTCCTTGTTGTGGATATCTCCCTGAGCCAACAGATCAACAGATCTGAGAGGATGAAGCTTCCAGTCCACAAATCTGCCTCTCAGAGGAAAATCCTGTCTGGATAATAAATCACCTTTGCTTTATGGGCTTATTTATCTCACAAATACTTTAATCTGCTGTGACCATCCTAACAGCCTCCCAGCTTTTTAATGTTTGTTGTTTAGTTGACGTTTTGCCCTGAGCTCCATCTGCCAGCTCATCCTCTGTGTTGGGACGCTGACGCCGCCACACGGCTAACGGGATTAGTTCCAGAAAGTTCTGTTTTGTAATTAGTTGTTTCTGCCAGCTGAGTTTTAAAAATGCAAATGTCCTGCTCAGACTCAGGCACAGCCTTGGCTGTCACAGGCTGCTGGTGTTCCCAAAAAAATGTTGGCATGACCTTTGTGAACAAACAACTTTAGCTTTAAATGATTTAGTTAAATGTTATGGAAATATAAAATGTCACAGATTACAGCTTTAAGATTAAGGTCGAGGGTTTAATTAGATGATTTTTAGATGTCAACTGGGGCTATGGTTGGATGGTGGAAGGAATACTTTGAGGAGCTCCTCAATCCCACCTACGCGCATTTCGAGGAGAAACCAGAGCCGGGAGACCTGGGGATGGACTGTCCAATCTCGGGGGCAGAAGTTGCTGAGGTAGTCAAACAACTACACAGCGGCGGAGCCCCGGGGGCGGATGAGGTTCGTCCTGGGTATCTCAAGGCTATGGATGTTGTAGGGCTGTCATGGTTGACACGTCTCTGCAACATTGCGTGGTCATCGGGGGCAGTTCCTGTCGAGTGGCAGACCGGGGTGGTGGTCCCCATCTTTAAGAAGGGTGACCTGAGGGTGTGTTCCAACTATAGGGGGGTCACACTCCTCAGCCTCCCTGGAAAGGTCTACTCCAAGGTACTGGTCCGATCGATAGTTGAATCTCAGATTGAGGAGGAGCAATGTGTTTTTCGTCCTGGCTGTGGAACTGTGGATCAGCTCTATACCCTTGCAAGGGTGATGGAGGGGGCATGGGAGTTTGCCCAACCAATCCACATGTGTTTTGTGGATATGGAGAAGGCTTATGATCGTGGCCCCAGGGGCACCCTGTGGGGGACGCTCCAGGAGTATGGGGTGGGTGGCTTTCTGTTAAGGCCCATTCAGTCCCTTTACCAGAGGAGCGTGAGTTTGGTCTGCATAGCCGGTAGTAAGTTGGACCTGTTCCCGGTGAGGGTTGGACTCCGCCAGGGCTGCCCTTTGTCACCGGTTCTGTTCATTACCTTTATGGACAGAATTTCTAGGCGCAGCCGAGGTGTGGAGTGTGTCGAGTTTGGTGACAGGAGAATCTCATCTCTGCTTTTTGCGGATGATGTGGTCCTCCTAGCTTCATCCAGCTCTGACCTTCAACTCTTGCTGGGTAGGTTCGCGGCCGAGTGTGAAGCGGCTGGGATGAGGATCAGCACCTCCAAATCTGAGACCATGGTTCTCGACCGGAAAAGGGTGGCTTGCCAACTCCGGGTCGGGTGAGAGGTCCTAGCTCAAGTGGAGGAGTTTAAGTATCTCGGGGTCTTGTTCACGAGTGAGGGTAGGAGGGATCGGGAGATCGACAGGCGGATTGGTTCAGCGTCTGCAGTGATGCGGACGCTGAACCGATCTGTCGTGGTGAAGAGGGAGCTGAGCCAGAAAGCCAGGCTCTCGATTTACCAGTCGATCTACGTCCCAATCCTCACCTATGGTCATGAGCTTTGGGTAATGACCGAAAGAACAAGATCGCGGATACAAGCGGCCGAAATGAGTTTCCTCCGTAGGGTGGCCGGGCTCAGCCTTAGAGATAGGGTGAGGAGCTCGGACATTCGGGAGGGACTCGGAGTAGAACCGCTGCTTCTCCGGATTGAAAGGAGTCAGTTGAGGTGGTTTGGGCATCTGGTCAGGATGCCTCCTGGATGCCTCCCTGGGGAGGTGTTTCGGGCATGTCCTGCCGGCAGGAGGCCCCCGGGTCGACCCAGGACATGTTGGAGAGGTTACATCTCCAATCTGGTCCGGGAACGTCTTGGGGTCCTGCTGGAGGAGCCGGTGGAGGTGGCCAGGGAGAGGACGGTCTGGAGCTCCCTAGTTGGGATGCTGCCCCCGCGACCCGGACCCGGATAAGCGGAGGAAGATGACGACAACGATTTTTAGAACAACTTGCTTTAGAAAAAGATTAGTCCCTTGGTGGATTTCTTTAGTTTTTTTTTTTTTTGCTTTTTATTTAACTTTTTGTAAAACACAAAGACAGATATTTAATAAATACCCTGATGATGCCTGAAACTTGTGGGAAAAGTCTGCAGACTAATGAGACAAAAATCTAACTTCATGAAAAGTGTGTCCAGTTACATGTAAGAAAAAGAACAGCATAACAACAACAAAGCAAGGTGGTGGCAGTGTGATGGGATGGAGCTGCTTTGCTGCTTCAAGAGCTACCTGCTGTAACTGATGGAACCATGGATCCTGCTCTGAACGTTCTGACCTTAAACAGGTCATTCATGCTGGAAAACCCTCCAATGGGGCTGAATTCAGACTATTATGTAAGGAAGAGAGGGCTAAACGCCGTCACAATGATATGAGACACACTGGCTTTTAGGCACTGTTTATAGTGGGGACGGCGTGCTGCTGACCTCGACTCGGGAAGTTATGGATCGGAGGGCGGTGTAATGTTAATAAATAGTATATTGGGTTATGTAAATTGCTTTAAGAGCTATTTATATTACTAACACTACTTGTGACCAATAAGCTGTGATACTCTATTTAAATATAGAACATCACCTTGCCTGGTCTTTATTTGTTTTAGTCAGAAGATTCTAGGGTTCTTTTATTCATTAGGGAATTGTACACACTTTGTTTTGATTCAAGAAACAGTCAGGTTTATAAAAATAAGAATTTATTTTACAACAATTAAGACTTGACAAATTGTTAAACTCTTATTTACTGAGACTGGATGCGAACTAAAGGATGGTGTCTGGAACTTATGTGTTACATATAATGTAATCAGAATCTCCGAATCTCAGAGATTTGAGTTCTGGATGAAAAAGAATTTGGTTTGTTTAGCTATAAATAGACTGTTAGCAAGACCACATCCAGATGCAATCTCACTGTGTTCTACCTCACCCTTTGATGACCCTCGTCACAGATCCGGAGGTCAGAGAGGTCGAATGACCTCGGGGCACACAGGTCCGGTAGACTGACCGCAAGCACCGACTTCTCCAGTCCAGAGTTGTCTCGGGTAGCACAGACGGATGGAACCCGGGGTCTGGGACTCTTAAGGAGTCTAAACAATATCAGGTGTGTTCTGCAGGAACTGTTTGTTGCATCAGCTTCGCAGGTGCGAAAAAGGGTTAAAAAGGTTTTGACGATGTGTCAAAATCTTTGATGGTTAAAGAGGTTTGCTAAAGATGGCCGGTCTGAAGCTCGCTCTAGAACTGAAGAAATCTCCAGCGTGATTTGGTTTTAAGGAATTGATATTATGATTTTGTAGCCAACCAAAAGTTGACAAGTTTGAGGATATTACCAAGCATCTCAGAGACACACCCTCTTTGATCTGGAGACTCTGAATCTGGGCAAAAGGTTAACTATGTGCCATGCGTTAACTTAACTTTACTCTGTCCTTGTGTGAGTGCAAATGGTGATGACTTCGTCCAGTAAACATGCTAAGCATATATCATTAAGCACGGCTTAATGAACATTTCGTTGTTTTATAATTATTATAAGTAGCAATAAACAAACGTTTATTTAATGATTATCTTTAATTATAAAAATCTTCTTTTCTTCTGATATTCTGTGAATCGAGGAGTTTATTTCATGAGCTCCTCTGTAATGGACCTTGGAGGAGAGAATGTTATTGTTTATCTTTTATTATCTCTGTCAGGCTCTGACTCCAGCTGGTGTGAGGAAGGCAGGCTCTGATTTAAAGGGACTATGTGCAGACTTTCAGTCTCTTGTAAAGGAAAATAATGTAGGTTGACCAGGATGGGTTGACCTGGCTGTGGATTTGACCTGTGGGTCTCAAAAGCAGGCCATTTCGTGACGTTACAGTGGGGTACCTTTACCACCTCCTCAATCCTACAAGAAATCATGAAAAGAAAAGGAAAGTTACAAGGCAGCTTTGTTTGTAGCACATTTCAAACACAAACAATTCAAAATTATTTACAGAATCAAGAACAGCAAACAGTAACTCAAACAAAGAAATGTAGACTGAACAAACAGATAAAAGGTGAGCAGTTACAGTGCAGAAGGTGCAGCGT
Organism: Nothobranchius furzeri; assembly: GCF_043380555.1. Taxonomy (NCBI): domain Eukaryota; kingdom Metazoa; phylum Chordata; class Actinopteri; order Cyprinodontiformes; family Nothobranchiidae; genus Nothobranchius; species Nothobranchius furzeri. The sequence continues at coordinate 48,911,068 of NC_091754.1, read as the reverse complement.
AAGAATGTTCATTCAAAGGCTGATGAATACATGAAGGTTTTTAGTTTTGATTTAAAAGTTTCTAGAGTTGGGGCACATTGAGTGCGTTTACATGCAGCCAGTAACCCTTTTAAAACCCAAATATTCACAATAACCCGGTTCCGCAACAAGTTGGGAGCAACATGGCGAGTAGCGGCACAGCACCACACTTTTGGAGTGACGAGGAAACCTGTCTTCATTGGTCTGGTGAAAAGTATGAACATTATGTCTTTTGTTGACGGCCGAAAGTACAGAGACAGGGAAGTATGACGTATATTGCGTCTTGACGTAGTCCATACGTCCTGCCGCTACCCCAACGTCTGCATTTAAATCGGGTTATGCAAGTTAGGGGTAACTCTTTCTATTTATGCTTGTAAACAGGTTATTCTGATCAACTCAGAAACCCGAATACCGACTTTACCCGATCATAACCCGGATATTGGCTGCATGTAAACGTAGTCAATTGAGGTCGTGAGGAAGCTGATTCCATCTGTGAGCAGCGTAGTAGCTAAAAGCAGCTTCACCCTGTTTGGTTCTGACCCGGTTCTACCAGCTGACCCAGAGCCCTGCTGGACTACAGGAAGGAAATATCATCCGGCCAGCTGCTAAATGGGACATTTTTGTTTGTAAACGGGAACGCCCCCTTCTTCTTATTCGCTCCTGAAATGTTACTTCACTTGCAATATTTCAAAATAACATATTTTCTCCACTCATCTATTTCTTCTCTGTCTTTTTTATAGTTATTGATCATCTGTGCTCACCCTACCATTTAGTGAGAGACAGTAACCCCCGCTAAGGCGTTTCTGTAGCAAAAGCAGAAATGCCCGCGGTTGGCTGGACCCTTCTCCAGGAAGGAGATCCGACACGTGTTCTGGCCCCATGCCATTTGAGTGATTTATGAACTAGTAGAAGTACTTTGAAATTGATTCTGTAGTTTATTGGTAACCAGGAAAAGAGAGCAAGAGAGAGTGGGGAGGAGAGAGAGAGAGAGAGAGAGAGAGAGAGAGAGAGAGAGAGAGAGAGAGAGAGAGAGAGAGAGAGAGAGAGAGAGAGAGAGAGAGAGAGAGATAAGGGTCACTAAATTAGGAAGCAGTAGCTCAGGAGGTAATCGGGTCGTCCAGTAATCAGAATGTTGCAGGTTCGATCCCGGTTCCGGTCAAAGAATGCTGCCGTTGTGTCCTTGGGCAAGACACTTAACCCATGCCTGCTGGTGGTGTTCGGAGGGCCCGGTGACGCCTGTGTATAGCAGACTCGCCCCAGAGCAGCTGTAGCTACATTGTAGTTCATCACCATCAGTGTGTGAATGTGTGTGTGTGTGAATGGATGAATGATGCACTGTAGTGTAAAGCGCTTTGGAGTCCTCTGACTCTGAAAGATGCTCTACAAGTGTGGGGCAGTGTGTCATTTCTGCTTCATTCAAGAGGAAAATAAAAACGCAAACTGCATGCACCCCAAAGAAAGTATCTTGGCCCTAGTAATCACTGACAAATCTATTCTTTTGAAGATTAAACTAACATTAAAAAAATTGCAAATGTTATTTATTAAAGAGACAAGGTGTAGTTTTTACCATTTTTCTCTGGAAATATCATGAAAATATTGTTGAAAATGAATCAAACGATGCCCAGTTGTTGAAAAATATTGGCAGCTTTGTAACGTATAACCACAAAATCAGGTCTAAAATACATGGAGTGGGTCCAAGGGTGTTTCTCAATGCCAAGGAACCTTGCCTTGATGTCTTGGCCCCGCCCCGGTTGCCTAGGAGATACGTCATCAGGAACCACCAAGACGTGCTCCAATGTTCATGTTCTATTGAGGCATGTGTTCTCCGTTTGTTAGCCGTTTAGCTAGCAAGGATACACGGGAGGTGTCTTGTAGCCTAGCCTTGGTCAAAAATTACCCACAATGCACCGCTGTATTTTCAAATGGACGGCGGATTAGAAGCCGGCAGCTACTTCGGGGGCAATTTTCAAGTTTAAAAGTAAGTCAGCTAATTTAAAACGGTTGTTTTTAGATTCAAAGAAGTTTTCTATTGTTGGTTAGTTGCTTAGTAGTTGCAGCTTCGGTGGCTAGCTGGTAGTAACTCGTTTACATATTTAATTTAACAAACATATACACAATTTAAAAAGTAAAAGTCTCGTTATATATTTATACTGAAACAAATACATATAAAATAAAATGTTATCTCCCGTGTCACGTGACGTTACGTGACTGCCGTGGAAGCAGCGGTCAAGTGATGCAAGTCTGTTCCATTTAACCATTTTCTTTGACCAAGGAAGGACAGTGTCCTTGTTAGCAAGGCACCTGGCCTCGCAAGACATCGCCTCGCAAGGCAAGGCGCCTTGACATTGAGAAACACCCATTGTTTTTCCTTCTACGGGAGCCCGTGACGACAAAACATCTTTACTGATTAGTAACAAACGATTACCAAACTTTCACCATTCATAAACGTTGTTTTATATGTTTATCTTTTTGCTCGTTGCCAGTGATTACATAAAGTCTGATGTCTTTGTCATTTTGCTGGAGGTTGCACTCAGTGATTTTTGACCCTAATGGCCTTCCGTTAGTAAGGTCTTACTCCAACACAAAAATACTGCTTGCTTGCAATGATTTAGGCATGTACGCAATCGCTATCGCTGGGGAAAATACACAGTCACTTTCAAACAGTCAAACAAGCAGAAAGATAGGAACAGATATGTTTTATTGCTTTTATGGAATAACATTGCATGGAAAATTTACATGCGATTAAATTACATAAAGTCAACATGTTTGACCAACCCCTTTTTTCAGTGTAGGGTATATGCTCCTCCTGCCATTTCCTGTTTAAAAAGAGCCTGTTGTTGGCCCCGTTCCAAATCTTCTAATGTGTGTTGGTTCCATCAATGAAAACTTTTGATGTTTGCTCTTCCGCTGTGAAAAAATTAAGTGTTTATGAGATTTGCAGATTAAGTTTAATTTATATTTACATACTTTTTATGAATCGCTGTTGCTTTTTAAGGCCTGCATCTTGTCCGATCATCTGGGGAGGACGTAATGACACTAAAGTCTTCCCTCTGCCTCAGGGTTTAGGGCTGATGCTGCTGCTTTAGAGGTAAATGAGACAGTTTGTGATTCAGATCGACCCCGCTCTGCACTATATTGACACGTAATCCAGTTTACTGCTTGTCGGTGTGTTTGACGGGTTTCTGGCGTGTGTGTGCGTGCGGAGAGGAGCTGGAGCAGCTTGTGTGGATTCAGCACTCTGGACAGCGCAAGCTCTGAATTCCAAATCACTGCAGCACTTGAGCTCAGCTTCAGCCTGCAGTCTACGACAGACATAAAACCGGATAAATCCCCAGTTAATCATCAACAAGCTGGTTTAATTCAACAGAAACTCTCAACAGCTGAAAGATTTTGTTGCATTTCACTAAAAATGCACCAATCAGATAAAGAAGCGACTAGAACGCCTTCAATGTTTCCACGGAGAGGCGCAACAGGTGTGCGCATTTGCAGTAAAACGCCGCATATGGCGGACAGGTTGAGCCGGACTCCTGTAGCCCATCAGCAGCAGGAAAACACAAATAGTTATTGTTTGGTTTAAATTGATGCCAGCCTCGCTGAAAAAGGACAGTAGAGTGGGAACCACGTGTCTATACTTACTGGACACCGATTCTCCCAGTAGGGCTGCAGCAAGACGTGCAAGAGAACCGGATGTGGGTTTTTATTTCAAAATAAGTCTTTTAAAAAAGTGTTACTAGATTCTGATTTGTTTTTAGGATGAATGCGGGAAATTGTATTAATTATGTGGTTATAAAGTATTTTTAAGCTGTCATTTTTAATGTGATAATTTGTTTTATCATTCATCACCAAATGGTAAAGCTTGAGTACTTTTTCAAACAGATAAAATCCACCAGCTCTTCACATCTGAAGCAGAAACAGCTGGTTGAAAAGATCGATTTGATTGACTGAGCTTTTATTTTGAAGTTGCAGACCGGAACAGATGTTTTGTGCATTACTATTATCTCTGTTGCTACTTGCGTATTGATAGTCGGAGCACCTTCTCCCACCTCTCCGTGCCTCGGTCGTTCCCGGGCAAGACTCGGAGCCCCGGATGGGACAGCGGGAACGCCGGTGCGCTTCTGCGTCTTTCCCGACAAGCTTCTGGAGAACAGGTCAAGGATTCCACCTTCCAACCGCAGCAGCTTCTTCTTTTATTATTATTCCCACTACTATCAAGGTGATGAAGAGTGGGAGGAGGAGGAGAGGAAGAGGAGACATCAGCAGCATCTTGGCGCATTGGAGCTTATGGATTATTGAGAAGTGAAGGACGAAGCTTGCTCAAAAATTCAAACGGACTTTTCTTTTTCCTCAGGAGCAGAAAAACACATAGTTGCATCTCCTGCAGTGATTTACCTGCCCGCTCCGACGCTGCGCGCGCGCACTCACACACGTCAGAGGCAAGCAGCGTGTGTGTGCACATCGTGTTTAAGTGTGTGTGTGTGTTTTGGACAGGAGCCCCCCTGCTGCAGTACTTTCCTGCTGCACGGGCAGAGTGATGCCACCGACTCGCTGACCGACGCTCGGCTTCCCCTCCTCCCCCCTGCCTCCTGGACGGACGGACGCATCGACCCCTGCCATCCTCACTAATATGCAATGGTTTTTTGTGCAGAAGCCGACAGCTGCCGCGTACTGCCGACTTCACGCTAGCGCCGCCGCATGCCTGTCCGCCGCTGCCGCTCCTCTTCCCGCGCCGCGCGGCACACGACGCCATTTGAAAAGGAGCGCTCGGGGTTTTTTCGCGCTGCCGGGCGGCAGCCGCAGCGACTCCGCAGCTGAGGAGCACCGGCGGCTGGGGCAGCCGGAGGCGGAGATCGGGGAGAAAACCGCCGCAGCGGTTGATCTTTTCCTGCCGCACGGGGGCGACGTCGACGCGGAGTACGTGAGGCTGCTGGTCTCTGAGCTTGTGGGCAAAGCGGGCGAGGGTCCGGGTGAGGAGCCGGACGTCCTGCTCCTCCTCCTGTCTATGGTGCAGATCTGGCACGTGCAGCTCCGCCGGACTGAGCCCGACAGCTGGCCGGCTCTGCTGGCATGCAAACAGGGGGGTGTAGCAGCCCCCATGCGGTGGGTGAATTTTAGGCTGCCGCATCCGGAGCGCCTCTTGTCCCCCACCACCTCCTCCTCCCCCCTCTTCAGCCCATCTCCCTCCTCCTCCTCCCCCGTCTCGGCCAAATCCATGCGGTTTATTTGGAACAACATTTTCAGCAAAGGATCGCATATGCTGCAGTGTCTTTGTGGCAAGAGCCTCAAGAAAAACAAGAACCCAACTGGTGAGTTTGGTGTGAGTGTGTGTGTGTGTGTGTGTGTTTCCTCTGCACTGTTGCTAGTGTTTCTCTGCAATCGCAGCTGTGCAGCAAGTGAGACCTCTATGGAGGAGGGGGTGGGGGTGAGGAAGGGAAGAAAGAGGAGGGAGGGGGATTTTGGAAATTTATTAACACACAGTAAATACATTTCATGAGTGGAAGAGATGCTGCAGAAAACCCTGCTCAGACTCCAGAATCCTGCAGGATATTAGGACTTCTGGTGTTAAATGGTTAAATGTTTCTGGTAAAGTGCTGAAAACGTCAGATAAAAGGCACGTTGTTCATTAAAAACTTAATCGCAGCAACTTTTTTCTTTAACCTGCTCGGCTTGTTGGTCTGAAGGCAGCTGTTCCTGCACACAGGAGACCACTGAGCAAATGAAACTTGGGCAAATATTTGTTTATCTGCTTTGATGGCAGCAGTGGAGTTGGAAATGGTCATGCATGCTGCTGTTGGAAAGGGTTGCTGCATTTGGGAGGCATGCTTTTTCAGGCACACCAGAGGAACCGGCCAATAAACAACCTCTGTCATCTTATGCTAGTTTGTTTGGCCTAATCCAAGTTCTCTCTCCTCAAACAAAGAAAATCTTTACTCTATATTAACTAATCGTTCTACGAAGCCAACTTTAAAACTTCTGCCTGACCTCCCATCCTCCTGATCCGTTAGCAAAAGGAAGCAGCTTTCCAGATTGGAGCAGATTAATTTCAAGCCAGAAAGTTTAAGCTGCCTGCTGCTACGAAGCACCCATCAACCTAAACCTTCCTATGAAACGGCGAACACCAATCTGAGGCTGTCTGCTTTACCACACCAGAATTACTGGAGTGACTCGTTCCCCAGTGAGAAGGAAACATAACTGTAAGATGAGGCCAGCTTTTAACAGCATGTCTTCTTTTTTCCTTTAACAGTTTGATTTGTCCTGTGTGAGTCATTACGGAGCTCTGTCCTTTGGGTTTGGAGCTAATGTCGGCCAGCGCACAAACACAGCAGGCAAACTAAAAGTTATGGAACTAGGATTGGGACAAAATTACATGTAGTACCAAGCTTTGTAACCTGTAACATGTTTTGTAACAGTAACTTTCGTTTTGTAACTTGCAGAAAACAGTCAATGTACAAGTTTCAAATCACACTTCTCAGTCTACAGTTACAAAACTTAAGTCAAGTACAAAACATTTTGTCCCAATTCTAGCTTCCTTCCCAAAGAACCAATGACAGGCTTTGTCTGACCAGCCAATCATGAGTCTTGGATTCATGTCAAAGACAATTCCTGTTGGAAGCAAACTAGAATTGGGACAAAATATTTTGTACTTGTAGACTGAGATTTGTGTTTTGAAAGTTGCGATTTCAAACTTGTACCTTGATTTTTTTCCTGCATGTTACTAGATAAAATTTTCATGTTACGTACCAAAGTTACATGTTACAAAATGAAGGTTACGTGTTACAAAACGTGAATTACATGCTACAAAACAAAAGTTACAGTTACAAAACATGTTACAAGTTACAAAACTTGGTATAATTTAAATGTCATATTGTCCCAATCCTAGTTCCATCAAAATTCAGCACCACGGACAGCTCTACCCACCTAAGTGACGCATCATCTGGAATTTAATCTGAAACAAGATTTGGTCTAAAAATCAACTGGTTAGGATTTGTTGTTGTTTAAAACATCAACACAATGTAAAGGGGGAAGTTTTATAAATAAAAACCCTGTATGTTACAAGCCGCTTATCATCAGGGTTAACTCAAACGATAATGGCATGAATAAATCAATGCTACATATTTCTTGTGTTTATACATTTTTAGCCACACTCAAGGGTGTGATCTATAAGAATTCTACAGTGAAATCACAAAACGGTCTAATGTCTCAATCATGTTGGATGGGAGGTTACTAATCAAGTCTTTTTTAGTAAACTGGTTCAAGTCTAAGTTTCAAGTCACTGGTGTAAAAGTCAAGAAAAGAAATGTTCAGTTCAAGACATTTAGCATTTTTTCAAGTTAAGTTAAAAGTCATAAATTTAATGACTCAAGTCTGACTCGAGTCCAAGTCGTGATTCATGATGAAGTTATTATGCACTACACTTTCAGAATACGTCAGATTCCACAGTTAAGATCAGGCCGGACAGAAAGTTGAACTTGAAAGCGGTATAAAACATTCAGAAACTTTAAAATAAACGTCACGTGCAGATTTAGTGGAACTATTAAAAAAAGTACGTGATTCCCCGTGGAACGTCTTTACAGGAGGTAAACAGAACAACAAAATAAACCAGACATTCTGAAAACCTGCTGCTCTTTTTGTGTATGACATCCTGAAACCCCACGTGGTCTTGCAGTTCTCCAGTTACTCTTCTGCTGCCTCAGTTCGTTCTTCTTTCTTGGGTAAAAAATGCAACGCCTGAATGTCTTCCACCATGCTGTGCTAATGGTTAGTTTCTACTAGCCAAGACATGCTCTGTTCTCTACTTCCATGAATAATAAGACTTGCTGTAGGAGAGACTTGCCTTTTCTGACCCAGCCTGTTACCCATCAACTTAACTGTTACAGAGGATGATGAAGAAAACTTCCATGTTCATGTTGGTGCAGCTCAACGTGACTTTGGTGTTTAAAAAAAGAACAAATATTCTTAGTGAGCGAAGCCTTTAAAACACCTTTGATGTGGCTAATGAGTCTCGTACATCTCTGTGGAGGTTTGTCTCACGCTTCTTTACACAACGGTTTTAAATCCGGACACACTGGTGTGTTTTCCAGCAGGTACAGCCTGTTAAAGGTCAAAGGTCAGACATTCTCCTTCAGGATGTTCTGCTAGAGAGCAGGATGTATGGTTTTGTTAGTTACAGCAGGTGGTCCTGAAGCAGCAGAGCAGCCTCAGACCATCACACTACCCCCTCCGTGTTTAACTGTTGCCATGATGTATTTTCACATAATTATTTTTCACCAGTTGTAACGAGACACACACTTTCCAGAAAGTTCAAAATTTGTCCCATCAGTCGCTAGAGCATGTGACCAACATGTTTTTCTGGCAGATGTGAGATGGACCTTTGCGTTGGTCGTGGAACCCCCCTATGGATGTCTCCTCTTAGGGAGGCAAATCTTCTATGACCTACTTGTAGCCGTTGTCGATAATAGATAAAAACTATGAAGTTCATGTAACACAAAGAATGTTTATTAAAACATTTTTAAGCAGACATGGATGTCACACCAGAATCCGATAAAAGCGACAGAATTTTTTCCTAAATTCAGTATTTTTCTGTTTTTATTTTTCTGATTTCCCCATTTCTACTCTAACCATGTTTATTAACCCAAAAAGTGCTTAGTTAAAAAGTGAATGAAAAATAATTGAACAACTCCACAGAACTCAAAAAGAAAAGGTGTCACGTGACCCGGCTCTAGTGCAAAGATGGACCTTATGTTGGTTTCAAAATGGTAAATGACGTAAATTCACATTGTGTCTTCTAGGGTTCCACAACCTCCCAAGGTGCTTTACAACTAACTAATCATCCACCCACTCACGTACACATTCAACCTTAACCCTAATCACCAGCAGGCAAGGAGGGTTGAAGTGTTTTGCCCAAGGACACAACAACTGTGACCGATGGGAGTGAACCTACAACTCTCACGTTAGAGGCCAGGCACCTAACCCCTCAGTCTATTAGTCATTTCTTCTAAATCATGAGTAGACCAGTGCCAGACCAAAGGTCAAAGAGCATTACATCCTTGATGTTCTGGGATCTGTTGTAGACTAGACTAGACTAGACTAGACTAGACTAGACTAGAATAGAATAGAATAGAATAGAATAGAATAGCCCTTAAATGCCATTATGAAATAAGAGAGCATTCACGGATCCATCAGTTACAGGAAGTGGCCCATGACCTGAAGCAGCAGAGCAAGCCCAGACCATCATACCACCACCATGTCTGAGTGTTGGGTGACTAGATCCCAAGCTGTTCAGTCCTCTGTCTGAAACTGTAGATTGGTCACAAAGTCTTAAAATATGTTAAAAACCATGAACCTAAAACCATAGCTGCATGGAGGCACAAACTTCCATACATAAGGAGAACTAGACCGTGAGCTTTCCACAAGATGGCTAATCAGCAACAGTGTTCTTCCTTGCTCCGCGTAGGGGTGGGACCGGCTATGCAAGCATACCAGCTATCCTGCCACCCAATAGGCAAACCTGTCCAAGATCAGCAAAACACACGAGATGAGCTTTAGCATAATTATGGAAAGCTGAGTTTGTCAGCCTACCTCCTTTTTCCTTAAGTATGATGAAACCATCAAGTAGACACACAACAGGAACAACAAGCAGCAAAAGAACAGCAAAGGCTTTATTTTCCCTTCCAGAACACCACAGTCTGCTGTTTGTGAAGTGACTCTTCACTAGTTATGTAAATTTTTCTCCCAGCTCTGCTCAGATTTCCTTTTATGTTCCTCTGTGCTGATTTGATGAGCTAGCTTGAAGCAGGACTTGCAGGAATTATGAGATAATGTGTGCTGCGTGATGCACAAAACTTTACAACATTACTTCTGCACTAAAGATGCTCACTAATGACTTTTAGACTCCAATATCTTAATCTAACCAATATCTTTTAGTGAATATTTAAAACTTTACAATTTTTCTGAATGGCCTATGTGTGAAGAAATAGTTTGATGAGCTATTAACTGAGCTAAGGAAAGCCAAGACCAAACAGCATCCTAAGATAGCTCCAATTTCTAAAATTTCACAGTGAACATGCATTGCTGATTAAGAAATGTTCATTAGTGTTAGTTTTATAATTTATTGATATTTTGGTGTGAAAGTGTTGAGATTCCTGCAGGAGTTGACCCCTGGTCTCACCAGAAGTGCTACATTAGTTGGCTTGTGAATTTTCTCTAATACGAGGCTGTTTTAAACAATTTGTGCAATTGTTTGAAATGAACAGGAAGAAGAGTAAATGTACATGTTACGCTCCTCTGTTCCATTGGCCTGGCCTTGAGTGTGCCGAGTGACTGCAGGACAAAAGCCTCCTTGGTGCAGCTTCACCCTGTGGCATTTTGGTGAGGCCTTTGGAGGCTGATTTAAAAAAAAATACTCAAATTCCAAAATGTGTTCAGTCTCAATTTTAGGTTGCGGTCCCATGAGCCTTGTCGCAACATAAATGGGGGCTCGTCTGGGATTTTAGGCCCTTTAACCAGCACTTTGTCACAGTAAGAAATGAATTAAAATTATGAATTATTTCTTTAAACATGTTATTTAAATGTTACATTTATTGAAAATCTTTCCAATTGAAGAATAAAATGGACCTAAATCAGTAGTCTTTGAGATTTAGTAGCTGGGTTGGGTTAGCAACAACCTGACTCCAGGTATCTGCTGCTGCTCTGCTGCATACTGCTGCAGATGTCTACAAACAAACAGTATGGTGGGGTCATTCTGAACCCCACTTGATCATGAGCATGCTACCCGCTAGCATTAGCATTAGCCAATCTGCTTGTTCTCTCTTGATCCCAAACTTTGGACCTTTCCTGCCTTTTAAAATTGTTCGTGTGTTTGCTGGTTTTTCCATTTTCCTCTACAGCACCTAGATTACCATATTGTGGACCAGTAGAATATGTTCAGGTTGTGGTGCGCACATTTAACAAAGCCTCAAATCAGTAAAACATGATACCAGACTCCTACTCCACAAACACACTTCCTGTTTGAAAATTGTACCGAATGGAGAGAGTGTCTAGCGGACTGAGAGGACGGTGTTGCAGCAGTGACTGACAGAACCCCCCGCTGCCACAGCTTAAAGATTTTCCTTTCTGACCTGTATCATTTGTCATCAGCTCATGAGTGGCTGAGCCAGCCAGGTGTGTGGCTGAGACTCTGCTGCAATCCAGTGTGGAGCAGCCATGTCAGAAATACTGACTAATGTAAAAAATCATCTCCCATCCAACAGTGATATAGTTGATCAGCAAAAAAAGTTTATTTCAGGATGATTTTCTCGTCAATGATTGGATCCTGATCCGTCTTTCAAACAGTTCGTTTGCCTGTCCCTCTCCCTTCTCCACATAACTCTGTGTGCACCCCTCTCAGCTTGGAACAGCCAAACAGGAAGTGAAGCAGAGCTGAGCTAGCTATGTTAGCTTGCATACTAAATTGTTACACTGTTACGTGGGACTCCAGAGGCGGCTGATGGGTATCGGCTGTCCAAGCGAACTGTGGCTCCTGGAGAGGACGGTCCATCAGATAGTCGAACCTCAGATTCAGGAGGAACGATGTGGTTTTGTCCTGTCCGTGGAACATGCGGACCAGTTCTGTACCATTAGGGGGGCCCTGAAGGGGGCATGGGAGTTTGCCCAACCAATCTACATGTGTTTTGTGGATTTGGAGATGGATTTAGGAAGCAGCCTAAAGCCCAATTTATATTTCTCCATCTGCGTCGGGACGGACGCACGCTACGCCATTATCCGTCCTTTCGAGGGCTCTCTGACAGGCTCACAAGGATGTACGGAGTCGAGCTCTCTTTTAATAATAATAATAATAATAATAATAATAATAATAATAATAATAATAAATCGAACTTATATAGTGTTTTTTAAGACACTCAAAGACGCTTTCACACACTCCCACATTCACACACTGCTAGTGATGGTAAGCTACTTTGTAGCCACAGTCACCCTGGGGCGGTCTGACAGAGGCGAGGCTGTCATTTGGCGCCGTCGGCCCCTCTGACCACCACCAAACATTAAGAGAGCCGAGGATATCTAGTGGCAGACATGGAGCAGCTTGAAGAATACCTCGCAGAAAAACTCTAGAAAGATAGATGTTTTATTCCACCGTGACTGGAGGAGTGAAAAGACATTCAGTAAGCATTTTCTTCGTGGACAGAAATGACTGGAAATGTGGGTTTAGAGGTGGCGAGCGCATGAAGAGGTGGAGAAGGATGAGGGACAAATTTGTCTGCGTTAAAATACAAAACACACAATCTTGACACACTATCTTGGACCGAATGCATGACAGGATACCACACAGCAGCGCTACGCCCTCTGCTGTCCTGGTGGGGAATTGCTTTTCAACACTCCCCAGGAGATGAAGTATGAGGGCAAATTGTTTCCATCTGTGCACGTCTCTCCCTCATGGAGCTGATGAAGTACAAATTAGGCTTAAGCAGAGAGGCCCAGACTTCCTTCTCCCCAGCCACTTGGACCAGCTCCTCCGGGGGAATTCCAAGGTGTTCCCTGGCCAGGTGAGAGACATAAAGCAATTTCCAGGTAGTATCATTTCTAGTCACATCTGTGTAGCTGGGCTCAATCACTCAGTTTTCAGACCTCTTCCCCCACTGGACTGGTCTGCTTTGGGCTGAGGTGGTCCAACACGCCCACTGCTAACTGATTGGCCATCTGAAATTCAAGTCCACCTTAAGGGGGAGCCTCTGATTGGGGGTAGAATCAGGGGCGCAGATGGGATTTTCAAACTGGGGGGACAAAGTTCCAATGTACCCTCCCCCAAACACATGCACGCACACACACACACACACACACACACACACACACACACACACACACACACACACACACACACACACACACACACACACACACACACACACACACACACACACACACACACACGCCCCCCACCCCCTTCCGCTCTGACAGTCTGGTCCGCCAGGCTTTACTCGTTTTCTGGGGGAAACCCTGGGTACCTCTTATCCAATAGCGATGGCAGATTTTGATTCAAATGCAGTGCAGAGTTTTTGCCTGACAACGGCACAACACTGACAGTTTTAGGCAGAAAATTCAAATTTGAACTAAAATGCACTAAAGTGCTAAATTATTGACTACACGTGTCTGCAGCACGATTAGACACATTTATATAGTTGATCAGGAAACAAAAGTTGATTTGGGGGTGACTTGCTGTTTAAAAAAAGTTCTTAAACAAATGCAGACAAAAAAAACTTCCAAAAAGTTTTGATTACTTTTAATTACAAATCTATGCAATTGACTAACAATCACATGCAGCATATCTTCCAGTTTTTGTCCCTTACTTCCAGTGGACACCGACCAATCACCGCTCTGTGTAAACAAGACACACACACACACACACACACACACACACACACACACACACACACACACACACACACACACACACACACACACACACACACACACACACACACACACACACACACACACACACACAGCATTTAGGGATACGACAAGCGGAGCTAAGCTGACTCAGGTTTTATCTTTTATTATTTTGGTCCAGCTGTCGATCAGAAACACGTTTTGTCATCGGCGACTGGTTCTTGTTCTGAGTCGGGAATAATCCAGCCTGAATGGAGCGTTAGTGTTAAAAAGAATAATACAGGCGGTTACTCCAAAGCTTTTGTGCCAGATTGTATCTGCAGACGTTTCACCTTTTATAGCTATGTATGCGTGCGCTCCCATTCATGCACTTGTCTGCTGGCGGTCCTCGGAGGATTGCCATTAAAGCGTCTCACTCTATATTTTATTTAAACTGTAGAGTATGGCGGTGGGGTTGGTGCCTGCTCACATCTGTTTCTGGAAGAGAATGGCCCACATTTGCACACATTCTCTGTATAAAACATACTTGATTTAAACACAAAATGAGTTTATTTTAATAGTTTTACTGGAGAAATGTGCATTTCTCTTGCAGCGGTTTCACTTCAGAGCTGCGTGATGTTTCTAAAGATGATGAGTTGACAAAAGAGCAACCGTCACTGTGACGTCTGTCCTCTGAAACCACCCTTAGGGGTTCGGTTTTGGTGTGTGTGTGTGCTCATTAGTTCATGGCCTCACTGTCCAAACACACTGAGTCTGCAGGAAGTCGACTTTGCCAGTTGGATCTGCTTTTTCCTGAACTCATCACATGTGTCAACCGTAGCAGAAACAAACAGCACGGTCGTAAAGGTCGCCTTACATAAACACACAAGTAAATCTGAAATAGTTAAGACTGGACCATTTGATGCTTTTTCTTTAAACTGAGTTGCGAAATAACCAGAGGTGTGGACTCTAGTCACAAGACTTGGACTCGAGTTATTATTTTAATAACTTCTGACTTGACTTGATAAAATCTATAAAGTCTTACGACTTGACTCGGACTCGAACGTCAATGACTTGCGACTTGAATCAACTTGCATCTGTTGACTTGATGATAACTTGAGCATATTTGATATTTTAGCACAAAAGTGGCACGACATGAAAAAAATCATAAGTTATTCTTCGTTCTGGGTTTGATTTACTGCTAAATGCAGCAGCACTTTGTTTATAATCAGTTTCAGTTTCTGCTGTTTGAGCAAATAATTGAAGCTTTATTTCTGGAATTTATTCATTATCATCATCATTAAATATAAGCTGGATAGATGACTTGATTATGACTTGAAAATTCAAAGTTAAGGACTTGACTTGGACTTCCAGATCATTGACTTAGACTCAACTTGAACTTTGTTGCCTTTGACTTGGACTTGATTGGAAAGACTTGTGACTTCCATTTTTGGTTCTTTTTTAAAACACAGATAAGGTTTTTATTTACCTTGCTGACGTTTCGCTTGTGGCTGCAAACATCTTCAGAGCTGACGCTGATGGTGGCGTCACTTCCTACTCTGTTTATCCGCAGGCAGGAGAGGACGTTGTCGCCCTCTGTTGCCCGCTCTCCCCTCTCCGATGATGCAGTCCCATGCGCGATCCAACGAGTAAACTCCATCGTCTCTGTTCATGGTCCCACATCCACGTCTCCTTATTTCTATGGCTAGATAGATAGATAGATAGATAGATAGATAGATAGATGATAGATAGATAGATAGATAGATAGATAGATAGATAGATAGATAGATAGATGATAGATAGATAGATAGATAGATAGATAGATAGATAGATAGATAGATAGATAGATAGATAGATAGATAGATGATAGATAGATAGATAGATAGATAGATAGATAGGTAGGTAGGTAGGTAGATAGATAGATAGGTAGGTAGGTAGATAGATAGATAGATAGATAGATAGATAGATAGATAGATAGTTAGATAGATAGATAGATAGATAGATAGATAGATAGATAGATAGATAGATAGATAGATAGATAGATAGATAGATAGATAGATAGATTTATCACTGTTTCAAAGCAAGAATCAATACATTTTCATGCATTTAATCTGCTGAGTTTATGTATACAATTTCTCAAGACAGCTTGAAGAGAGTTAACTTGTTAATATTTTACAGGAGAATAAATCCATCCATCCATCCATCCATCCATCCATCCATCCATTTTCATCCACTTATCCGGAGTCGGGTCTTGGGAGCAGCAGCCTAAGTTGAGAGGCCCAGACTTCCCACTCTCCAGCCACTTGGGCCAGCACTTCCGGGGAAATCCCAAGGTGTTCCCTGGCAGGGTGAGAGACATAGTCCCTCCACTGTGTCCTGGGTCTCCCTTTAGGCCTCCTCCTGGTTGGACGTACCTGGAAAACCTCACCAGGAAGGTGTCCAGGAGGCATCCTGACCAGATGCCAGAGCCACCTCAACTGGCTCCTCTCGATGTGGAGGAGCAGCGAATCTACTCCGAGCCCCTCCCGGATGACCGAGCTTCTCAACCGATCTCCAAGGGAGAGCCCAGCCACTCTGCAGAGAAAACTCATTTCGGCTGCTTGTATCTGCAATCTCGTTCTTTCGATCACTACCCAAAGCTCGTGACCATAGGTGAGAGTAGGAAAGTAGATCCACCGGTAAATCGAGAGCTTCGCCTTCTGACTCAGCTCTCTCTTCACCACGACAGACCGGTACAACACCCGCATCACTGCAGATGCAGCATCAATCCGCCAAGGAGAATAAATATTGAGATATGTATCTTTTATCAGAATTCAGCTAAGATATATCGAGATATACATTTTGGTCCATATTGCCCAGCCCTAATCAGGACTAAAACAGCTGATATTAATTAGGACTGATAGAAGCCTGTCACCCTTTCAGGTGAGCTGGGTCCCCCTTAGCTCCCCCATGATTCAAACCCTGTATCTGAGTCTGGATCGGGAGGTAATGTCAGATTCCGATTGAGTCTGAAACCACGTGTTCGGATCTGGACATCCCTAGGAGGAGTTTTATCTCAAACCGCTGTTTTTGTTGTTTTAAAAATTTTATTCATGGTAAATAGCCTGTATTTGATATAGAGCCTTCTAGAGTCCTGGAACCCCCCAAGGCGCTTTACAACACTATCAGTCATTCACCCATTCACACACACATTCACACACTGGTAGGGATGAGCTACGATGTAGCCACAGCTGCCCTGGGGCGCACTGACAGAGGCGAGGCTGCCGAGCACAGGCGCCACCGGTCCCTCCGACCACCACCAGCAGGCCACGTGGGTTAAGTGTCTTGCCCAAGGACACAACGACAGCGACAGACTGAGCGTGGCTCGAACCTGCAACCTTCCGATTACGGGGCGAGTACTTAACTCCTGTGCCACCGTCACCCAGTTTATTGGCTATTTGATGTATCAAAAACTATTTACAGCCCTGTAATTGGTTCAAGCTACATACGTGAGAAAAGTGGGCGATTCCTTGGGCCCATGGGCAAACAGGTGAATATTTTGACACAACACAGGAGTTAACCCATCACCTGTTGAATAGGGTTAGATGTCGATCAAAAGTCTGAAGCTAATAGAAGGACGATAACGGAGGTTGTGACTGATTTTTGGACCCTTGTGGATGTAAAAGACTGTTCTGTCCATTAGGCTTCAAGCATTATTTAGCATATCTGAGCGGTTTGACAAAAGTGTTTACTGTCTACATTTGTGGTTGTATCCATGTTGCAAAAAAACACAGATTTGACCCAGATAAACGTTGTTTAACGCCCATGATGCATTACACACCAGTGGGTTAATGATCATCAAGATAGCAGGAAACTTCAAGTTCCATTTGTGCATTTTTTTTAATATTGCAAGGTTAATTAATATTTGCAAAGTGAAATTTTATCCAAACCATGCAGCTCTATCTCCAACCCCTCCCAAAGTACGACACCATGAACTCGCCTTGAGTCGAGCGTGTATTTTAGTCGATCTAAAGCAACATCCTAGAGTTTTTAACACATGAATCTTTCACACTCGTTTAAGTGATTCTTGAGGTTGAAACTTCAGATTCTAGGTTCCCTAGGTGGAGCGCTCTTCCTGCTTCATGGCTGTTGGCTGTCTACTCTCCCGATAGCGAATATAAAGGCTAGCAGTTAAAAAGTCAATAAAAAGCTCAAGAAGAAGAAGAAAAGGGAGAATTTAGCTTTTATTTTGTTCGCATCATGGCAGAGTCCGGAAGTAATTTAAAACATTTACAGTTTGATAAGTGAAACTTATAAAGAGGAACTTTCTGTTTCTTGACAGACGACAGGATAATTTTGGAGATGATGCAACGAGCCAGAGATGGTGTGTGTGTGTGTGTGTGTGTGTGTGTGTGTGTGTGTGTGTGTGTGTGTGCAGGCATGTGTGTGTTTGGACAGCTCTAGCTGCAGGTATCTGCCATGAGGGGACGAGTGCTGACTGTTTTCTTTCCAAGGGCACTTAGGAGGCAGCAGGGCATCAAAGGCTGCGCTGAGGATGGTTTTCACACAACGACCGATAAGAGCCAGAGAAACACTCATGTTTGTTTCTGACTCCATGAATAAAAGCTGTTTAATGAGCGAGTTTAACGATTATAGGTTTGAAGATGCGAATCCCAGACACAAGCTGATATCTGCACTCTCCTTGTTGTTCCTCTCAGTCACACACACTCGAGCTGACTTTTAGTCTTACCTCGTCTGCGGCAACCTCTCGCCTGATGACAGCTCTGCATGACATAATCGCCCTATCTGTTTGACTCGCGGTGAGTGTTGCTGTCCACGTTTGAGGCCTCGACAGGGGAGATGAGTTAGGAAGCGTTTTCAGAGGAAGGGAAACGGACCAACGTTTACAGGTGTGTGTTTGAGTCATGGACTTTGAGTCGATACTGCAGGTAGCAGAGAAGAGAATAAGGGTTGCTTTGGGTAAAGCTGAAGCAGGTAAGCTGCTCTTTTGACCAGCACTACAGATGTGGGCATATTCTTAAAGACATGGAGACAGATTTTAAAAGAACAAACTCAACCGGATGAAATGGATGGAAAACAGATGGAAAGGATCACAGGTGGGACGCTTTAAGGCCTTTGGTGAACAAATCCCATCACTTAGAAGAGCTGCAGCCAAGTTACTTTGGGATAATAGTAGCTGTGTTAAAACTAAGGAACGTTAGTGTTGTTGTGGCTAAAATATCCATTTTGACACGAGTGATTTTAAAATTAAAGGAATGCACAGGACATACCAACTTCATGTTTGAGTGTAATTGTATGGTTTCAGTTTGAGGAACTGGAAATGTGTGGCCTGGCAAGCCATCCTATACATGTAAATACCTCACCCAGCCAAATGAAGAGTCACCGCTTGGTTTTAACTAGAGACACAGGAAGGGGCTTCCTATTAGATAATTATGGGCTTTCAGCTGCAACAAGTTATTTAACCCAACTGGTGCAGTGAGTTGCTTCTCATTTCTTAAACAACCATGTGGAACCACACATCTGGTGGTCGTGGATAAGGCGTTAGTCTGTGTGAGAAGGGTCAGATCATTGACATGCATCAAAAACATCTAAGGAGATGCAGAAACGAGTAAAACTGGGTAAAGAACTGTCAAACGGTGTATTAAAACTGGTCTGATGAATCCAGATGGACCCTGTTCCAGAGAGATGGTGCATCAGAAGAGAGGCAGATGAAGTGATGCACCCATCATGCCTAGTGCCTACTGTACAAGCATGTGGGGGCAGTGCTATGATCTGGGCTTGCTGCAGTTGGTCAGGTCTAGGTTCAGCAACAGGATGTGCTCCAAGAATGAGGTCAGCTGACTACCTGAATATCCTGAATGACCAGGTTATTCCATCTTGCCTGATGGCACGGCCATATTCCAAGACGACAATTCCAGGATCCATCGGACTCAGATAGTGAAAGAGTTCAGGGAGCATGAGACATCATTTTCACACATGGATTGGCCACCACAGAGTCCAGACCTTAACCACATTGAGAATCTTTGGGATGTGCTGGAGAAGGCTTTGTGCAGTGGTCAGACTACCAACATCAATGCAAGATCTTGGTGAGACATTAATGCAACACTGGACGGAGATAAATCTGGTGACGTTGCAGAAGCTTATCGAAACAACGCCACAGCGAATGTGTGTCGTAATCAAAGCTAAAGGTGGTCCAACGACATATTAGTGTGTGATCTTTGTTCTGGTGGCGACTTTGCTTGGAGCCAGGCGGTGTGTATAGACGACCTATAGACAGAGTTTGGTGGTACGAGTGGAATCTACGCTTGTGTTTCAAATGGTCTCCGTATGCTATTGGACAGCACTAGGACCAGTCAGAGCAAAAACAACTTGACATATTCATCACGATGGAAATCGGTCA
This sequence comes from Nothobranchius furzeri, assembly GCF_043380555.1. NCBI lineage: Eukaryota > Metazoa > Chordata > Actinopteri > Cyprinodontiformes > Nothobranchiidae > Nothobranchius > Nothobranchius furzeri. The sequence goes on along the minus strand of NC_091754.1, from coordinate 48,891,291 downwards.
ATATGGCAGTTAGCCACACACCATAGAAGAAGAGGAAGCAAATGCATCTTTTCTCCAAATAAATGAATTGAGCACTTCTATATCCGGTCATGTCCCAAGAAAAACCAAAGTCTGAATCATCCAAAGTTCATGCCAGTGCTGTTTTAAATGAACGCTGTTCATGAGCTGACGCCATTGTTGTAGTTTCTCTCTGTCTCAGCTCTGGTACAAAGCCTGACCAGTGTCTCTCTCCAAATACAGAGCGTTGTGATTGGCCAGATCTGAAATTGTTTGGGTCCATGGTAGACCTGCTGAGGCTACAATGGAACGTAGCTAGAATGACCTGCAGAGCCAAATCTTTTTGCTACTGTCTAGTTTGTTTGTCTTGATCTATAGTCTAGAAAATGAGTTGAATCTAGAAAATGAAGCTATGTGCGATCTTTAACAGTCTCACGGGATCATGAACCATTTGTCAGCATTTGAACTATGTTTCATCATAGATGCGATAGCAAATAAGCTAAACAAGCTACCTTAAGATGCTTTTATTTTCATGTTTCTTAACAACGTTCTAACATCGTTGAGCTATAACTATATTGTGGAGATAAAAAAATAATGAAGTGGTTCTTTCTTATTTGTCTGAAAACCTTCGCCAACATCACGACTCAGTCCAAAAGCAATGAACGGACCATCTGGTCGTTGGAACGGCCACACTGCCGCATTTACCTGGGTCCTCCACTAACTACAGGGCTGTCGACTCTCACACACTCATCTGACCCTCTTCACACACTCTCATGCCACAGCTCCAATATCTTATAGAGAAATGATGACTGGTGTTTCACGCTCTTGTTTACTCTGGCAATGCGGGTTCCCATATCAGTGGGCGTGGCCCAGGGATGATCGCCGATGGGAGTTGGCTTGTTTTGAGGATTTGCTATTGCAGCTTTAATGACACACACTTGTTAATAACTCAGCTTTGAGCTCAAATGTTGAAAACAGGGTGAGTTATAGCCCCGCCCATGACACATTTCCACCCCTGAAACAAGAGTGCCAGAGCTTTTTTCCACAGAAAGTGACTCATGTGACTTTTTTTCAACTTGTCACTGATCTTTTGTGAATGAACCAAATCTGTTGTATAAAATTTCCACTGCCTGTTATGTTTGGCCCCTATAACCTAAATCAGGAGTCTGGTTCTCGAGATCCAATATCCAGCATGTTTTTGTTGTTTCTCTGCCCCAGGACACCTGATTCAATAGTTTAATCATCTCGTCATCAGATCATCAAGCTCTACAAAAGCGTTTTAATCACCTTTTGATTAAACAAAGGAGATTTGGAGCAGAGAAACCATTAAAACATGCAGGGTCAGGACTGGCTCTAACAGGATAGGGCCCCAGAGAACACGAGGTGGAGATCACTGACCTAAATCTTCCAATGTTTTCCCATCAACGTTTGGTATGTTCCAGCACCACCTCGTAAACCTGACTGAGGGTGCAGATAACACTCTGACACGCTACATAAAGGCCTCTTATAGTATTTGATAAGTCAGGCGTCGCTGTGTAGCGTCTGTCTGAAGGATGTTACACAACCTGTCAGTGAAACGTCAGTGTTTGCGTCTGTGCATGGCAAAGGGATGAAATCAGAGCTGCTGTTGTTGCTTCATCTGCTAATTATAAACAATATTAATAAACACGTGTGAATGAGTCTGTGAGGGTGAACGATTAAACAGGGTTTCCATCATTGAGATGTTCTGATAGGAACACCTTTGAGTTTTATTTTAACAATAGTCATCATGGCATTTAATATATTACTCTTGCCTTGCTTTTAACAAGTGTGTGTGTGTGTGTGTGTGTGTGTGTGTGTGTGTGTGTGTGTGTGTGTGTGTGTGTGTGTGTGAGACAGAGAGATGGTAACAGAGGCTGACCTCATCCCTGGAGCACTTCGGGGGGGGGGGGGGGGGGGGGGGGGGCTCTGTCCCGCAGCGCTCCTTCTGGAGAGCGGGGCTGGGGGGTGGGGTGGGGTGGGGTGGGGGGGGCTGACACTTATTCTGGCGGGTGGCCAAGCAAAGCCTGGTGGGCCGCCAGGCTTATAAAGCGCTCGGGGAAACCCTGAGGCTGTAGAGACCCACATGGAAGCTGGAAAGGTTGCAAAACGTGAGATTTGCATGTCCTCTTTAAGGCAGAAAAAGCATCAAATGACTCATTAAATGTGACTTTTTACGTAGAGACGCACTGAGATTAAGCATTAAATCCTTCTGAAGCATGCTGCCCTCTTAAATCTGTTTGCCTGATGCTTACAAGGTCCACAAATGAGGCACGGATCAGCAGGAATGTGGCACTTTAGTTTTTCAATCCCTTTGTAAATCTAAACAACAAAAAGAGTCCCTTTTGGATCTGTATTGTGTCTGAGTTTGGATTAGATGAAGTCCTGTGTTAGCTTTTACGAGCTTTATGGGATTCTTTAATGCACCACGACTCTGAACTCTTCCTATTATCAGAGGGATTAGTGTGCAGACACACACACACACACACACACACACACACACACACACACACACACGCACAGATATCAATGAAAGCTGGTTTATTTAATGCAAAACTGTGAATGTAACAGATTAGTGATCTTGGTGATGCTAAAGAAACCTTGTCTTAAATGTTGTTGCTTTTTCATTTAACTCACAGCTCGAGTCTGAACTCAAGAAGTTAGGCAGAAGAGTTTCAGACAACAGCTTTTGAATCTTTTCTGGATTTACACAACAGTTATGGTCACTCCACCACCTCCTTTAGGCTGTGAACTAACAAAAAGCTGTAAATAATAACTTTTATTGCCATTAGTTTGTCTCAAACCCGACTTGTGGATGGTTGTGTGTGGCTTTTCTTTGTTAGGAAAATTCTGTTTCCATTTTGTCTACCTACGCTCCTCACAGACGTATTCAGAACGGATTCTGTCTCGTTCTCGTTTGGCCACAGAACAATCAACAGAAAAGTATACACCGTAAATACTTTAATACAGGCCCGGGCCTTTATTTACCCAAGTGCAACCTAGTTCAGGCCTTAACTGGAAGGAGGCCAGAATTAGAGGCAGGTCTCAATTTCAATTTGAGAAAAAAAAACTACCAGTAGAATGAACAAAAACAAGATTTTGTGTCTATTTGAACCTATAAAACACTACATCAGTCATGTAAACGCATATTGGGATAACTCTCTCAAAAGGTGCGCTCTGCGCATGTTCTATTCACAAGGAATCTTGGTTTTGTGCTTCAGTAGATGTACTTCTTGAATGCGCCAGCATACCGGAAGTGAACACCTAGAGTTCAACATGGCAAGACGTAGCTCACCTTATAAGCACAATAGCTACGTCACTAAGATTAATTGTTATAATAATACAGATAGTAATGTGACTTATTAGTACCACAAATGCTACCTAATATGCACTGTACCTGATGATAAAAAAAGGTGTAATTAACATCAAATAATGTAAAAATCAAGTGCCATTTACTATTTTGCAGTCCCCTTATGAAAGGCCGTCCTTGTGCGCAGAGTATTTATTTAGGAAGAAAAACAGGAAATTATGCATGTTGCGTCCTAACGTAGCCCGTACGTCCTGATCCTGATGCTGTGTCATCGGGACATTAGATGCTCCATGTATACAAGGGTAACTCTCTCTACTTGTGCGTGTTATTCTGAACTTTTCAGAAGTCCAAACACTGACCATAACCCGATCGGTGTCACCTCCTCCTCCACAGCTGTTTGAGCGCAGCGTCAATGGCCCATTGCCTTTTTGATGCGAGTGGGCTACCGTAGATACAATACCTACTCTGAACTGAGTGGTGCTAAAGAGTCAAACGTTTTAACGCACTGTTCCTTTAACACAAACTAATTTGTATCTCACGCTGCACCACTTCTTCATGCATCAGCCAACTCCAAACCCACGTTTCCCAGATGAATGCCCCTAAAAGAACAGTTGAAGTGCTGTTGCCTGAATGTGGTCTCACAACATCCTCCTAAAGACAAGCAGCTGATTTTAAAGCAGCTCATTATTTCAGCTTTAATTTAGTTTTTAGGTGTGTGGAAGCGTATTTTCTTTGATGTGGATGATAAACTGATTTTATGTGAAGTATTTCTTTTTGGTTTTGTTGCAGCCCATCATAATAAGGGCATTGCTTACAACAACACGGCTGTAATAAAACAGTGACCTGTCTGAGGTGATGTGATTCATAACAGTGAGGTCAGGAGGTCAGAGTGAGGTAAACATGACAGAGTCACATGTGGGTGTTAGCTGGAGGTCTATGGAAAAGCTCATTCTAGTTATTATAAAGGTTGATGCAATAAAAACACATAATGAGCTAGGTGGAATGCTTTATGTAGCTTTCTCTAGCCTGATTTTACTTGGAGGACACATGCAGGCGCACACTCACATCACCTTCAGGTTTGACAGGAAACTAGGAAGCTGTTGGTCATTTACAGATGAGCGGGAGTTTATCAGATCACATGAGTGGCAAGAGAATTAAATGTGAAATTCTCTTAGGATTTGAGATGATTTGCCTGTTAGGGTGGGATTTATTCATCAGAAGAATACAAAAACATCTAAGGAAGACAACCAAACTGTGTCTTTTACCTTTTGTACAAGTTCTGATTTCCCAAGCTGCTTCTTATTCTTCTCGTCCTTATTTCTAAACTTCCCTTTGCCCTGAGTTTTCGGAGGAGATGTGGCGCGATTATGTAACTCCTCTGATGCAGAACTCTTCTACTTGCTGCTGTGTTGCGTTGACAGATGCTGCTGATTACTTCTGTTGTCTCCTCCTGCAGCAGCTGCTGCTGGGGAACTCGGGTTTCTGTAAAAACACCAACAAAAGGAAAATGCAGCAATGACATCTACTGCTGACAATAAAGATGGAAAAGATGTTCAAAAAAGCTACATTTTAAAAAAGGTCCAACCCCCTTTTGGGCCTCTCCCCCTAAGCCACGCCTCCAGATTACAGGAGAATGCTGGGCGTAATGATACGGTAAAGAAGCCTCAAAAATAAAGGTTTAAAAAATAAGCTTTCTTAGCATTTCAACCCTTTGTTGATGGACTCCTCCTTCCTGAGAGAGGTTTAATGGTGCGGTTCAGCGCAAAAACATATTTTTAACGATTAATTCTGATTCTAACGGGTCACTCTGAGTGTTTCATGCAGGCTGAACAAGAAAATAGTCTCCTACACCTACCTCATGCATTAGCTTCTGATAGAAAACAGACGGTGAAACTAGGATTAGAAAAGCCTGACAGATCTACGTTACGTCAATTACAGTCATCTGGACTCACGATGGGGAAGGCTGTTGTTGGTTTAGCATCCAGGAACCAGCAGAGAACGTCTCGGCTAGTAGAAGCTAACCATTTATTTTATTTTATTTTATTTTGCCTTTATTTAACCAGGTTGGTCTCAATGAGATACAAGATCTCTTTTACAAGGGAGACCTGGCCAAGACAGACAGAGCAGCAGCACAAGTTACAACATTAATACATTCACATTTAAATACATTTCCACATAAACTCAATTAAAACATGAACACACTGATAGTCTGTATTCCAATGACCTAATCAGAGTCTTAAATCCACTCAAGGAAACCAAATCCTTGATTTTTAGATCTTTCTGTAGTGAATTCCATGTAGATAGAGCAGCAAAGCTAAAAGCCGTCTTTCCCAGCTCTGTGCGAACCTTAGGAACAACAAATTGCAAAAGTTCACTTGAGCGGAGGCTGAGCTGACTCTGCTTTGTTGATAAAAGACATGATAAATAAAAAGGCAAATATCCACATACAGCTTTATAAAAACATACCAATGCATGAGTTGACGTACGCGCAGTGAAGACCAATTCACTTTTGAATATAACAAACAATGATGGGTAAGAGGCCGACAGTTTGTTATAAAGCGCAAGGCATTATGATACACACTGTCCAACATGCTCAAACAGTGCACAGGGGCATTCATGTACAAGATATCTCCATAGTCTATTACAGACATAAATGTTGACTCTACTAACCTTTTTTATTGTAAAAGAAAAGCAAGATTTATTTCTGTAATAAAATCCTGATAAAAATCTCAACTTTTTTGTTAAATACTGGATATGAAGCTTAAAAGATAACTTATCATCAATTACGAAACCCAGATATTTAAAACTAGAAACTAGAAACTGTGAGGAGTGAGCACCACCTCACCCCTGCCACGTGGACCTCAAGGGATAAACCATCAACCCTGCTCAATGGTCAACTTTCCTCGCGGGGTTACCCATGAAGACAATGGGAGGGTTAAGGAAGACGGCAACAATAATATTTAGAAACTTTTTAGAAATGACACCATTTATTTTGGAGGATCTTTAGAAAGTGCGTCAGTTTTATAATAAACACCAAATTTTTGCATTAAGATTAATAAAATTAGGTCAAACAGACACGCATGGCACTTAAAACATTTTTTAAAAGGCGTTAAATTAAAAACACGCTTAAAAATAAGTAAAACTGGCAATAAACAGAAAGACGTTCTGTGCTGCTTTTTTTAAGATCAGACTTCAATTTTTTAATGGTGTTCAGAGGGTCTGGCGCCTCCTCAGGGGAGGAAAAATGATTGTTTTTGTTGCAAGTCGGTGAAGCAGAACAGGAGGAAATTACCATTTCCCTCCTCAGACTCTCCAGGAAACACGGGAAAAGGCTTTTGTTAAAGAAAGTAATCTAGTACTTGTGTCTAAGCAGGTTGTGCGTCCATCATCACGTAAGTGATATTTGTTTTACACTTGTGGGTTGTGACATGTAGGGAAACTCCATGCAGACAGGTCCTAGTCAGGCATTGAACCCGAGACTTTTCTGCTGCAGAGCAACAACATTTAAAAATATGCAGAGATTTCTGCCAAGATTTGAACTAAAATGAAGACATTCCAGCTGCAACACCTAACTCTGAGGCTATTGTTCGTTGTAAAGAGTCTAAGAAGTTTATGCAAACACCCAGGAGATGGCAACTGTACGGTGGTGTGAAAAAACCTTTTCATACACCCACTGCTTAGAAATTTGGATAAAACTTAAGGAAACACTTTGTAATGAGGCTTGGTCACACTAGCTGTTAGCTTTTCAATCTGGTAAGATCTAATCTGTATCCAAACTGAGGGAACCGTCCTCCTGCAGACAGAAATCACTTCTGGCTTCAAAGCATCCAGATGGAGCATCAGGACTAGTACCTTCATCAGAAACCTGCCATATCCAGTCCGATATACGTCTACTGCCCCCTGGTGGAGTGTCTACAAATAGCAAGGGTTGATTTTGCTGCTTCGTTGTTCTTTTTTTCAGTTCCTGCAGCTAGATAAAAGATGCATTTGGAGTCATTCAAGTTTTATTTTCCTTTAGGAAAGTTTAATATAAAGGAAATAATCCCCAAAGCTGACTGTTGTCACTGAAGTTTGGAGAATTTTAGAGGATGGTGGCGGTGCTGTTGTGTCAAACGGTCTGTAAGTAAATGATTAGAAGGATGCTGAAAGGCAGCAAAGCTCTGCATCACAAGTTTGTGTTGCCAGGTTACAGGGTGTCTCGTTTCTAAAAGACACATATAAAGTAGTTAAGGGAAGGGAGAGGAAGGTTCAGGAAAAGAAGGAGGAGTGTTCGACACGCAGGAGATGATGGAAGGAGGGGGGGGGGGGTCTGGGAATGAATAATTTAGTCTCCCCAATCCTCGCTTCTCCTCCCCGCTGATGAGGATGGAGAGGAGGTAAACACGGAGACGAGAGGGATGAAGATCAAAGGAGAGAGGAGGAGATCAGAGGCGGTTTGTTAACGGGTGTGTAGATGTAGAGTTTAGGTGTGTGTGTGTGTGTGTGTGTGTGTGTGTGTGTGTGTGTGTGTGTGTGTGTGTGTGTGTGTGTGTGTGTGTGTGTGTGTGTGTGTGTGTGTGTGGGCACGCGCTCAGTATTCAGCAGGTGTTCACTCCCTCCTTTCGGAGACCCACCTGCGTCACTAATCAGTGGTTGCCAGGGAAACGGCGGCTTCCCCATTCCCGTGTTGGTGCACGTGCGCGTGGGAGGGGGGTGTCTGAGTTATGACTCACCCTGCTCACTCCAGAGTGGCTTTCCTCACACTCTTGTCTGGGGAACACCCACCCACATCTGTCACCCTCCCCATCCCTCCCCCTCTCCTCCTCTCCCTCTGCAGACCAGCATTTGGGTTCAGGTCCACCTTAACAAACGTAGCAGGAAAAGAATGAAATCATAAACCGCCTCCATGACTCACCAGGAGAAGAGAAGAGCGCCACCTACCGATAGAAGTCAGCCGATGAAAATAATATTTCTCTAACACTGTTGCACAAACTGTCGCTGGAATACCTTTTACCCTGATTTCTGTCAGTCAGACTCAGGTAAACCTATCATTATGACTTCATTAAGCACACCGGTTCAAAGGTTGTCACCACACATGTGATCGGCCAATCACATGGCAGTAGTTCACACATAGATGTGGTGAGGACTACTTGCTGAAGTTCAACTCGAGCATCAGGATGATGAAAGACGGGTTAGTGTGTGAGACATTTGGTGACCTTCTGGGATTTTCACCCACAACCAGCTGTAGAGTTTACAGAGAGTAAAATGTCCCGCCAGCAGCAGCTGTGCTGGTGCCAGAGGGCTGGGGGGAATGGGCAGACTGGTTCCAGTTGATGGACAGGCCCAAAAACCACTGGATTGGATTTTTATGCTGCCTTTTTGGGATATTTTAGTCAAAAACGGAAAGAATTAGAAACAATAAACCCAGATTACACTCATTATAATTCATCCACGCCTGAGAGAAAAGCTCTGCTAATATAAATGGTAAATGGAGATTTCTGCTGTTTCTCATTCTCACACAAACCAGACTCCTAAATGAGACAGTAATCAGATTACTTATCTGACACTTGGATTTGTTAGTAATTAGGATTTTGTCAAAAATACCAAAATATCCCAGAACAGCAACAAGGGTATCTGTTTGGGTGAGGCCCACACCATTAAAAAGGACCACCATGAAGGACCTTCTACACCTTGCTAGGCGCACAGGTCATGCGACCAGCCTCTGTCAGCAATAGCAGGAGCCTTTTAAAGATGCACAAATACTTTGTGGGTGCAAAGTCATCAATGGGGTCATCTTACGCTAGCCAGTCAACAGAAGCATCTGTAACTTCTAACTTCGGCATCGACCCTGTTGCAACCAGAAATCCATCATTCTAGCAGATTCACATTTGTTTTGGTCAAAATGGGAAATTACACAATGAAATGTATGTTACAGCTTGTGATATGATTCTAATATAATAGGAAAACACCTCATGCTGTCTTCATCAGAGCTTTGGTGTCACATCCGTTTATTGAGGACAGTAGAGGACGCTGAAGTCGCTGAAACCGTCAGCAAAATAAGATGAAACCTGTGCTGCTCTGTGTGTTAGACAAGAACAGAAAAACCATGAAACAACAGAAAGACTAAAACAAGGAATTTAAATAATTTAACATGAATTATAACGGTTCGCATTTGTGACATAGATGAAACTCGTAGCTGCGGGCGGACATTGAGTTATTAATAATTTACTCAGCGTTTAAGTTTGTTCATTTAAAATCTGCAACTCTGGAGAGTTAAGATGATTTTCTGCTTTTAACAAGTTCTTCCTAATAAATCTTCATCAAGAAAAGAGAAAGTTGTTCTGAACGAGGGTCAGGTCCTTCCGGAACGTTGGAGGAATGTGTAGAAATAATCAAATAAATAAATAACTAAACAAACAAACAAACAAATAAATATATAAATAAATAAATAAACAAATAAATAAAATCTATGAATTCTCATTGAGTACTTTGAGTAGTCACACTTTGTTAATATTAAACCAAACCTAATATTTGAATACCTTTTTAATTTTCAGTTCCTCTCTAGTCATTTCATAGTTCTATTTAATAATGGTGGTGGAATTATTATAAAGCCTCTTGTGTTTCTTCAACTGTGTGGTGGTGTTGCGGCGAAATTAGTTTGATGTTTTATTAAGATTTAAATGTATCATTTTAATTCAACTTAAAGTTAAAATGAAGAAGCTAATTAGGAAATAAAGAGAGGCACTGAAGCATTTATGTGTCAGTGCGTGGTGCACCACAGAGCATTTGTGCTTAGGGCACCCAAACGGCTAGCACCGGCCCTGCATTTACTAAATGATCATCAGGCCTGCTGGAAAATTGAATCTCCAGTCCACATCAGACAGAAGTATCCTCTATTCTGTTCCATGATTAGCAGCAGCTGGGAAGCTAACAGCATTCCCACTTTCACTCCTCTTGTTTTGACATTTTGTTTCTTGTACTCCCGAACTATAGATGCCATCTCTCCGCCGCCACGGACCTGTCGGGATGTTTAACCAATGGTTGGTCAGGCGCTACGTGCGGGAATGTGCGTGTGTCAGAAAACTCGTCTCTTTTTTCCTCTCCTCTTGCCTGCTGGGTAGCGCTGGGTGCACGGCGCGCATCATGGCCGTGAAGCGCGTCCTTGGAGCATTTGGAGAGAATGCGCCCTCTTGTGCAAAAAGAAGCTCCTCTTGAAGTCTTCTGCTGTTAAGAGGTGGGGACTGTGGATGGCTGGCGTTTAGTCGATGGCGGACAGATATTTTTTTTATCAGAGATCTGGGAGGTTTCAACTAATTAATGAGCGGGAAAACTACTCTGCGTACCAACGGCGCCCCCAAGTGGTGGGCATCTCCACCCCTAGAAAATTTCCGGCTCACCCAAGCAAAAGTCAGTGTTAATAAATATTGTCACTCAAACTATACATTCTTATTTATTCAAGACATAATTGTAAAACAAAATAAAAATAATACAATTAATAAGTAAAGAAATAATCCAAATTTAAAAAAAAATACATGTTTCTGCTGCTCACCATTTAAATTTTGTTTTATCTCCATAGTTTTTTGTGAACACAGCAACAGGTGAATCAGACTAAAAAATACATTTTAAAATAAAATTTGAAATAACCTTTTAAATAACTGAAATGTTTGTGTTTGTAAAATTTAAGTTAAATGTTTTGGATGCGTACTGTTTAAAAATAAAAAAATAAAAAAATAAAGGAGCAATGCAATACATCTCCAAAGGCTAAACTCTCCCCAAGTTACCACAAGGACCAACTTGATGTGCCACCCTAAAAAAATGTTTTGGGCCCCGTCTGGCCACCCCTTTCAAAATTTTCTGGAGGCGCCCCTGCTGGGTACCCTAGGAAAAAGTCCCGGTACGCTGAGAGGTAAAAGTGGCTGCATACTGGCCCGCTTAAAGCACCAGAAATATGTCCTCTAATACAAAATCTCAATTCACCTTGTTGATCAGGAGCTTGAAGTTGTCCTCGCGTGTCTGTAGATGACGCTGTTGTCTCTGCACAGGCAAAACTAAAGTCTGCAGAAAATCCTTCATGTGATCGGATGTCTGAGGCAGCGGATGTCACACCAGAAACCCCGCTCTCATTTTGTGATGCTGCTTACTAGTTGTCTACTTCTGGCTGTCTTCTTTTTAAACGTGTGTTCCCGGAGGCTAAACCAGATTTGGGATTTGGTGCAGTAAAGCTGGTGGAAGGACGGTTTGTCCTCTTTTGAAGCTCAACAGCTGAGCCTCGCCTTTCCAGGACGACATAAAAGCTGAATCTTAATGTAAATGTTTGATTTATTCATGACTCCTTCTATCGGACTGACCTGGAAAAAAGAGTGTGTAACACACACACACACACACACACACACACACACACACACACACACACACACACACACACACAGACCTCCACTGTCATTCAGATCTCTGTGCATACTTCTTTATTCTCCTGCTGTCTGTGAGACAGAAAAGCAGCAGAAGTGTTTCTATTTTTCTGATTTTTCTAAATTAAGAGATAACGAAAGAAAAGCTGAATTTATTCAAGAAGCTTCTGGCTTTTCTTGGAAAACAGGTCAGAAGATGTGGGAGAACACCTGCTGCAGCTGAGGGGAAGGAAAGGCAAACAGAAAATAAATTACACAAGTCAACCTCAATAATGTTTAGTAATTTAGAGCTTTTATTTTGAAGAAATAGCCTTTAGACACAAAACCCTTCAGAGGTGAATTTTCCTGAGTGTGATCAGTCAGCTGCATTCCTTCTCAGACATGCTCTGCTGCCATCTATGGGATTAGGAACAGACATGCATCATGCTTCTCCCTGGGAAAATGAATATACTAACGTGTGTGTGTAATGCAAGATGAACAGAAATAGACAGAACATTGTAATTTCTCTCATAATTGATTTAAAAAATGAAAAACTGATTTCTATGTATTTTTTGTGAGTGTTTCCCTTCTAATTCAGTTGGGTTATCAGATGTAGAAATAGTAATGTAGAAAAAATAGAATAGAATAGTTCTTTATTGCCATTGTTCCCAAAGGTACAACAGATTTGAGGGTGCTCTCACCGACACACCAACACCAATGCAATGAGGTAGAAACATATGTGGCAAAAAAGGATAAAACCCATAAACTGTACAAAAGCACAAGGCAGTAGCAGACAGGTAAAACATGCTAACACATCATGGCCAGATTAAGGATGTTAGGGTAATATTAGTGTTGGGTAAAAGGTTTTAAAGCTACAGTGTGTAATATTTGTACTCGTTTATGGCCTAATTCTGTGTATCCCGTTAGCAAAATTGTCCTTTTTCATTTATGTTTCTCGCCAAAGTCTATTCGAAGTATTCCTCTTGGCTTGAATTTGACATTTATATACATAAACTGTGGTCAACACGCCATAATCCACCATCTTGAAATACAGGAGCTGTATAGGGACAGAAGATTTTACGGTTCATGTTTTGACATGATGTAACCTGAAAGAAACAGCAGAGGGCAGCAGTACGCCCTGGAAGCATGCCGTCTGCCAAACCAGCTAAGAAGAAGAAGAGAATGAACAGATGGTCTACTCGGTTTGAATAGCAAACAAAGGAATCAAATAACACGCCGAACTTCATGCCCAATTCTCGGCAGTCGTCTCCAAGCAGTTGAGTTACGCCATCACTCACCTCAAGTCGCTCAGTCCTGCTGCCTGCTGTCTTTCTCCCAGCACTCTCCAGCCTGATGACCAACTTGGCCGCTCCGTCTTCACCACTGCACCCCGAAGTCCCCGCACCACCAGACTCTGATCTCTCCCTGGTTCACACCAGCCATCCACTTGTGGATTGCTGATAATTATCCTGATCTCTGCTACATTCCTCGAGTGCTCTGACGGTGCTTGCTAGCTTCCTTCAGGACTCGTAGGCTGATGTATCAGTCATAATTAAAATTAACTTTTTAATAGCTCAGTCGTAGTGATGTGCTTTGTGTGGGTTTGGCTAGAGAGATTGGCAACGACTATGCTATCATGAATGGACCTGATCGCTGGATTGAAAGCTAGAAGTCGTTGATGACCTTTTTGATGCGTGTGGGCTACCATAGCTACAATACCTACTCTGAACTGTGTGACGCTAAAGACCTATTTGTTTTACACACTGGGACTTGATTTGATTAAAACATCTAGCCTGGGAAGCCACCATATATTTTCGATGAAGAAGCAAAAACATCATTTCTTGAAATAAAGGACCAAAGCATCAGAAAAGCCCAAGTCTAACTTTATCAAAGTTGACACAAAAGCTGTTTCAAATGAGCGCTGTTCCTAAAACAGACCTCATCTTTGTAGTTTTTCTTCATCTCAGCACCGGCACTAAGCTGACACAATGTCTCTGCAAGCATAGAGGGCTGTTTGTGCCAATGGTAGACCTATAGCTACACCAACCAACAGAGCAAAATCAGGGGTGGGTTAAGGGTAAGGGTTGTTTTCTGTGCGGTTGCTAATATGAAGCGAACAGTCCCTCCTCTGTAGGAGCGGAAGAGGTGTGCAGATGGAAGTGAATCGATTTAAGGGGGTGGGGGGCATCACTGGGGTTGCTTGGCCAAATCTTGCTGTTGCAAGAATGTTTTGCTATATGGTTTGTCTAAATGTCTGGGAAAGATGACAGAATGACAGAAAAACACATTGGCAGTGTATGATTTTTGTCAGTGACACATCTCCAGTCTTCCATTTGTCAGTAATGACCTCCCCACATGCTCAGCGGTGCCAGGTCTAGTAGTAATTTTCCTTAAGGATGTATTTTCAATTACATTTAATGCATATTTGCACCCTGACTGGATATCCAGGCTCCCGTAGCAGCTGTTCGCTGCTTTTATAGCAGCGCTGTCTACCATTTATGAATAAGACAGATCAATCAATATTAAATTTAAACACCAAAAGGTTCAAACTTATGTCTAAATATTACAGTTATATTTACTACCATAAATGACCTGCGCATTTTTATAGTCCATTGTAATTCCAGAGTGGTGAAAGTGATTTTGGTTTAAAAAATTTTATTCTCTCGTATGTTTTATTCACCAGTAAAAGACACAATTATCAAATGTTGTCTGCTGTCTTTAGAATGTGAACTCTAGTGTGTTCAATAGAGTAGAATAGACATTCATTTCACTCATTAAGGCAGCACGTACACTTAGACGATAGGAAGAAAAGAATACAATAATGACCAAACCAAAGCATAATTTTTATTTCATAAAAAATCAGCCCAAAATAAAAGAAAAACATTTTTATAAAGGTGCATTTATTATAAATACCCAAAGACTAGACGGACTTACAACTCGACTCTCTGCATCCAGTCACAAAGGATGAGTTCACAGTTGGAAACGTCTACCTGAAAAATGAAAGCCGACATGTGAGGCAGAGCTGCTCTAATCAGCCCATCAATCCAGCCCACCTCTTGCATTTTTAAACCGTGTATTCAGACAGACGTTCCTGAGCGGAATACAGACGGCGGGAGTGTGTGAGGGGCGGCAATGAGAGCAGAAGACTCCCTGTTTGTGTTTATATAACAGCTGGAAGAGAGAGAGAGAGAGAGAGAGAGAGAGAGAGAGAGAGAGAGAGAGAGAGAGAGAGAGAGAGAGAGAGAGAACTATACAGGTGGCAGGAACGGCCAATCACACGTTAGAATCAGTAGAGCCAATAGACAAGCTTATTGATGGTTCTAATGAAAAACAGGCTTCAGCACAAGCAGTTGTTTTCTGCTTGGTCCTAGTGCTTAAAGAGCAAGTTACCCCCAAACCAACTTTTCTTTCCGATGAACTATATAAATGCGTGTCTAATCGTGCTGCAGACACGTGTAGTCAGTAGTTTTGCACTTTAGTGCATTTTAGTTAAAATTAAAATTTTCTGCCTAAAACTGTCAGTGTTGTGCCGTCGTCAGGTAAAAACTCAGCACTGCATTTGAATTAAAATCTGCCATCGTTATTGGCTAAGAGGTACCCTAGAACGTTAGCTGGTACCATATGATGTCACAGTGCCGTTGTGAGCCTGTGTGTGTGTATTTGTTAATGGCGCCGCCCTCTCGGTCTGCTAGGCAACAGCATTTGTTGCACTTTTCAAACAGGAAGTGGGAGTGGAGTAATACTCTGGTAGGGGTTGACTTACTCTTTAACCAGTGTCTATTTATTATAGCGTAATAGTGCAGGGGACAACCCCCCCCCCCCCCCTCTTCCAAAAAATAAAAGAAACTACGCCCATCACTGCTTCACTGCGAGGACTTTTCCCCCCAAAACCAAGGGCTGGAATCTTGCTGCCGCCCTCTAGCCACCCCAGTGAAAACCAGTGTTCTTTAATAAGTAAGTTCAATTCAATTCAATTCAAGTTTATTTATATAGCGCCAAATCACGACAAGAGTCGTCTCAAGGCACTTAAGTAATTATATAAATCACAAAGCGAATAAATGATTTGCTTACACAAATCGAAGGATCTTTCATGGCGGTTAAAACGAAGAGTCGGAGTACCCGGCCCGGAGGGTTACCGGGGTCCCACCCTGGAGCCAGGCCTGGGGTTGGGGCCCGTGAGCGAGTGCCTGGTGGCCGGGCTTTCGCCCATGGGGCCCGGCCGGGCCCAGCCCGAACCGGATACATGGGCTCGTCCAACTGTGGACCCACCACCCGCAGGAGGAACATGAAGGGTCCGGTGCAATGCGAATCGGGTGGCAGACCAAGGCGGGAGCCTTGGCGGTCCAATCCCCGGACAAGAAAACTAGTTTTTGGGACATGGAACGTCACCTCGCTGGCGGGGAAGGAGCCGGAGCTTGTGGCAGAGGTTGAGCGGTACCGGCTAGATATAGTCGGACTCACCTTGACACATTGCATTGGCTCTGGAACCCGAGACCTGGAGAGGGGTTGGACACTCTACTTTGCTGGAGTTGCTCCGGGTGAGAGGCGGAGGGCTGGGGTTGGCTTTTTGTTATCCCCGAGACTCTCTGCCTGTGTGTTGGAGTTTACCCCGGGGGACAAGAGGGTAGCTTCCTTGCGCCTTCGGGTCGGGGAACGGGTCCTGACTGTTGTTTGTGCTTATGGGCCAAATATCAGTTCAGAGTACCCACCCTTTTTGGAGTCCCTGGGACGAGTGCTAGATAGTGCTCCATCAGGGGACTCCATTGTCCTGCTGGGGGACTTCAATGCTCACGTGGGCAATGACAGCTTGACCTGGAGGGGTGTGAATGGGAGGAACGGCCCACCTAATCTGAACTCGAGCGGTGTTTTGTTATTGGACTTCTGTGCAAGCCGCAGTTTGGCCATAACGAACACCATGTTCGAACATAAGGATGCCCACCCGTACACTTGGTACCAGGGCAGCCTAGGTCACAGGTCGATGATAGATTTTGTAGTCGTATCATCTGACCTGCGGCCGTATGTTTTGGACACCCGAGTGAAGAGGGGGCGGAGCTGTCAACTGATCACCACCTGGTGGTGAGTTGGATCAGATGGCAAGGGAACATGCCGCGTAGACCTGGCAGACCCAAACACATAGTGAGGGTCTGCTGGGAACGCCTGGCAGAAGAACCTGTCAAGACGGTCTTCAACTCCCACCTCCGGCAGAGCTTTGACCACGTCCCGAGAGCAGTGGGGGACATTGAGTCCGAGTGGGCCTTGTTCCACTCTGCGATTGTCGAGGCGGCTGTTGCTAGCTGTGGTCGTAAGGTGGCCGGTGCCAGTCGTGGTGGCAACCCCCGTACCCGCTGGTGGACACCAGAGGTTCGGGGAGCCGTCAGGCTGAAGAAGGAGGCCTACAGGGCTTGGCTGGTCTGTGGGTCTCCGGAGGCAGCAGACAGGTACCGGATAGCCAAGCGGGGTGCAGCAGTGGCAGTTGCCGAGGCAAAATCTCGGGCGTGGGAGGAGTTTGGTGAGGCCATGGAGAAAGACTATCGATCAGCTCCAAAGAGGTTCTGGCAAACTGTCCGGCGCCTCAGGAGAGGAAGGCAGCAACTCGCTCACACTGTTTACAGTGGGGATGGGGAGTTGCTGACGTCAACTGAGGCTATAGTCGGACGGTGGAAGGAATACTTTGAGGAGCTCCTCAATCCCACCAATGCGCATTCCGAGGAGGAACCAGAGCTGGGAGGCCTGGGGATGGACTGTCCGATCTCGGGGGCAGAAGTTGCTGAGGTAGTCAAACAACTACACAGCGGCGGAGCCCCGGGGGCGGATGAGGTTCGTCCTGGGTATCTCAAGGCTATGGATGTTGTAGGGCTGTCATGGTTGACACGTCTCTACAACATTGCGTGGTCATCGGGGGCAGTTCCTAGGGAGTGGCAGACCAGGGTGGTGGTCCCCATCTTTAAGAAGGGTGACCTGAGGGTGTGTTCCAACTATAGGGGATCACACTCCTCAGCCTCCCTGGAAAGGTCTACGCCAAGGTACTGGAGAGGAGGGTCCGATCGATAGTTGAATCTCAGATAGAGGAGGAGCAATGTGGTTTTCGTCCTGGCCGTGGAACTGTGGACCAGCTCTATACCCTTGCAAGGGTGATGGAGGGGGCATGGGAGTTTGCCCAACCAATCCACATGTGCTTTGTGGATTTGGAGAAGGCTTATGACCGTGTCCCCAGGGGCACCCTGTGGGGGACGCTCCAGGAGTATGGGGTGGGTGGCTTTCTGTTAAGGGCTATTCAGTCCCTTTACCAGAGGAGCGTGAGTTTGGTCCGCATAGCCGGTAGTAAGTTGGACCTGTTCCCAGTGAGGGTTGGACTCCGCCAGGGCTGCCCTTTGTCACCGGTTCTGTTCATCACTTTTATGGACAGAATTTCTAGACGCAGCCGTGGTGTGGAGTGTGTCGAGTTTGGTGGCAGGAGAATCTCGTCTCTGCTTTTTGCGGATGATGTGGTCCTCCTAGCTTCATCCAGCTCTGACCTTCAGCTCTTGTTGGGTAGGTTCGCGGCCGAATGTGAAGCGGCTGGGATGAGGATCAGCACCTCCAAATCTGAGACCATGGTTCTCGACCGGAAAAGGGTGGCTTGCCACCTCCGGGTCGGGGGAGAGGTCCTACCTCAAGTGGAGGAGTTTAAGTATCTCGGGGTCTTGTTCACGAGTGAGGGTAGGAGGGATCGGGAGATCGACAGGCGGATTGGTTCGGCGTCTGCAGTGATGCGGACGCTGAGCCGATCTGTCGTGGGGAAGAGGGAGCTGAGCCAGAAAGCCAGGGTCTCGATTTACCGGTCGATCTACGTCCCAATCCTCACCTATGGTCATGAGCTTTGGGTAATGACCGAAAGAACGAGATCGCGGATACAAGCGGCCGAAATGAGTTTCCTCCGTAGGGTGGCCGGGCTCAGCCTTAGAGATAGGGTGAGGAGCTCGGACATTCAGGAGGGACTCGGAGTAGAACCACTGCTCCTCCGGATCGAAAGGAGCCAGTTGAGGTGGTTTGGGCATCTGGTCAGGATGCCTCCTGGACGCCTCCCCGGGGAGGTGTTTCGGGCATGTCCTGCCGGCAGAAGGCCCCCGGGTCGACCCAGGACACGTTGGAGAGGTTACATCTCCAATCTGGTCCGGGAACCCCTTGGGGTCCTGCCGGAGGAGCTGGTGGACAAGGCCGGGGAGAGGACGGCCTGGAGTTCCCTAATTGGGATGCTGCCCCCGCGACCCGGACCCGGATAAGCGGAGGAAGACGAAGACGAAGACGAAGACGAAGAGAAGCTTACACAAATCATAAATTTATCATATTCAATGAAAACATACAAGTGGCTCTCCAAAAATTTGAAAATATTGCAAAAGTAAATGTATCCAGCTCAGACTGAGAAACCGTCTAAGGCTCATGAACCCTTGCAGGTGTTCTGGATTCATCAGCTGAATAGAGTGGGACACTTTGACTCTGGAATGTTGATTTTTTCACAATATTCTAATTGTCTGGGATTTTGAATGTGGGGTTTTAATAAGCTGTAAGTCATAATCACCACAATTATATATTTAAAACATCTGACTGTGCATGGAACGAGGTTGTCTCATAGGGTAATTTCACCTTTTAAGTAGAATTACTGAAATAAACAAACTTTTGCACCATGTTTATTTTCCAAGTTCCACCTGTCCATGTAAAACCCTAAAACATGTAACGAGTAAATAAACAATCAGAATTTTGAAAATTTTTTATTTTGCTGCTGCTCAACAAACCAAAACAAAAGTTGATGATCATAGTTTTTGTCGATGTTTTAGAAAAGAAACACGTGTTCTAAAATTCTAAAATAAATGTCGAAACAACAAAATTTTTTGTGTTTCTCAAAAGTCATATAAGTTGTTAGATGCATATTTTTTTAAATGGAAACGAATAAAGAAGCATTTATTGCATCATCACAGGCTAAACTTTCCCACAGTTACCACGAGGATCAATCTGGTGTGCCACCCTAACGTTTTACCTGGCCCATGGCCACCCCTTTTCTGGGCGCGCCACTGCCCAGGGGAACAGATGTTGTGCTGAAATGTGTTACTCCAACGAAAACTGTTTCCCTACCTGTTTTTCTCTTGTCGTCCAAGCCTCAGGTGTTTACGTGAGTGTTTTGTGAACGTCATTAATAATCAAATGTTCTGCCTAAGCCTATTTGTCGAACACATAATTTACTCGTGACATCATGACATATGAGGTACCTGTTGTCTTTAGGCAGGCGCCATCGCTTATGGTTTTTAAGTCTCACATAAAGACTCATTTTTATGTGATGGCGTTTCAGCATAGGGATCAACACTGCCTTGGTCTTTTGTTGTTTTGTTTTTTTATCTTGTTGAACATGTTTTTATGATTGTTTCCTGTTTTTATTCGACTTTCTCTTAAAGTTTTATAATAGTTTTTATTTATTTATTTTTTATCTTTCTTTAATGTTCCACGACACTAGTTCTAATCGTGTGTGTTGTGGTTGTGTTCAACAAGAACAGCCCCAATTCACAGCTAAGGAACCCGTTTTGACGGGGTAACGCATTATGACGTAACACCTGCTAAGTGGCGTTTCAGTAACTGACTCCAGACAGCCCACCGGGCGGCCGGGTCCGGTCCGGTGAAGAGAACCGGTTGTGTGATAGCGCTGTTGGCGCGCGGATCCGGTGGTCTCCGGACAGCTATCCCGGTCTACAGTGTCAAATCACCAGAACGCCCATCTTGCACATCCGGTCCTTCCTTTCAAAATAAGAGTGAAACGTTTTTAAGTAGCCCAATGGGTTTATGATATTATTGGTGAACATAAAAAATATTTAGCACACACTGAGTCTTTATTTTAATTACATTTATTTTGGCTGTTGGCTAAAATGAAAGCTATAAATTAATTGACTACAGATTTTTCTTTACATAATAAGATGAATTTGATATTTTTAACCTTTTATTAGTGTTTGTGTCATTCTTTTCTCTCTTTTAAAAAAAAATCTGCAACAAGGATTGGGTTAAGTTGGGTGTGACCATCAGGGTATCTAAAAATGATTTGTGTTGCTTAGTGATTAAAAAATCTAGCTACATAATGAAGCTGTTGAATAATGATTAAAGGTAACTTTCGTTTAAAAAATGGCTACATTTTAAAATCATGCATTCTAATATAGCCTATCTGTTGAATAAAAACCAATTTAAAAGACCCACCAAAAGTTTATTAATTGACAGTTATGACATGGCACTTAATTTGTGGGAAACAAATTGCTGTTTATTGTCAATAATACTTGGTGTATATCAAACAGAAACTTTACATTTGCTACTCATTTTTGGTACTGATCATGACATCATTCTCATATCGACAAAAATTTACTTTGAATTTCTGAAAAAAAGGAAAGGTGTGAAACTTAGTTGGGTTTAATTGGCAACATAAATAAGAAATTTAAGTAGAAACAAGAACTTTAAATTTTAACTTAGCATAACATATATTTCTGAATATTTCAAATTCAATTTTCAATTTCTTTAAGGTTAAATTGTCACATCAACTTTTGATCATTTATTTTCCCTGGAATTGGAAAAGTTTGCTTAATTTTCAAATTTCACATTTGGTGGTTGTTCCAGTATTATTTTTGTGACAGATATGAAATGGTAGCATAGCCTAGAAATCTAGACAGACAAAAGCCGGTGCAGAGTGATTTTGCTCAGCAAGGTCGAGCTAGCCACGCTCCATTAGAGCTTCAGCAGGCCCAACAGGATTGTGCCTTTCCAGTCAACATTGCTCCATCAGTTAGATGGACGGGATGTTACTGCAACTGAATGAAAAAACAAAAATAAATGGCTCATTTGAAACAGCATTGGCATTAACTTTGGACTATTTAGACAAGCATTTCACTGACTCAAGAGGATTGAGGCACCTTAAGTGACGGTGTGTAGTTTTTACCGTTAATCTCTGGAAATATCCATCGAAATGTTGCTGAAAAGGAATTAAAGAGCAAGTCATGCCCTACCAGAATATTACTCCACTCCCACTTCCTGTTTGATAAATGCAACAAATGCTGTTGCCTAGCAGACCGAGAGGGCGGAGCCGCTAACAAATACACACACACACACACACACACACACACACACACACACACACACACACACACACACACACACACACACACACACACACAGAGAATCACAGCAACTGCAGCAAGATTAGACACACATTTATATATTTTATCAGAAAAAAAGTTGATTTGGAAGTTACTTGCTTTTTAAATGATGCCAGTTGAAAAAAATTGGCGGCTCCGTAACATTTAAATGTAAAAATTGAGCTTAAAATACATAGGCACAGTCTCTGGGCGACGCTACGTTAGATGTGATGTTTCCTTCTAGGTGAGCCTGTGGGGACAAAAACATTTACTGATTTGTAACAAGCAGATACAAAATTTTTGCCATTCATAAACTCTGTTGTTTTACACGTTTAGCCCTTTGTTCGTGGCCGGTGATGAACAGGGGTATGATGTGCTTGTCATTTTGCAGAAGGTTGAAAGATCTGATTACACATTGGAAAATTGCGCTCCCAGGGATTTTGACCCTAATGGCCACCCTTTGATAAGGTCTTACTCGAACACAAAAATAGAGCTTGCTTGCTAAGATTTAGGTATGTATTGCCACCCCCTGACAAGGAAAAATACACATTGTCACTTAAGTAGGATGCACTACGGTGTGACTACCTTGTACTGACATCAGTAGCGGTGAGTACATCATGTTGTTTGTTGTCCAATGCAATGTGGAGACAGTTTGAAAGACAACCGTAAGTTCCACCCCATGGCTGAGCTCTGGCTATGGGTCGTGGCCAGACCAGATATTCACATATATAAGGCTTGCCACTAATGTAGTTACCTTTGGTCTGCAGCTAATTTCTGCTGCATCTATAACACTCTATGTAAAAACATATCTCAAAAGCATTTAAAATGGGCACAACGATCATTTAAAGACCATGATCTTGTGGAGAAAGCGCAAGTCTTCTGAGCTTTAATTTTGAAATGCAACAGGCTTGGTTTCCGGTGACGCTCCGTGTGACTCCCGCCAGTTTGACGCAGCTGGAGCGGCTCGCGGAGGCACGCGCGCCGCGCGCTTCAGCCAGCGGAATACAAACAGACCCTTTTCTCCTCCGAGAGGAGAACAAGACTGCCTTGTGGAGCGTCTCAGGCGCATGTTGGGGTGTCTTCCGCTCGTGCCGCCTGTTGACCACCATGGGAGCAGAAAGTAACCGACTGGGTTCGGGAGGACGGGCTGGAGGAGCCGCTCACTGACAGTTGTTGTCATCTGCCTGACAGACAGACCGCCCGGTGAAACGTGACGGACAGGTAACCCGCTGCGCCTCCCAGGTCTATGGCCTGAAGGAGAACAGGAACGGAGAGCATGCTGTGAGGTGAGGGCTTCGTTTTTGACTTCACCGTGTAAGCATGGGATTGCCCTAGCCGGTGAGAAGACCGGAGGTTAGTGTCTGAGTCTGTCTGCGCTCCGTCCCCTCCGGCGGACAGCGAGGAGACTGGAGACGGGGGGCGGGTTGCGTCGCCTGTTTCGGCGGAGACATGGCAGCGGCCATAGCCAGCGGTTTGATCCGCCAGAAGCGGCAAGCAAGAGAGCAACACGCCCACCGACCGACCGCTCACCGGCGGCGGAAGAGCCCCGGTAAGAAGCAGGGGCTGTGCAACGGGAACCTGGTCGACATCTTCTCCAAAGTCCGGATATTTGGCCTGAAGAAGAGGAGGCTAAGGCGGCAAGGTGTGAGGGTGCGGGGGGCAGATGCATGCATGCACACACACTCGCTTTCCATTCACGCCCTTGCTAGTGCGCGCGCGCGCACGCACACACACTTGAGATGCAGACTGACAGAGTCGTCCTTTCTCCCCTCGTCTTGGTCGCGCGCGCGCACGCACGCACGCACACGCGCGCGCACACACACACACACAATCTTTATCACTCTCTCTTTCTCTCTCTCTGTCATGTCTTGTAGTGATCCTATGCTTCACCAGTTTCCAGGTGCATCCATTATTGAAGCCACAGATTAGTCTGTCTGGTCTCACCCTGCTGTCTGCCAATCAACTCATCAGCTCATCATTTAAAGAGTGGCCAGACTTTTGCGCCCCCCCCCCCCCCCACACACACACGGAAAGAAACAATCTTCTTTTATGCATGAAGATCTAAGATCCAAATGTTCAACCAGTCAGATCCAAAGTCCCTCCAAGATCCAAATGGTTGCTGAATCCCGGGACGGATCCGGCCGTCAGCGGAATGAGGAGTGATTGCTGGTGCTGTAGCAGTGAATGCAGATTAATGAGAATGTTGTGATTGTGGAAGGCGTTCGACATCACAGAGATAAGTGGCGTTCTAATCAATTGATTGTGTGAGAAACCAGCAGGTGATGGTGGATTGGGGGGGGGGGGGTAGTAGATGGCAGCAGGAAACAAGAGGAAGGGAGGGCACAGAGAGAGGGAGGTGGATGGAAGGTGAACAGGAAGAATGAGGTTTTTACTAAAGCTGCACCATGATGGTGGAAGGGAATGTCAAAAATCTGACACACACCGAGCGTGTTAGAAGTTCAGACGTTTTCCGCGGTCTGTGAACTCACCATTGCCAAGAGTTTGAGATGAATCTGCATCTGCAGATTACAGCCATGCATCTCTCGTTCCCATTGAGGATCTAATCTAACATTTTAGCTCTAGATGTGTTTTCTCCAGGTTCTTTTCTCTGTTCCATCTTTCCCACCTTCTCCTGTTCTTCTGGCCTCCTCCCAGCTTCATGTTCTATTTAACTTCATACGTTCCTTCCTTTTTCTTCTCTACACTGCCATCCTCCCTTCTCTCACTTCTGATCCCACCTAACCCAAGTCTTCCCCTTCCTCCATCATTTTCCTTTTTTAGAGCATCTTTCCAGACGTTCCCCTTTCTTCTCCCTAATCCCCCCTACACACACACACACACACACACACACACACACATACCTAACCTCAGATCTTCTCACCCCTCCTTCCAGCTTCATTTTCACTTTATTCCCCTCTTTTCTTCCCCCTTTCTCCACACCTCCTGCTTTCAGCTCTTCCCCCGTCTGTGTTCTCAGCTGTGAGAGCGGCTGGCGGAGGCTTGGCCGCGATCTCCTGACAGAAAAACCTGCCAACATCCCCCACTGTCTTCCAGAGGTTTTGTGAAGGAGAGATTCACAGATGAAATCAGTTCTGATATGATGAGAAGCTCGCCTCATACGCGGTTTAGTCTGATTTCTGTTTCATTCTTCCAGAAACGGATCAGATTCTGACATCTTCAATCCAAACAAAAACATAAATATTGCCTTTCTGTGCAATTCCCCTAGAATTCCTGATTGCCAAGTCAAACCAGCCGAGGAAAGGATTCTCTGATCCTACACGACCTCACTGAAACCTCTTTAGGGAAGTTTGTATCCATAAATTCTTATTCTGATATAAAAAGATCTTTTATTATACAGTTTATTATAGCAGATGCCATATGGAAGCAACAAGGTCAGACTGCTTGTGACCACATGTTCGGATTTCCTTCTGCTCCAATCTGACGTTTGACAGGCAAATAATAGAAAACTGCACAACACGCATGATACAAAAAGCATTAAGTTAATTCAAAAAAGGTCCAGATGCAAAGTCCTTTCAATCCAATTTAGGGATGTAAGAAAATATCGATATGGCAATATATCGTGATATTTTTCCCAGCAATATTATATCGATATTCAAAAGCCGTGCATCAATTTATTTTTAATTTACATGTTAATATGTGTTTTTTCTTTTCTTTTGGTGCAATTCAAATGCCGGCCACTAGTTGGCAACAGTGTGCAATGAATTTTGTTTCCACCATTGAAATGTAAATCCCTCTGTTATGGTTCAGATATCTCACGTTAAACATGTTACGATCAGTTTGGACTGTTTGTTGAATTTTCTACAACAAATTCAGTCTAAAAACTCACTAATATCGTCTGACTGAATGTATCGCAATAAGTCACGATATATCGTATCGTCTCCCCTGTATCGTGATACATATTGCCAGAATTTCACCATTACAGATTCCTAGTCTAATTAGTGAAAGTCGCACTATGATATCGTCCCTTCAGCACACTTCCCAATCCTGAGCAAGCACTAGGCGACAGTGGGAAGGAAATCACCCTTTTGACAGGAAGAAAGCTCCAGCTGATCCAGAACCAGCAACAAGAGGGGTGGGGGAGGGAGGTGTGGTGATAATTTAAGAGATCAGTAGATCCTCAGCAGTTTGAGCGAATAGCTGCATAACCAAAGGGATGAGCCATGATGAACCAGTCTGTCTACATTACTAACTTGTTTCAGCTCAGGCTTTCCATTACAACCTAAAAATGGCTCTAGTGGGGGGAGGGGGTGTTCACTTGTAAGCGTGAAGTGATGTGCATGTGGTATGCAACCCGAAAACACAACAATGACGGACATGGTGGTGATGACAACAACTGCCTGAAAACTGTGGAGATAACAGTGACTCCACCCCCTAGCCAGTCAGAGACTGACGGCTGCTGACGTTGTTTTTGGCCCAGCTTGGCATGCTTAACTTTAGCATAACTAAAGGGATGAATCGGGATACTTCAGTATGTCCTCCAGCAGTCTAAAGCCTCATTCACAACAAGTATGGAAAGGATGCGGTCTGGAATCTGTAGGCGTCTGCATAGAGCAGAAACCATTTAGTGTCAGAGCATTCACACCGGCTGCAGAGAAGATCTAGATGCAGAGCGGATCTGGATGCAGAGCAGATCTGAATGCAGAGCGGATTCGGATGCAGAGCAGATCTGGATGGAGAGAGGATCCGGATGCAGACCGGATCCATTCAGATTCAGAGCGGATCCCAATGCAGAGTGGATCCATCCGGATGCAGAGTGGATCCATCCGGATGCACAGCGAATCTGGATGCAGAGCGGATTCGGATGCAGACCGGATTCGGATGTAGAGCGGATCCGGACGCAGAGCGGATCTGGATGGAGAACGGATCCGGATGCAGAGCAGATCTGGATGCAGAGCGGATCCGGATGCAGAGCAGATCCAGACGCAGAGCGGATCCGGATGCCGAGCAGATCTGGATGGAGAGTGGATCCGGATGCAGATCGGATCCATCCGAATGCAGATCGGATCCATCTGGATGCAGATCAGATCCATCCGGATGCAGAGCGGATGTGGATGCAGACCGGATCCAGATGCAGAGCAGATTTTGGAAAGTTCCCACATGGAGTCTGTTTTTTCTGTGCGTAGGATGCAGATTGTCATGAAGTTAAAGATATCGACAGGGATATCGGTTTACAGCACACGTTAGGTTTCAAGTATAAGTATTTAAGTGAGTTGGTTCTCTCGGGGGAACAAGCTTCCAGATTCGCTCCGCCTCTCACAGGGTTAAAAAATAACATTCTGCTGCATCATTGAATGTTCCAATTTTATTTTCAATTCATCTTTCTGCTTCGGTAAATAATTCATTTTTAATCATATTTCAGTTGGAATGATTCAGCTTCATTCCTATTGGCCAACAGAAAAACAAGATTGATGCTTTATAATACTTAAAGCCAATAAAAATCTAAACCTTTAGTTAGTGACTTAGTTAAAGATGACACATGTACAAGTGATGGAACGCTGACCTGTCCAGGGCGTCCCCCGGTGACCACTAAAGATGGACTCCAGCTCCCCGGGACATTAATGAGGACAAGGCGGTTAGAACAACGGATAGATGGGTATTAATAAGCTCTGAAGTCACTATCTTATTGGTTTTTAGCTGTCGGAGAGAGAATCTTAAGGTAATCTGCTCATTTCAGTTGGAATCACACTTTCAGCCAGAAAGAATTAAGACAACATTAAGACAGTTTGATACTTGTCCACAGAATCTTTAAAACAACACAATAATGAGAGTGCATTAGGCAGAGCTGCATCATGGTGGAGGTAAAATAACCTTTTCTACAATCAGCAGTGGATTATTTAAAACGTAACGCTGCCGTTGCAGAGGAAGTGTGTGAGGGCTCTGGTTTGACGTCAGGGTAACTGTCGCTGAGACTTTTTAGGACACAAAAATCCATCATCAGATATTCGCTGTAAGACAGTGGCAGCAGGTCAAATCGCACCTGCAGCTGACCTGGATCAGAAATGGCTCCGCACGCCGATCTGCTCCGCGCTGAAGCCATGGCTCGTGACGGCGGGAGTTTTCCACACACCTTTGCCTGAACTGGGTGTTCCCACGCCTCCTTACTGGTGAGTGGTGGAACCAGCTCCATCAGTGAACCCCACTGGTTTCCTCTCACGTATTTACCTGATGCATCCAGGTACGGATTTGTTTTAAATCTGCTCCACATGCATATTAATCAGCTGTTTACGGAGCTGGCCTGGTGCCTTTAATCACTCGTCAAGCTGAGCCGAATGAGGAGAAAACGGTTACAGTGAATTGCAGCGTAGATTCCTCACATGGGGTGTGTGTGTGTTTGTGTGTGTGAGAGAGCTCCTGTGCCGTTTCATGCAGCGTTTAACTGCATGTAGACTCAGACGGGAGCAAATGAACAGACTTTAAAAAGACACGTCAACCCCCCCCCCCTCCCCCCTCAGCTGATTGTTAAAGCGGATTGGAACATCGTGTGTGTGTGTGTGTGTGTGTGTGTGTGTGTGTGTGTGTGTATGGGGAAATACCCGTTCTCTGGAACAGTCTGGGATATGAGACTGTTGCCATGGTGATGCGAGAATGGGAATTTCCCTGGTAACAATAAAAAAAGGGAGAGACTGGGAGATCCTGGGAAAAGTGGGAATATTGCCTTGATGATTCCCAGGAGCGTCACTGTGACAAGGTATGTATATATATATATATATATATATATATATATATATATATATATATATATACACACGTATATGTATATATGTACATACATATATATACATACAAATAAATGACATCATGATACACACAAGGTACTGGAGAGGAGGGTCCGATCGATAGTTGAATCTCAGATAGAGGAGGAGCAATGTGGTTTTCGTCCTGGCCGTGGAACTGTGGACCAGCTCTATACCCTTGCAAGGGTGATGGAGGGGGCATGGGAGTTTGCCCAACCAATCCACATGTGCTTTGTGGATTTGGAGAAGGCTTATGACCGTGTCCCCAGGGGCACCCTGTGGGGGACGCTCCAGGAGTATGGGGTGGGTGGCTTTCTGTTAAGGGCCATTCAGTCCCTTTACCAGAGGAGCGTGAGTTTGGTCCGCATAGCCGGTAGTAAGTCGGACCTGTTCCCAGTGAGGGTTGGACTCCGCCAGGGCTGCCCTTTGTCACCGGTTCTGTTCATCACTTTTATGGACAGAATTTCTAGACGCAGCCGTGGTGTGGAGTGTGTCGAGTTTGGTGGCAGGAGAATCTCGTCTCTGCTTTTTGCGGATGATGTGGTCCTCCTAGCTTCATCCAGCTCAGACCTTCAGCTCTTGCTGGGTAGGTTCGCGGCCGAATGTGAAGCGGCTGGGATGAGGATCAGCACCTCCAAATCTGAGACCATGGTTCTCGACCGGAAAAGGGTGGCTTGCCACCTCCGGGTCGGGGGAGAGGTCCTACCTCAAGTGGAGGAGTTTAAGTATCTCGGGGTCTTGTTCACGAGTGAGGGTAGGAGGGATCGGGAGATCGACAGGCGGATTGGTTCGGCGTCTGCAGTGATGCGGACGCTGAGCCGATCTGTCGTGGGGAAGAGGGAGCTGAGCCAGAAAGCCAGGCTCTCGATTTACCGGTCGATCTACGTCCCAATCCTCACCTATGGTCATGAGCTTTGGGTAATGACCGAAAGAACGAGATCGCGGATACAAGCGGCCGAAATGAGTTTCCTCCGTAGGGTGGCCGGGCTCAGCCTTAGAGATAGGGTGAGGAGCTCGGACATTCGGGAGGGACTCGGAGTAGAACCGCTGCTCCTCCGGATCGAAAGGAGCCAGTTGAGGTGGTTTGGGCATCTGGTCAGGATGCCTCCTGGACGCCTCCCCGGGGAGGTGTTTCGGGCATGTCCTGCCGGCAGAAGGCCCCCGGGTCGACCCAGGACACGTTGGAGAAGTTACATCTCCAATCTGGTCCGGGAACGCCTTGGGGTCCTGCCGGAGGAGCTGGTGGACAAGGCCGGGGAGAGGACGGCCTGGAGCTCCCTAGTTGGGATGCTGCCCCCGCGACCCGGACCCGGATAAGCGGAGGAAGACGACGACGACGACGATATATATATATATTTTTTTTGGGGGGGGGGAGTAGGAAAAGCAATAGATCAAGGTGAATGAATAATGGATCATTTCTGATGCATTGAAGCAGAGAATAAATAAATAACTAAAGCATCATTCAGGGCCATTATAGTTTTAAAAAATCCCATTATTACACAGCAATTTTTTAAAGAGTTTATTATAAATAATAATTCATTAAAAAATACAAATAAAAAAGATTCATATTTGTGTTTCACACAAATCTTCTCTGGCTGCTTATTTTAATGAATTTTTACATTTTCAGTCAGTTTTATACCATTTCTCCACACTTTACAAAATTAGTGTGATCTGCTGTTAAAACACAGAACAAAAGACAAAGTAAAGAAGAAAAAGATTATATGGATTGATTTAAATGGTGACAAAAGAAACCAATAAGATTAATTTTGGACAATAAATAAATGTTTTGGGTGTAAAACCTTTAAAACCGTCAAGAATAACAAACAATAAAAACACAATTATAACGTGAATAAAGTTGAAAGGGCAAATAAGCAGATGAAATATGTAGAGGAACATTTATATAATAAAAAAATATTAATTTATAATTATATTTATCATATGGTTCCCCCCCAGCAGACATTTTTCATAAATAAATGACATCATGATATGAAACTTATTTAAACACATTTTATTATACATTATTGTTATTATCAGATGAATCTGATACTTAAAACCCTTTGAAAATGGAGTCAAAACTTGTTATTATAAATGTTGTTTTCAATATAAATGTTTTAAATAAAAATAAAGTATTTTTGTCCAAATTTAACTCAAGATGATTAAGATTTTTTCCCTTACTGGTCAAAACTGTATCATGTACATATTTAGTCAAAACAAAAATGCAAAGATTTTAAAAACATCTTTAATACAATCAACCTCTATTTCTAATATTTCACAAATAATATTTTTACACAGATGTACTTATGTATGTACGTATGTACTTATACATGTATGTATGTCCTTAAATATGTATGTACGTATGTACTTATACATGTACGTATGTACTTATATATGCATGTGCGTATGTACTTATATATGCATATATAAGTACATACATACATGCACATTTACATAAGTACATAAGCATATGTACGCGTTTGTACTTATATATGTATGTACTTATGTACTTATACATGTATGTATGTATGTATGTACTTATACATGTATATATATCCTTATATATGCATGTACGTATGTACTTATACATGTACGTATGTACTTATATATGCACGTACGTGTGTCCTTATATATGCATGAATGTATGTACTTATGCATGTACGTATGTACTTATATATGCATGTACCTATGTACTTAAATATGCTTCTAAGTGTGCCCTTAAGCATGCACATGTGTACTTATATATGCATGTACGTGTGTACTTATATATGCATGTACGTATGCACTTATGTAGTGGGTTCGTCCTACACCACTTGCAGAAAAGGTTCCACAACGGAAAATAATCTCGGCCAAGCTGGTAGTCAGGAAGTCGTGTATTTATTTACACACCTAGGATCCCAAAGTGCAAAAATCATGCTGACATTTACACAGCAAAAAAAAGTATTTATAATGAGCTCAGTCCAAACAAAAATAATTCCCCGCTTTCTTATTGTCCCAAGCATTTCTCATTCAGCATATTTGCCCCAAAACGCCGACAGTCTGCCGGTCCACACACACCTTTCTCTCATTCGGCAATTACCCCCTTATCTCTCATTCCGCCCCACCCATCTCCTTTTATCAGTGAAAACCCACATTTCATGCATAGACACAATTAGCGTGTTACATTCCCTTCCCGGTTACTTGGTAACCGAACCAGGGCAGACTCCACTCGGCTACACAGAGAATCACAAAAATATTTAAAAATTCATTTCAGACATCAATATGGGCACATCGAAGTGTGCACCCCTGGGTGTGCCACATACTGAGGAAACGAAAACGTGTTTTCATGGGACAGGGCTGCCCCATCACAACTTATATATGCATGTATGTGTGTCCTTACATATACATGTACTTGTGTACTTATATATGCATGTACTTGTGTACTTATATATGCATGTACTTATGTACTTATATATACATGTACTTATGTACTTATATATACATGTATACGTGTCCTTATATATGCATGTACGTGAGTACTCATATATGCATGTACGTATGTACTTATATATGCATATGGGTATGTACTTATATATGCATATATAAGTACATACATACATGCGCATGTACGCATTTGTACTTACATATTTATGTACGTATGTACTTATACATGTATGTACTTATATATGCATATATAAGTACATACATACATGCGCATGTACACATTTGTACTTACATATTTATGTACGTATGTACTTATACATGTATGTACTTATACATGTATGTACTTATACGTACTTATACATGTATGTATGAATGTTTATTTCTTCATATGAAACTTGTGAATTCACTCGTTCATTTAATATGTATTCTTTTAAAATGAGTTTGCAGCTTCTTATAAGAAATGGTTCCTTCAGTCATGGCCTGTTATATTTGATTTTACCGTATGTTAATTCAGCTATTTGATTTTATTGTCTGTTCTTAATGAAATTCACCTCAATTCCCTCATTTATTTACTCCTCCGGTGTGAAAAATTGGACCTTACTGATGAATAGAGGTCATTTATACTTAAAAAAACATCCTCTCAATCGAACTGCGAAACCTTGCAGCATTGTTGTCATCTGAGTCACAACAACAGGCTGCAAACGCAGCCCGTTATTAAACGAAACCCACCTCATAACATTTTCCAAAGCCAGGCTGGAGAACTGACACTCTTCGTTCTCCTCAGCCTTCGTTTGAATACAAAAACACATTTTCTGCTCCGTCTTAATGGTGTCATAATGTCACACGCCACAAAGGGATGAGAGTCAGTAAATGACATTTTTAGCCATTTTCTGAGGCCACGCAGGACAAAGAGCAGCAGCGTTTATCATAAACCCACATGAATCACCACCACTGTTAGTCATAAAGACGTGCTGGGAGGAGATAAACACAGTTGGAGTTATTGATCGTATAGGTTGTCACAATATTTTTATTATACGTCACGGCCGGATGGATTATGGACCGTCTGTCTAGCCAAGCTAATCGTTTTCATTGACAGACCCACACAACAGGCTAAGTTGCGTGCTGGGAATGGTGGTTCGGAGCCTCGGCGGCTCCTCTTTCCTCCTCCTCTCCTGCTGCACAAGATGGATCCTTCACAGAGAAAGGAAACACACCTCACACACACTCTCACGCTGCCGAAAGCAGAACTGGGTCAATCTTGGCTCGTTTCTGTCTCCGTGCATTAGGGTATACCTTCACCCGTTCTGCCTCTCACATCCTCAAAAGGGGATTCCCACATTCATTATCACTGCAGAGTCACTGGTGTGTTTCACGGAGAGAGGATGGGCGTGGTCGCGTGTGTGTGTGTGTGTGTGTGTGTGAGAGAGAGAGAGACGGGTCATATTAAATGACCAAAGCAAAGATTTTAGGAAAATTACTCGGAGATCTATCTTGGGATCTCATTAGTGTGAAAATTGCTCTAATTAATCATTACTGGGAGATTTTAATCAAACTGTTAAGTTCGTTGCAGTTTCTAAGGGACAAATGTGTTTTTATCTATATTACTTTTTAGTTTATTATGATTCTTCCCCTTTTTGAGTGTTTCAGATACAGCACTTTTGCCTCTAGACACTCTCAAGGTGCCCTTTACACTGACTCACTCAGCTGCTGCACATTTCCCTCTTGGGTTGTCCTGGAGGTGATATTTAAGCCTCTCCTATGCGTGGGCATTAGGGCAAAAGTACGTCATCAGGGTTTGCTTTTGTAAAATTCACTATTTTTACATTCATGTTGAACTTTTAAAGAAGTCATAGAATTGGAAAGCACATTTAGCTTGTAGGGTTCAACAGTCGGACCATCGTCAACAGGCCGAGCCCTTCGCTGAGCGTGTTTTTGGAGGGTTCATCTTTAGGTCTGTGGGTTAAGGACATTCCATATTTCTGGGTCAAACCGGTGAATTTTTGCAAGACTTTTTATGTACATACACACTTTATATGTGATTAGAAGTAATGTCTAGCTCACCATTCAAAGTCTCTTGTCGTGGACAGAATAAAGCCATAAAGCCAAAGATCCAATAAAGTCACTCCAAAAAGGAGTTAATGGTTCTCAACAAGTCTTATGTTCACAATCCAACATGATATCTCGTAGAAAACATTACAAAAATCCTTCATATAAGCTTCAAACTTCATTAGCTGGTCCAACAGGTGAAAAGTTGACCTCTATTGGCCGATAGGTCAGAAGTACCGCCCCCCATTCTTAAGTGTTACTAACCAATTACAGCACTGTGTCCATCCATTCATGCATTTTCCTACACTTGTCCAGTGTCGGGTCACGGGGTCAGCCATGTAAGCTGAGAGGTCCAGACTTGTTGACTAACAAGGAAATGTTGATCTGAAGCACGAGGAGCTCTTGTGGTCTGCTTCTACAAATGGAAATTAAGAAAGACTGTGATTGGTGGATTGCTGTGTGCAGTGGGTGTCAGGCCCACAAAACATCTAAACATCACCTGCATGAATCATATTTTTCTTTAAACATCACAGATTATTTCTATTGCCCAAACATATTACCTTGTTGTTGTTGAAGATAGGAAGCTTGAGTTGTCAAATGTACCATACCTAA
This sequence comes from Nothobranchius furzeri, assembly GCF_043380555.1. Classification (NCBI taxonomy): domain Eukaryota; kingdom Metazoa; phylum Chordata; class Actinopteri; order Cyprinodontiformes; family Nothobranchiidae; genus Nothobranchius; species Nothobranchius furzeri. The sequence goes on along the minus strand of NC_091754.1, from coordinate 48,856,631 downwards.
AATCTTTGCTGTCTTATAAATAAATAAATAATAAATAATATAAAAACACATAATAATATAAATAGTATCAATAAATATTGGTTATTGACCATAGCAGCAGTTTTAGTATTGGAAATGACTCGGCACAAATTTTCCCTGGTTGCGGAGAACTGTCTGAGAAAGAGAAAACAATTCACACAGGGTCACCAGACCTGGGCCAAAAGAGACTGGAAACACCTTCCCTGGTCTGGTGGTTGAGTCAGAAATCAGTGTCACCAACATAGAAGCATGGATCCATCCTGCCTTGTATCACTGCTTCCTGTTCTGATCCCACCTAGGACCCCTCAGTACCACCTGGGTCTGGTTTAAACACCACAGCCTACCTGAGTATGGTTGCTAACCACGCCCATCCCCTCATGGACCTGTCTTCAGAAGGCTACTTCTAGCAGTAGCCATTTTACCTTTGTTTAGCTTCTTTATTTCATAAAGCCATGAGGCAGTTGGTGTGTTTTCTTCCTGGATATATAAATCACAGGCAGCGGAAACCCAAGAAGTGTTTGGTTTTTCAGGTCTGCGGTACATTACAAAGCAAAAAACAAAACAATGGGATGATAACCTTGTTGTCTGACTAATAGAATTCATGGTGACATTTTACTCCACCTTCCTGCATACTTGCATAATTAAAATCCTAACATTTCACGAAGGAGCACATATCTGCATCCTCTCATGTCAGATTTCTAGCCTAAGACGAAGATCTTTTTCCTCTTATACACTTTAGCAAGACCATGCACGATGATAGCACTTTGAAATTGGGCTGCTAATGTCTCTTCATGACTACGACACCAAATATTTGCTCCAGATCTGAAAAATTGACCGTGTTAAGGTCATTTATGACTGTCGGCCATCTTTATCAAGACACAAATCGTTTGGTGGCAGGTGACGTCTAGTCCAGGACACATCATACCAGTTCAAAATCCCAAAACACAATCAACTAAATCCATTAATGTGTTAGAAAAACTTTCTTTGTATAATTTCTTGCAAACAGATGTTGCGCTGTAGCTGACAAATCAATAAACCGGGCCACTGTGTTGAGTCGGAGGAAACACTAAGCTACTGTAAGGGCTTGCGATTCACTATCAGCGCTTCAGCAATAATTTATCAATATTATTCAAGTGGAGCAACAACCACAAAGGACGGATTAGTCCAGGAATCCTGTAATGGATTGGATGTGCTTGACTGGGCTCTCCATAAGGAAATCCCCCAGGGTTACACCAGGTCACACTGCTCCAGCAAAGCCATCTTCCAAATCAAAGGTGCCCTCAGGAAACTCTGCATAAATGACCAAATTCGGTTCCACATTAGCGTGTTAGAAAAAAGAATTGTTGAAACAGTTTGACGTCCTTCAGTAAAGACGAGCGTTTTACCAACAATTCCATCTTCTTGTCCCGTAGAACCGCAGCTGAAGGGCATCGTGACCAGGTTGTTCTGCAGACAGGGCTTCTATCTCCAGATGGGCCAGGATGGAAATCTGGACGGGACCAAAGACGACAGCACCAACTCCTGTGAGTAAGCGCGCGCGCGCGCACACACACACACACACACACACACACACACACACACACACACACACACACACACACACACACACACACACACACACACACACACACACACACACACACACACACACACACACACACACACACACACACACACACACACACACACACACACACACAGGGATTTTTGTGGTGGAAATGTTGCCACAGCAACATCAGGCTCTTTCAGTGTCTGCGCTCTGGTTTCAAGTATTAGAAACTGAAAATGTTCCAGTTCTCGATGTGATCATAAACAAACTGTGCAGATGCACCCTTCATTCAGTCCCATTGATCTGGATAAAAGCTTGTTGGGGTGTTGCTGCAGATGGAGGCATGAGTGAGTGTAATTATAAAGGAGGCACTGAAAGATTAATGACAGGTTTGAAGTGGTTCTGTTTGTTTTGGGCTCAGAGACCAACTGTTCAGCTAAAGGCAACATGTGGCTCTGCACAAACAGTTCGTTTTATTTTTTATTCTTGCACATTCTGTTGGACCTCTGAAGCCAAAGCAGCCTTCCCGGAGGAGCTGTAGATGGATACGTTAATAATCAGAAAACCTTTTGCAATAATTGAAAGGAAGACGCTGAGAGAAAGTCGAATTGGCTGAGCTGATTGGTGGATACAGTTTTATTCTCTGTTTAATCTTTTGAGAAGGGTAGGAGATATATCGGTCCACCTACCGATATATCGGTAGACCGATACACCGGTCTGCCTGCCAATAGAACGATATACTGGCCCACCTACCGATATATTGGTAGATCGATATACCGGTCCACCTACCAATAGAACGATATACTGGCCCACCTACCTAAATATCGGCAGATCGATATACCGGTCCACTTACCATTATATCGGTAGATCGACATACCGGTCCACTTACCATTATATCGGTAGATCGATATACTGGTCCACTTACCATTATATCAGTAAATCAATATACCGGTCCACTTACCATTATATCAGTAAATCAATATACCGGTCCACTTACCATTATGTCGATAGATCGATATACCGGTCCACCTACCGATATATCGGTAGATTGATATACCGGTCCACTTACCAATATATCGTTAGATCGACATACCGGTCCACCTACCGATATATCGGTAGATCGATATACTGGTCCACCTACCGATATATTGGTAGACCAATATACCGGTCCACCTACCGATATATCGGTAAATTGAAATTCCGGTCCACTAACCACTATATCAGTAGATCAATATACCAGTCCACTTACCATTATATCAGTAGATCGATATACTGATCCACCTACCAATATATCGGTAGATCAATATACCGGTCCACTTACCGATATATCGGTAGATCGATACACCAGTCCACCTACCGATGTATTGGTAGATATATATCTTGGTCCACCTACCGATTTAACATTGTATCGATATATCGGTCCACCTACCGCTAGATCGATCTACCGGTCCACCTACCGATTTAACATTAGATCGACATATTGGTCCACTAATATATTGATTTACCAATATATTGGACTGATGTTTACCATTTTTTTAATATAACGTATCAGCTGATATACCTCCTTAGTAAAGCTGAGTTAAAGTCAGGCACATCCTCAGGCAGCCTGGTTTTGCTACAGAATTTAATTTAAATATATATTTACCTTCCTGAATAACATCTACATAATAAATACTCTAAATCATTTTCAACTAAAATTTCATTTTATTTACCAGTTTTGAATATTTAAGACTTGGTCAGTTAACTGATTACTCTGACTAACTTCATTTAGATGTCTGCCTTTAACACTAAGCAAAGCATAGAATTAAGATTTAACGGTTGATTAAATTCGGTGTTCAACGACAGATTCAGCTTCAGAAATGTTGGGCATCAACTGAAGTTATTAAAGAGATTTCAGCATGAAAAAAAGGTGGAAAACATTTACATGTCCAAAAAAATTCGACTGTACATGACAGCCATTCGTTGACCATGTCTCCTACTTATCGGCAATAAAAAAATCTATATCAGTCAACCTCTACTTTTGAGGCTCTTTTTTCTGGGTTCTTTTTGTTTGATAAAACTGCAGAATTCACCCTAACCCTCTATAGGATGGGGTGCTTACAGGCTAAAATAACACTTATTCCACCTTAATTATCTCACAAAATCCTGTAATTACCTAAAAATAAAATCCATGCAGTTGTCATTCATTTAAAACCTCCACGACCTTGCAGTCTGTCAGAAATCTTTCTAAAATCGTGCTTTTTCACTTCTACATATTTTAAATGCACATATAGAATAATAAGGCTGCTATTAATGGAGCTTTTGTCATCAGTTTATTGACCCGTTTATTAAATAATCATTAATTCCTCAAGATGTAGATAAATAATATAATGAAACGATTTTAAAAAAATTGATCGATGATAAAATATTTTTCATTTTCTACTTTTGGATTCAATGTTCACACAGAATAGAGTTGTGTTTTAAAGTGTGGTGATTCATGAACAAAGGCTTTTAGTGAATTTTTTTTAATTAAATCAATTCCAAACACTGAATATTCAGCAGCTTTTTTCAATGTATTTTCATTTCCTGTTCAACATTAGCTTGAACTGGTAATAATAAAAAGATGGTGCTCATTTCTGCAATAATTGTATTGTTTTATGCCTTCTGTGTGTTTTTTATTATGATATAAAAAGTCCCAAGATGGAAAAGTCATCAACATCTGATGAAAACGAACGTGGGAGTACGATCTAAAAGAGGAATTCAAATAAATGAGAGCCTTGTTTTTCCTGATTTAAATAGATTTTAATAGACAGACAAGCCTGAAGGCCATAAAGCTGACAGAGGAAATAATGAAGACATCTGATTTCTCTGCCAAGAAAAATAAGTACTTAACGGTTTGTATTTCTTCTATGGTGGTGCCAGAAAAAAGAGCATGACAGGAGAAATACCAAGGCAGAAATACGGAGGTCCTAACTCCTGTGTTCCCGAGCATCCGCTTGGGAGGATGTGATCAAGGATCTGCTCTGTTTTATTTATGTTTGAGATTTTCTTCTGATTGGTCGGATGATCTGGTTATTTCAATCTTTCCTGCTGAGCCTCACGCCTCGTAGGGCTTTCTGCTGAAAGGATCTCACTTCCTCATCCAGCCAGCCTGATGTGAAAATCCCAGCTTAAGTAAAAAAAGAGTGAAAAGGGAACAAAGTGTGCAGAAAGGACGTGGAGGATAGTGGTTTCGGACAGGAGCTTATTTGCTTCTCCGTTAGTTTGCGTTTGAGAAATGTCAACGAGTAAAACGCAGCAAAAACACAATATTCATTCCTTCTGTTTGGAGGGAATCGGGATCATCTTCAGCCACAACTTGCGTCAGTTAGGGTCTTCCTAAGTTTTCCTTTTGTCAGGTCATCTAAAAAGTGTCTCGTTGATGGAACAAATGGCACAAAAGTCCAAGGTCATCAGCTGTCTGTTCCTTTACAATCACTGAGTGCTGCTCTTTAGATCTGACCTGATGGAGCTGAGACGAACCAGACCGTTAAAACGCACACAAAGGGACTGATGAGAAACTAGACCAGCTCTCGCAGATCGCCCATGTTACTTCTTACAGCTACATTATGTTTAAAAAGGTTAATTTATGAGATTAGGGCAGGGCGATATGGCCTCAAATCTATATTGCGATATAATCTAAAGCATGTGCGATAACGATATTTATTGCGATATATATTAAAATGACATGCTTTTAAAAATCCTCATGTGGCAAATATATTGTAGTAGAATAAAGACGTCCAAAAAGTGTGGACTGCTCCTCCTCCTCCGCCCTCTTCATGCTTGCAGTCACTGCCATTCTGTTGTCCCAATGTCGGCACGGGTGCACATCTTAGTGACGTCATATGTTATCACGGTAGAGCCAAAAAAATCTATCATTACCCAATTTTATATCGTTTCTACCTTATATTGTTAAATTGTCCACCCCTATTTGAGATGTATTTCTGTTCCATAGTTGGGAAATTAATTTGTTTACTTTGAAGGGAGGAGCTTAAATCACATACTGGAACCAGCCACTAGGGGGCTAGTCGTTAGGTCCATCACCGTCTGGGTTCGATGCCAGGCTATAGGTTCCAGCCCACCCAATTGGCCAAATAGGTGAGGAGCTCTGTTTGATTTGTTAAAAAAAAAAAAAAAACATCACGCTCCTGTTTAATTGACAGAACACATTATTTGTAGCAAACATTTGAGTTGACCATTCATTACGATATTTATATGCGCTTTGCATATTGCGAATGCTGATATCGCAATAACGATGTTTGCGACATATTGTGCAGCCCTACTCTTCACCCATTTGGCCAATCGGGTGGGTTCTCATAGGTTAGATGCCCGCCCCCGAGACAGACGGCACTTAATTTAGCAAATGCCTGAGTTAGCTTTGTTCTGCTCTTTCTGCTGATTCTGCTTTTCCCGGGATCCACTGATTGCCTTTTTTTTTTTGTTCATTTTCTTTTTCCCTTTCCTCACATTGTTTGCTTTTCTCATTTTTATGATTTTTTGTCATATTTTTTATTTCTTTGTTTTAGATAATTTTTGTTCCTGAGTTAAGCTTTTATTTAAGTAATATCGTCATCGCATTGTTAATCACTGTTATCGCACATCGCAGGTTATCCTAATATCGTGCAGCCCTAAATTCTATCTAATTTTGTTTAATACAAAAATTCGGTAGATTTCTAAAACCAGACTTGGATTTGAGAAGAAGTCGACATTTCGCTCAGATTGGTGAAAACAATGCGTAAGTATTGCATTTGGAAACAAAGAAGATTAATGTAAACGGGTTTCCTGGTTGGACTTGATCCAAACAAAATTTTGTTATCATTTTCTAGTGAAAATTGACATAATTTTAAAATTGTATTTATTTTGGATTGGCAAAGATTTTTCTGGTTTTTTTTGTAACAAACCAATGTTGCTGTGTGTCTCAAGGATGTTTTTACCATCAAAGCTTTTATTTAATGAACTCTGTCCTATTCCTTGTCCTCAGCTCTCTTTAACTTAATTCCTGTGGGTCTGAGAGTCGTGGCCATCCAATCAGTCAAGACGGGTCTCTACATCGCCATGAACGGAGAGGGTCACCTCTACTCGTCGGTAAGCACACGAGCAACACATGCAGTCTCACTTATCAGTCAGCGCAGAGGGACAGCGTCTGGACGTCTTCAGTGTGGCTGAACAGGTGAAGGAGTCCAAAGATGGAGATTCCTGAGGTTAAATCATGTTTTGGTTTTAGATGTGCTGCAATCCCCTCGGGGCTTTTTAATTAGAGGCAAATGGAAACACAGATCTGGCTTTATTCATGAGGGCAAGCGGCTGGTTTGGAGCGGTAGATCGGTTGATAAATGGTGTGAAATGACATTTGGAGGAAACTCTTTGAGGTTTGCTTGGAAGGTCACCGTCTAATGATTGTTTCTTTAATTAGTCTTCAGTTTGGTATTGCCTCAAAGAAAAGAATCTCAGAAATGCTGGTTTTCTACCTGAAAACGTGTTTAACTTCTAAATGTCTGCCTGTAGTTACGAACTACCGATTAAAATTGTTGCATTTTTCTTTCTACAGTTGGAGCGACGAGTCACCGAAGCATTCACCAGAAAACAAATGGGTTGTTAGCTGATGAAAATAACATTTTACACTATTCCTAATATGTTGCAGGAATAATTACCTGAATGTCTGCTAGGAGAGATTTACAGCATGTACCCATGTGTTTCTCTGCGCATGTTTGGCCTGATCTGATCCAGTCAGTCTGGAAGTGTTGAGCAGAAAACATACATTTCTTCATTAGCCTGGTGGAAACAAGCCCAACAGCTGTAGTGGTGGCTGTTGGCTGCATGTTACGCTTCACAGACGTTACATGACGATGACGCATCTAGTCGAAAGCTGGGGTCTAGAGAAAATCAAGACCAAGGTCGCTGAGAAATGGTGCAGAAACATACAGGCCAAGAATAGACCTCTGTTTCCTACATCAGATTGAAATCTGATCATTTCTGGGCTCAGAAGATCCTGACAGATCTACGTCACACTGTCACTTGACATTCCTGCACCCACCCATCTGGACTCACGACGGGGAAGGCTGTTGTTGGTTTAGCGTCCAGGAAACAGCAGAGAATGTCTCGGCTAGCAGAAGCTAACTGTTAGCATTAGCTACTCCACCACACAGCAGAACTCCTCCAGGCTTGTGTTTTTGTGTGGAGATAAAACCTCAACGTTGCAGTCAGTGGTAGAGTTGTGTTGATGTTGGCCAATTAGAGAAGAGATGTCCAAATATCAGGAAGTAAGACTGTAAATCCTGCCAACTTGTTTGTTTTTCCTCCGGCTCATTTCAACTTCCTGAAACAAGCGAATCAGAGCTTTTCTTTCCTCCTAGAGACCACTGCAAATGTATTAAACTTGATCTTTCATATGTGTTTATTATTTATTTATTTATTTTTGCTGTACGTGATTGACAGCGATGCAGCTGATGGATTAAAAAAATCATAAAATGAATGAAGGAATGATCACCAACCACGGCTCTCGATTGGACGCGTAAACGCCATTTAACGCAGGCGGAGCGTGGAGCCCGCCGCTGCTTTAGGTGACGGGTGTGTTTCCACTTGTTGTGAAGCAGCATGGTTCGGACGCGTCCCAAAAGTTGACCCTAAATTTACACTTTTTACTCGTCGCGCTTTCAAAACGTCTCAAATTTAGCTTTTTCAGATTGGGTCAGACAGGAAGTCAAACATCTGGCAACTTTCAAAATAAAATACACATGCTTAGCTATTAAAAAACATATCTGGCACCTCTGTGGACAAGGTAAAGAGAAAAAAAGAGTAAACCACCAACCTTTTGGATACATGGCCTTTCTCCTTGCTTGTTATTGAGGGAAGTGGAAAAACCACCTGTGATTTTCCAGCTGTGCGGAACGCTTTAGCTGCCAATAAGCACCTGAAATGCTCCCAAAGTGAAGGGAAACATGACAGAGCTTACTGGGAAAACACATTTATTACATTACGCACCTCTTCCATCCAGTTAGTCCTTTATGCTGTTGAAGAAATCGGTCAAAAGCCCGACCACTCCATGGACACAGCCAAATAGAGAAAGGTCTTTTTGCGACAGAGTATGGAGACAAATTAAATAAGAACGATAAACTGTCTTTAAAAACGGCCTGTTAGGCACGTCAGCCTGTTTAAGGACAAATAGGCTCTCGATCTTTCTTAATGTGACAATGTTTTGTCTCCGTGTCCTTGCCGGACGTATCTGGCCGAACATAAACAACCACGGAAGTGTCTAAATTATAAGGAAAGGCAAAATCATGAGGAAAAGCAGGTCGTTAATGAAATGGACTACACCATGACAGTCGAGAGGAGATGAGGTGAAGCGGAGCAGAGATGAAAAGAAAGGAAGGAGAGTGAGGTAGTGGAGCGGCGGCGTTGGGACGCTGGAGCAGAATATGAATTATTTCCACATTGACTCTTCAGAGAGAGTTCACACTCATCTACTGACGTCCCTCCTTCCTCCCCCTTCTTTCTTTTTTGGGTTGGACATGACAAGGGGAGACAGGGGGAGGGGGAGGAGAGGTGATGGAAGGAACAGGGGGAATAGGAGTGGACGGGGAGGTTAAAGGAGCAAAATGGAAAAGAGAGGTGGGAGGAGTGATGGTGAGGCTGGGACTGGAGAAGGAGGGAGAAAGGGAAGAAGTGGGCAGAAGAAAAAGAGATAAAGGTGAACCCAGCAGGATGAGTAGACCCATGAGGGAGGTGGAGAAGAAACAGGAAACGGTGGGGAGATGCTCCTCTCAAAGCCACAGATGCACAAGGGCTTCCTGTAAATAATTGAAGAGGGGGAGTCCCCTCTTACGCTCGCAGTCGAAGTCCCCTCCAAAGCTGCATGGAGCGGATGTTTGATCGTGTTCCAGCACACGGCCCGATGTGCTGGCAGCTCCATGATAACGAATGTATAAATCATCAACAGCAGGTCTAATTTAGCCCGTGCCAGCGCTGCTTGATGTTTAATTGGCTGCTGCAGAGGTCCTGGCAGGTAAGGATGGTGTCACCAGCCTGTGGAGGCGCTCATTAAACATTACTACACTTTGTTTTGTCCTGGTCGTGTTTACCCGGATTCATCTTCTCCTGTTCACATTAACTCAAACGCTTGTTCCCCCGACACAATTTGGATTCATTTTTCTCTCCGCTCTGAGCTCGATGTGGTGGAGTTGACAGGACGCCGATACGAGTCAGGCTCCAGCGCCTTCTTGTTTTTTTTTTACTTCAGAGGAACACGCTGCACTTGTCAGCAGTCTTTTCTCTAGCATGTTGAGGGTAGCCTGCTGGTGCAACACGTCCTCCTTTGGGAAATAAAAAACACATCTTCCTTATTTCATTTAAGGCAAGCTGCAGGGTTTCAGTACATACGTCTGTGGTGGACATCTTGGATTAGGACAACACCAGTGGTCATTGGTGAGTGTTGGCTCATTTGTAGAGCACTGAGTAAATGTGGTGAGGACTCTAAGCCACCGCTACTCCAAATGTAGCTCATTATGCTCTAATTTACAACTGTTACATTTATTTATAACCAAACTAGATTTTCCAATAGTTTTAATAAAATGTATCCAGTCAAGAAGACTTCAACAGCAAAGATCTTAACCCTTATATGTCCTTAGTGCATATTTATTTGCACAGGCAAGTGTGTTTTGTGAATAATTATGGCTATGCTAATGCAGTTTATCTAACTTTTTGGGAGAATGTGTGTTTTGGGGAAAAAAAAATGAAAAACAGTTACAAAAATTGCTGTACTTCATTCAATATAACCGTTAAATCATTTTGTAACGTTAAAGTCCTTGGTGCATTATTTTTTGCGTCATTGACTTCCATGTAAATCATTTATTTCTAATAAGCCTACATATCAGCATATTTCTTTTTTATTATTCTGTCTGGGTTCCCAGGCCAGTTGCAGACCCAATTTTGAGTTTTCATTGTTTTCCACTAGAATGCACATTTTCTCTATGTATACTGGGGCAATAACCAATGCTGCATATGAAAAAAAATTATTTTAAAATATTTTTATGCGCATTTATGACATTCCAATGTGTTGAGAGTTTGCCCACAAAACAAATCCTCTTGACATAACACATAAAAATGTTTATATTTTTTCATTTGTTTACATTTCCACTTATGATCATACACCTGGCAATGAAGGGGGGAATAAAAGGGTTAAATCTTCTGAACGCACAAATATTTTATTATATTTTGTGAGGACTGAAGCCAAGGACAAAATTCATGTAACAAATTTGGGAGTTATGAAATATGATATGAGGAAGTATTGTCTCTGCATTTTCTTGCACACAGGCAAAAGTCGTGACTTTTTTAGAAAACATGAAATTACACAAAAACTATAATGTGAGCAAAAATATTTTTATGCCTATTTGTGACACTCCAAGGCTGTGACAATTTAATCCCAACACAGGTAATCTGAATATAAAACCCAAAAAAATGAGTAGATTTTTTTCAATTTTTTTTTTCACAATTATGGTTTTGAGCATAAATCTGGCAATAAAGGAGTTAATCTCAGAAACACCCATTTTTAAATTTTATTTTGTTAGAGCTGAAGCCAAGGATGAAATTCACGTAAAAAATTGGGACATATGAAATATTATATAATATTTCTATAGGAAGATTTGTATGTGCATTTTTTTGTGCTCAAAGGACAAAAACATTAGAAAATTAAAGGGTTTTATAAAGATCTCTCATGGACAGCTAACAGCAGCTAACGACCACAAATTTCAGCGGTCTATTTTTGTGTTTTCCTCTACAGATCCACCGATGTGGGGTTTTCTTTAGCCGATATGTAGAGGCCATTGGCAGCTTTTTCATGGCCAATATCTAGAAGTTATTTCACCTGGTTTACATTCTACATTGTCACTAATAATAACAGCTGATGCACATTTCTGAACCCGAACTCTTTCATCTTATTTTTTCTGTACTAAAATCAAACAAATCGATGAACTTACCAAAAATGAAATGTGCAAAACTGGTAGCCTAAATAAAACAAACGTGTAAAAGGACGTTTTTCTGAACATTTATTAAGCAGAAGATTTCAGGAATGTAAATATACATTTAAATGAACTAAATACACTTTAGAGTATGTAGATAAAAATGAAAACATTACAAATTCTTAACATCCTCATGTAAACTATGAATTAAGCCTTTTAGTAGATTGGAATCAGCAGCAGCACCATAGCAACAAACTTGTCATTTCTCAGACTTCCTGTCTGGGCGTTCGCGGATGCGCCTGACTTAAAGTCAGCTCTACCAAAGAGATTCATGGGCTGATGCCTTTGTCAAAAACTATTTGTTAATATCAATGGAAGTACCAGCAAACAGATGTATTGGTTTTTCCTTTTTTCCAAAATTAGCCAAAATTAACTTTGTTGTTCAATCAAAATTGGATCAACTCCAAATGTTTTTTACGCATTTTTATTAAGATTTAACAGTAATTTTCAACAATGTGAACAATAATGATAACCAAACTGTGATTTTTAATATGAAGTTTGGCTAGCAGTTGTTCCAACGAGGCAAACGTACCATCAACAAGTCATTGAGTGGATCGAGTCCAAAGGTTTATTCCAAGCATTTTGTTTTGTGAACGGTTCTTAGCTACAACACCAAACTTTAGCTTCATGTTGTTTAACTTGACTGCGCTGCAGCTATTTTAGCTTTAGCTAAGATTGATCAGCTGTAGTGGCCATCTTGATTTGTGTTAACTTCAAAAAGTAAATTTCTAGATGTAGTAAAATAGGTAAAATGGTTCATGAGATATGTGGCTAATGCTACAAATGATAAACTTTACTGTTTAAAGTCAACTTCACTTATTATTTCAATATGTTTTCAGGGTCTTTAGAATAAAAAAAATGGCTTGTGAGTCGATCTCTGTGGGGGAAAAACTCTGGTGTTCCTGTTTCAGGAACTAGACGCTAGCCATAGCAAAAGTGACAAGAAGGCAGCAGGTTTTGGAGTTTTATTTCCTGATAATCTGACATCTTTCCTCTGATAGGCTAACAGCAACACGGCTCTACCACTGACTCAGTTTGATCTGCAACGTTGATGTTTTATCTCCACCAACAATACAAGCCTGGAGGAGTTCTGCTGTGAGGTGGAGTAGCTAATGCTAATTGTTAGCTTCTACTTCCTGGACGCTAAACCAACAACAGCCTTCCCTGTTGTGAGTGAGTGGGTGAGTCCATGAATGTTAAGTGACAGTGTGACGTAGATCTGTCAGGCTTTTCTGATCCTAGAGTTTCACCGTCTGTTTTCTGTCAGAAGCTAATGCAGGAGATAGGTGTAGGAGACTATTTTCATGTTCAGCCTGCGTCAAACACTCAGAGTGACGATCATATTGCAAAAAGAACTGCATCAGTTACAGATATTTGGCCATGTGAGGACCGCACAGAAGGAAACAAGTGATATCTTCATCACGATATTCAACAAAACCACCTCTGATCGGTAATGTAACTGCTATATCTGATTGCAGCACAGTAAAAGTGTTATTCTCCCTCCACTTGAGATTCCCGGTTCGTATCCCGGGATAACGTGTCAGTTACTCTGAGGAGCTGGTTAAAAGTTAATTGAGTTTATTCGTTCCAATTCTGAGATTTCACAAGTCACATTTCTCATCACTGAATAAAAATGAACATCATCTCCAGATCTCCAAAATAACACACAGTGTGAGATGCAGAATGTGCTGGGCCTGCAGCCTATTATTTCTGTCATAATAGGATTTTTTCTTCTCTATTCACTTTGCATAATATCATGAAACAGCATAAATGAGCTGCTGCCTAAAAGCTTTAGTCAAAATCTAGAATGCTGCTCACCAACTGTAGTCACAGTTTGTCCTGAACCTTGCATCTGGAGTAATTCTTTATCACCGTGTTGGAAATTGTTAATGATATGCTGCAAACTTAGTTCTACATGATGGCTTTTAAGAGTCCTTCATCCCCGGCATCTGTCGGCGTGTTGTTGCGTGTGCGCGCATGCGTCGGACTAACAGATGGCACCGTGTGCAATGAGCTGCTATGTGATAATTACGAAGTGTGCTGGGGAATGTGGGAAAAAGTGCTGATGAGTCTGGGACTGTGTGTGTGTGTGTGTGTGGTGGTGGTGGTGGTGGGGGGGGGGGGCTTGTGTGAGTGTGTCAGCTGAAGCGGTGAAAGTGGAAATTGAGTTGCTCTGCAAAGTCGTTGCACATCTTCTGTAACATCACCACCGATGAATATGCTGGTGGTGTGTATTTGTTTAATCATGTGACAGTTAATGTAATCCTCACAGAAGCGTAAATGTGAGTGGTGTGTGTATATAATAATGTAAAAATCAGCTTTAATAATTTTCATTCTATACCAAATCTGCTGATTTTAGAAGCATTAATGTCAGTATATCGGTATCTGCAAATATCGGTTATCGGCCATAACAGCAATATCATTATTGGAAATCAGTATCGGCCCAACTATTTAATATCGGTACATCACTAATTCAAAGATAAATTAAAAAAACAAGATGAGAATAACATCACCAAACCTTAAAAATCCATCAAAGAAACTTTTATCACAGCTTGCGTTTCCAGCAAAGCGGAACGTTTCTCATTTCACGATTTCTTGGAACACCGATCACACTGACGCACACAACAGAGCTCTGCTCGACTAACTGCTACTAAAATTTAAGTAAGTAGTAAAGTAAGTAAATTTTATTTATAAGCACATATCACAGACATAGAATCACAAAGTGCTCCACATAGATCAAAGCAAAATAAAACAAAGTCAAAAAATCTTAAATAAATTAACATCATGAAATCAAAATGCTCTCAAAACAGAATCAGATTAACATCAGAAAATATAAAGTCATAAAATTCTAAAATTTCATAAACAGATGAAAGATAAAATGTTTTAGTTAAAAATAAGAAAATAAAAAATAAAAGGTTTAGGTAATTGAAGTATTTGAAAAAAGGGCTATGCTTGGACTAATGCGATTAATCAGGATTAATTAGTTACAAAGTCTCTGATTAATTAGATAATTTTTTTTATTGAGTCCCATCCCTAGTTTTCATTCAACTTTAAGTGTGAAAAGTGATTTGTAGCTATTTTTTTGTACAATTTATGGAAGTGCATCGCAGTTACTTGAAAAATGTTTTGAATTCATTAACAAGATAATAAAAAAAATTCTAAAATACCCTTTTTCCCATTTAATGATAAAATTGTCTGAATTTAATAAAAATATCGTTGTTTTTGTGAACAAATACATTTTACATTTCATCCATAACTCCGAGTCTTTTAAAAGTCCAGTCAGGTGGACAACGAGCATCAAACATCCATCCAACCATCTCCTGATTTTTACCCAGCACCCGGGCGTTAACTCCATGGCTTTAGCAGAGCTCTCCAGAACTCCGTCCTCCCAGATACCTCCTTCTGCTCCTCCAGAGTGACTCAAAGGTCTTCCCAGACCAGTTTTGAGATATAATCTCTCCAATGAGTCCTGGATCTGCCCGGACATCTACTCCAACGTCTGAAACACCTCCCTAAGTACATTCTTGCTGTGTCTGATTTCCAGTTCCATGTTTGGTTCTTTTTTTAAACACAGAAAAGGTTTCTTTTTACCTTGCTTGCTGACAGTTTCGTTCACGGCTGCAAACTTCCTCAGAGCTGACGCTGATGGTCGTGTCACTTCCTACTCTGTTTATCCCAGGCAGCAGAGGATGTTGTCGCCCTCTGCTGCCCGCTCTCCCCTAGCAGAAAATACAATAAAGAAGTCAGCCGTAACAGATCACTGCACAAGAGAAAACCATATAATGGACTGGGACAACACAAGGATCATAAACACCGAACAACAGAAATACAAAAGATGGATAAAGGAAGCCATAGAGATAAGGAGATGTGGATGTGGGACCATGAACAGAGACAATGGGGTTTACATATTGGATCGTGCATGGGGCTGCATCATCGGAGAGGGGAGAGCGGGCAGTAGAGGGCGACAACGTCCTCTGCCACCCGCGGATAAACGGAGTAGGAAGTGACGCCACCATCAGCGTCAGCTCTGAGGAAGTTCGCAGCCGCGAACGAAACTCAGCAGCAAGGTAAAAAAGAAACCTTTTCTGTTTTAAAAAAGAACCAAAAATGGAACCTCCCTAAGCTGGCTCCTTTAGACCAGCTCTCACCCTGATGCTGAGTTTGTTTCATCTTGCTTTCTGTCAATCAGTGGTAAATTCTCTGAAAGAAATCACACGTTAACGTTTTATTACTTAGTATTATTTAGTATTTATCATGACCTCTTAACGCTTGAATATTTTTTATCTGAGCGTTAGTTTAGCGTTAAAAGAACGTTTTAAATCTAAACAAATGATAACTTCTGTATTCAGATTCTTTCAGCAGAGTCACCAAACCTGTCATCGGTCCTAACTGTGACGTTAATAAAAGTTCATTTGGAACGTTGAAGCGTGCTTCAGCTCCTGCTGCATTTGTACAATTAGAAAAGGATCGTTTTCTAAAGTCCTCGGAGACCTTCGGAGGATAAATTCCTCATGAGCGTCTTAAACATGACTCATCAGTGAACGGTAAAACACAAAACCGTTTCACAAACACACCTGCGTCATTTCAGCCTCTTGTTCTATTTGCTGGTTTTTACGTCACCAGATTATTTTAAAGGCCTCAGTCACTTTTGTCAGTAAATCTGCTGCAGCCTTTTAGCCTGGAAATCCATCTTATATGTGTGAGTATGTAGTCTGGCCACGACCCATAGACAGATCTCAGTCGTGGGATGGAATCTACGGTTGTCTATCAAACTCTCTCTACGTGCTATTGGACAACGAACGTGACGTACTCACCGCTACGAATGTCAGTCAATGGGGAAGTCCTCTATAGAATGTCAAAGAGAATACAAATACATCACAAGTCTCAAAAGTCCAAAGTTGATGCCAAAGCAGTTTCAAACGAGCCACCACCATCTTGCTTCGTCGCATAATCCCACCCAAACCGATAGAGCACTGTGATTGGCTTCTTTTAAACGTGGCCATACCAAGCTGTATTGGAAAATCTTTTGTAAGCTAGTGGTCTCAAGTGTGAATGGATGTGTTGTCTATTGTTTTCCATTGGAAAAAAAGCTCTGGCGCTCCTGTTTCAGGGTGTAAAAGTTTGTCTGAGGAGTGAAGGGCAGAAAACGACAGGATTACAAGTTTTACTCATTAATCAAAAACAGATGGGAGTCTGTGGGAAATCGAAATCGAAAAATTTATATATCTCAGGTGTTCTTGCTTATTAACATTCCTGGTATCAGAACATCTCTCTGCTGATTGGCTGACAGCAACATGACTTTTCCGCTGCCTCTAGTCTTTCTTGGGTAAAAAAAAAACCTGCAACGTTGATGTATCTCCACATGTAACAAGCCGACAAGGCCTCCGCCATGTTGTGGAGTTGCTAATGGTTAGCTACTAACTGAGACACATCCTTCTTTTGGGCGGTTTGACAGTCATGACGGCGTGTGTTCTGTATGAGGGCGCTTGTTTGTGTGTCTGCATCACGTCCGTGTACGTGGGCGTGTATTTCCATTCACGAGACAGCCGGCGCAGCACTCAGACATTACCGTCTACATCCAAAGAGATGAGACGAGTGGCAGGGAGAGAGGATGTTCACCATGTGAGTCATGACTCACACACGGGCACAGTTTCTGGTAACTAGAGAATAAATGAGTTGCTTGTGAGCTGTTGAGCCCCTTCAAAGGCGCCACTCTGTGAATCGTAACATTGAAGTACCACAGGAAAGAATTCACATTCAAATAGGAGCTTGGAACATTTGGAGACGCTGCTGAGGATTTTTTCATGACTGATGTGCTTCTTCCCAGCCTTTCTCCAATAAATTGGCACCTTTTTGTTTAGCAGAAACTCTCATCAACACTGGTTGACTAATAAACAGAGTGATACAGAAATCTAAATGGAAACTGAATCACCAACACAAAGACAGAGACAAGTTAAAGTAATTTGTTTCTGGCTCTAATTAATTGGTTGCGATGCTTTTTGATTTGTCTGTTGTTCTGGCGGCTATCCACGGCCGTCTGATGCGTCTGCGTCGACAAGTTCAGAACATTTCAGACCTGTGCAAATCCCACCCAGACCAGTCCATTTGAATTTAGAGAGTGGGCTAAATTTTTCTACACCAGAGGAGAGCAAATTAGAAATTTCCATCTCTTGGAAATTCAAGTACAAACTTTAAAATGTGTTTTTAAACAACATTTCATCGTTTTGTACTGTCAACTGAAGTAAATGGGAAGAAGTATTGTTTAGTTGTTGTTTGTAATGTTATTTTACCTTATACCTTTACCTAGAAAATAAGAAAAAGTTGTGGTTTTTGTTGTTGAAAGGGACTTTACAGACTTTTGAATTTTTATGCTCGCAATTGCCCCCTCAGGCCAAAAGCGTAACGGCAGCTTCAATAGTAGGCTCGTGCACGAGGCGCGCATGCTGTACGTGCACACTCCTTAACAAAAATAACAGCTGAGACAGTCCTGTATGTGTGTGTGCATATGTGTGTGTGCGTGTGTGTGTGTGTGTGTGTGCGTGTGGCCCGGAGGACAGAGGACAGGAGAACGCGCAGCTAATTGATTAAATAATTTGGTTCTGTACCTTTCTCTTCAGCACAGCCGACAAAGGTTTATGATGGGTCGGTCCTTCTGCATGCTCAGATCATTCCCTTCCCTTGCTTGAAAAATTGTTCCAAAATGAAAGTTGAACCCACATCTTTTTTATCTGTGAATTCAATGCCGTTCGGCAAGTCTCCAATAAAAATTTGGGCATCTTACTGTAAAAAAAAATACCATTAATGTAAAAAAGAAACTCTAAATAAACTATGTTCACATCCAGAATCAAACCCAGGTCTTCTGCATGAGAGTCAGACATCTTACCAGGTGAGCTACACTCTGGTAACGTCCACACTATCTGTAACTTTTATATCCTTGATGACAGCTGAAACAACGTCAAACCAAAGAACGGTTCGAAGCGAAAATGGCTATTTTGTTGCTAATTTGCAGGAAATATCTAGAAGAAAGTAGCTAAGGGTCCTCAGAAATGTAGCTAGGTTCATCACTAGGCGTTAGGAACAGCGACAAAGTCACTGAGTTGGCAACTACCTCACTCTCTGCTGCTAAAGCTACGGATAGCAAACGCTACGGGCTATGTCTGAGCGTGAACGCGCATGAAGCAGCCTGCTCGACCCGAGCAGTCTCTTTTTCTGTGATTTTACAAAAAAACAGGCAATCACAGTAAAAATGCCAGGGCTCATTCTACAGGACCAGGGCATTGCAGGAGAATGTATGAAGAAGAAATTGATTATTTCTATACATGTTTTGGCTGTCAAACTTCCATAATGCCCCGTTAAGAAGAGTTTAAACTCAAACTAATACATTCGCTGAAGATTTTTCTTTTGATATGAAGTGATGGAAGTAATAGATATAAGTATAATTTCATAAGTACAATAGTACACACCTTATGATGTATCTCAGTATATGAACTATGACTGTAGAGCAATTTGAACAAAAAATGTACAAATATGAATCCATTTAAAACACAGATGAAATAATTTTTCTGCACTTCTGAGGTAGTAACAGAGATAAACATGATAGTTTCGACTGTATGTTATGCTAATGGGTACGGTCCATTCTTTGAGAAAGGGGCTGCTATTTGTGATTTAATGAAAATCTCTGTAACCCATTTCTAATTTCATTAATTTAAATATTTTAGACATTTTTGTAGAGACTAACTATATAGAAACTTTCCTTGAATCTAAACCAGCTAAAGCATGTTTACTCGTGGTGTGACATAAGATAATGCATCATCACCAGATGTTATAATTGTAAAGTATTTTTCCTAATTATATACCATACCATACCAAGTTTATTTGTATAGCACATTTAAACGTGGCATGAGAGCTGACCAAAGTGCTGAACAAAAACACACAATAAAAACAATCAAAAATAAAAACTAAAACCATTAAAATTGAGTAATCCAACTCGAAAAGAAAAGGAGAAAGAGAATAAGTTAGACTGAATTAAAAGCCAATGAATAAAAGTGAGTTTTTAAACGAGACTTAAAAAGGGAAAGAGAGGAAGAGAGTCTGATCAGGAGGGGCAAGTGGTTCCAGAGCTTCGGTGCACAAACCGAAAAGGCGCGCTCCCCGCGGGATTTACAGCGAGAGCTAGGGACATGTAGGAGGTGCTAGTCGGCTGATCGGAGGGATCTTGTAGGGACATAAGGGTGAATGAGCTCAGACAAGTAGCCAGGTGATAAGTTATTGAGGGATTTAAATACAAAAACCAGGATCTTAAACTCTATCCGGAGATGGATGGGGAGCCAATGGAGATTTGCTAAAACCGGTGTGATGTGTTCTCGCTGCCTGGTGCCAGTCAAGAAATGAGCTGCTGCGTTCTGCACAAGCTGAAGTCGAGCGAGAGTGGAGGAGGAGATATCAAAGAGCACTGAATAAGAATAGTCGAGACGGGAAGTAATAAATGTATGGACAACTGAATGGAGATGACGCCTTTTTAAAATGGGCTTAACTTTAGAGAGACGTCTCAGGTGGTAAAAACAGGTCTTAACTACCTGGTTGACACGAATGTCCATTTTTAGTTTAGCATCCATCACAACCCCTAAGTTTGTGACATGGGTTTTCAACCCACTTGTGATAAAAGGAAGGATCAGTTGGGGACTTTGAGAAGTCTTAGGGCTGAAAATGATGGCCTCTGTCTTGGCGTCGTTCAGCAAAAGAAAGTTTTCTGACAGCCAGCTCTTCACATCATTGCAGCATTCAACAAGGGGCTGTAAGGAGTCATTAGGCTTCACAGAGGCATATAATTGGCAATCATCTGCATACAAATGGTAGTCAATGTGGTGTTTTTTAAAAATGTCACCCAGGGGCAAAATATATAAATTTAATAAAAGGGGTCCAAGAATAGAGCCCTGAGGAACACCACAAGTCAAAGCTGCAGAGGGGGAGGCAGCACTACCCATCATAACATTAAAGCTGCGGTCACAGAAGTAGGACCTAAACCAATCTAAGGCAGTCCCCTGAATGCTGACCAGCTGGTTCAGCCGAGTCAGCAGAATAGCGTGATCAACCGTGTCGAAAGCAGCCGATAGATCCAACAAAACCAGCAATACATTAGAACCAGAGTCAAGGGTTAATAAAATGTCATTAAAAACACGAAGATGAGCTGACTCAGTGCTATGGAGGGATCGGAAGCCTGACTGGAAGGGATCCATTAAACCATGATCATCAAGATAAGAAATAATTTGGTTAAAAACAGCACGCTCTAGTAGTTTTGATAGAAATGGAAGCTTGGAGATCGGGCGAAAATTACTCATAACAGAGGTGTCAAGGCCAGGCTTCTTCAGAACGGGTTGAACTACTGCATGTTATCAAATATTATATCAAACGTTGAGTCTGTTTTCAGACTGAACTGGTTAGAGAGAGGCGATCATCACATCCAGGCTTTGTTGTTGTTGCTCCTCAGATCTGAAGAGCTCTGCGGAGCTCCAAGACGCTGAGAGAAACCTTCTGATCGGAGTGACAGTTTAGTCTTTCCGAGTCGAAGGACGCCCTTTTACACCCTCCCTCAAACACTCTTTTGTTTTCTGGTGATTTTCTTTCCACTCCTCCGTTTCCTTTTCTCTCTGGGGGCTTCTTTTCTTTAGAATGATTTGTTTACCCATAATCCCCCTGGGTAATTAGTGCTGTGATAATAACTGGTGTTGGAAACAAACATCCCCTCGCTCAATCGCATGCATACACATGGAAATAGGAAGAACTGTACTCGGCTTAGATTCGTAAAACACGATAAAATGGAAATTTTAACGTTAACAGTTTACTTTAATTATCCTGGCTCTGATATAATTTAAAGACTGGATTTTTATTGTGTTTTCATTTGATTTATTTCAGGTAAACTGGAATTAAAAGCAGCTTGAACGCGGTGACGGTCGGCTGTCTCTCAGAAGCTGAAACTAATTAAAAAGCTGATTAAAAAGGAAATGAAAGTAGTGAGCGATAACCGGAGCACGGGGTAAAGCCCGCCTCCTCTTTAGTTTGAACCCCAACCCTTTTCCCTCTGGGAATCATCAGGAACACGCTAACATAAACCTCTTGGTTCGAATTAAGATGGACCGACCTCATCTCACCATAACTCCATAACTCCATGCTCCTGTCAAACCAAACTTTAGAAGCCAGTTTAATCAGACAGCTCATAAAACATCAGCACACATGTAAATGTCATTCAGACAGGGTGGTGGGATCTCCTCACGTCTCTGCCGAAACGGCATTCATCGCCGCAACACGGAATCATCTCTAGTTTTTACTCCATCGTCTATTGAAGTCTAATTATAAGGCCGTGTCGCGCTTTAATGAAGTACTCTGAAGCAACTTTGCTGATGTTCTTTATGAACTTAATTCGGAGCAATGGTTGTGAGAGCTTTAGCTTGTTTCCCTGCTGAATAGGAGAGGGCTGCTGTGTAATTAAGAAGGAATGCTGTTTACATTTTTCATTCATTTCAACTGAGAATTTGAATCTCAGCGGTGTGTAAGAGCAAAAACTTCTTCATTAGATACCGAGTGGGTGGTAGCTGTTAACAGCCTGGAGGGGAGGACACATCTCAGGCTGTCCAAGGGCTATCGTTGATAGCTTTTCTAAGGAGGTTTGGGTCAGCTACTCATTCAGGGCTTCTTTGTGTCTGCTGTTTGGACACAAACGTGAAACTTAAAGGCCAGGCTCACTGAGAAACCATTTTTTACTTAGTATTTTCAAAAATGATCAATCTGCATTTGAAATGCAGGCTTGACGTGAAAATAGTCTTCTATCCCTGTCTCCTGCAGTAGCTTCTAAAAGTAAATCCAGGCAGATCTATGTCACATTGTCGCTTAACATTCATGGACACACCCGTTTGTAAATTAGCAGAGAATATCTTGGCTAGTAGAAGCTAACCGTTAGCATTAGCAGCTCCACCACACAGCAGAACTCCGCCAGGCTTGTGTTATTTGTGGAGTCAGTGGTAGAGTCATGTTGCTGTTAGCCAATCACAGGAGAGATGTCCAAATGTCAGGAAATAAGACATCAAATCCTGTCGTCTGCTGCCTCTTTCTCCTTTGACTGACTTCAACATCCTCAAGCAAGTGCACAGGTGTTTTTTTCCCTAGAGAATGACTCACAAGGCATTCATTCCTACAAGAGACCACTGCAAATAAATATGAGTAAAGTTGACCTTTAAAAATCAATAGCTAACAAACTAATCTGAATAAGCTTTTCTTTCTGGTGGTTCAGAGTTCTTCTATTGCTCCTCTCATCCTTCCTTTTATTTGCTTCAATTTTTCTTGGTTAACTTTATTAAAGATCCCGGACAAGCCCCCAATTTTAAGGTGTTTAAAATGGTGTATATAGCCCTTTTCCATCAGCACCACTCAATCCAAAACTGTTCTGTACAGGATGGGTTAACACAGCTCACTTCAGTGTAGTTGGCTTTGCTTGCCAATTCCGTGACGAGTGGTTGCGTCCGTCGTGTGTGTGTGTGTGTGTGTGTGTGTGTGTGTGTGTGGGGGGGGGGTTAATGGCATTCGCGATCTTTGCTCCAGACAAAAATTGCACGAGGTTATCTGTAAATAACACAAGGTGATCTTTATCCCCCACAAAATTATTCTGCTCACTATCTGGCTTTTTGGCCGGTTGTGAACCTAAAAATGGCTGCAGGCAGAAAGCTCTGGAACAACCAGAGACTCCATCCTCTAGCCAATCGGTGGCCGAAAATAACTGGCGTCACATTGTCGGACTGGGTCAGCACGCTGGGAGCCACATGGAAGCAGGTACTAAAAAGTTGGGGGGAAATACCGTCCTGTTGGAAAAGACCACACCCGTCCATGTCACGCTGAGTGGTGCTGTTGGAAAAGGGATAATAGTGCTATCGACACATGTAGTCTTTTTTTTTTTATCTAGGGCCTTCCTTTGGTGTAATTCTCAAACAGGAAGTGTGGGTGTAGTCAGACTCTGGTAGGGGGTGACTTGCTCTTTAAACATCAAAAACTGAAATAATTGCATTGTTTGTTCGAAGCAGAACGCCAAAACGTGTGTCGCCATTTTACTGCATAGACTTCGTTGTTCGTAGGGTAAGGGCCTTCACCTAACCCTATGAACACGTTTTCATAAGAAACGTTTTAATTCAAACAATGTTTATATGTTGTTTTTATGAGATTCTTCTTTTTTATTTTCTTTGGTGCACAGATGGAAATACACTCCCGTACAATGGCAAGGTTTGGCACGTCTTTTGAGATGATTGGGAAGCTCCTCTGTCAAAACTCTGTGATTTGAGTCAGAGATGCTGTCTTTACTCAATGTCAACCTTCAGGTGTCGTTAAAGGGACCAAAATCAGCCAGGATTAGATTACTCTTCATTTTGTATATCTGGGGTATCACTGGGTAACAAATCTCAAGTATTAAAGCACTTCTATTAATAATTTAATCCTAATCTCTGAATATAAAAAGCCCCAAAGATGGTTATGTGGTTATTGCATGTGTTGCCAAGGTGATGTTACTACAGGGGGATAAAAGAGCCTAGCTAATCCGTTAGTCCAGCATATGTAGGATTTCTCCAGAGATGATGACTGAGTATAAATCAAACCTTGTTGCTCAGCATCTTCCTGCAAGGCCTCAGCTCTCAGCTTCACTTCCCCTCAAGAGTGTATTTAATGCTCCTCATTAGCCTCCATTTAACAACACATGTTCCTGATTGTCTGCAGACAAGTAGCTTTGGTAACTAAAAAACATCACAGAAAAGGCGCGGCGGCAGTAATTATACACCGTGTTTTATTGTGCCTCGACCCAAAAGGTCCAGCAGACACGCTGTGGTTGCACAAAGCAGCCAGTTACCAAGTTTTGTTTTTGCAGTGCTGCTGCGCACTAGACAAGGACTCTGGGTTGAATCTCTTTGTTCCTGGTTTTGAAATCCTTATTTTTGGGTCTCTAATTGACGAGGGACAAAGCGCTGTCTGTACCAATTTGGGCTGTTTCGGAGCGGGATGTCTAACATGCTAATGGGCTCTCCTAGCTGATTATGGCTGGCTGATCAACAGCTGAAGCAGGGTGTGCACGCGCGTGCGCGGCCGTAATTCAAAGGATGACAACATGCAAGCATGTGTGTAGCGAATCTCCGCAGAGCAACAGAGAAGTGACAGAGGAGGGAAAAACAGGCATGATGAGAGAGAGAGAGAGAGAGAGAGAGAGAGAGAGAATCCCCTGCTGTTTTTCCAATCAGGAGGCATCGTCCTCCTCACTTGGTGATTTATTCTCCCCCCCCTCCTTCATGTCCCAATTTTCAAGCCCTCCTCGCCTCCCGCCCTCCGTTCCTTTCATTCATGCCTGCCTGTCGTCTGTCGAACACAGCTCTTTAGAAATGACGGCAGAAACGCGTTCAGGCGGGCGCTTGGGTGAAATGACTCACCTGTAGCACCGGTTCACTTGTCCGCTTTGCTTTAGACATCACATTTCTTTTATTCTAAAAGCACCGTTAAATGATGAATGACCTGGCTGACCAACATTAATAAGTGTCTGGCACCGCTCTCTGCCCACCAGCGAAGACCGTCCTTCTTCACAGATGAATAATGAATCCAGGGTTACAGGTCCAGACTAAATACAAATATAATTAAGTTATTTAATGCCCAAAGCGGCTGAGGGAGCAGCCACGCCGCGGTGTAAATCCAACCCAGCTGAACATTTGATATGTTGTTTGTGTGTTGGCTGACATCGCCGATAAATGGAGCGTTCATTCATTATCACCTGTCTGGTTGTGCTATCAGCTAACGGCTTGGCCACGTCCCTGCACCTCCTTCCGCTCTTCCCCCAGAGCCACAAGTTTGTGTTTGTGCACGCACCCCCATCTGCACCCCCCACAGCTGCCCTTCAATAGGTGTGTCACGTCTGTGTGCTGGAGCACGTTATTGCTGTTGGATCACCAATGCATGTGTTTATGCTTGTGTATGTTTATCTTTCACTCTCGTAGCCTCTCCACATCCACTGACCCCACCCTCTCGGTGCTGGTTGGTTGCCACGGCTACTGTGTTGCTCTCTTCCTCATGTTGCTATGAGACTCGGACCGACAAACCTGAGCTGAATGACAATGTGTCTGTGGCTCTGGCAGGCCGCCTACAGGAGCCAATAAGAGACAGTCTAGACAAACACTTCCCTATCTGGGGTCGAGGGACCTCGGGAGTGATTGTTTGGGTTGGCAGGAGCCTTCTTGTCATATGAGGGCCAGTATATTAACACCATTTCTTCAGCAGATGTCTCATTTTGTTCATTTCTGTAAATTTAACAATATGAAATTGGCCTTTTTCACATGCAAAGACTAAACTAAACCTCATGTTTATGTTCGCTTATATAAAAGCTGTAAAAGCAGACTACGTGTTAAAACACAATCCTTGTAGGAATTGAGATGTACCATAACTGTAGATGGAAAAGCTTTGACCTCCTCCCCAAACAAAGAATATTTCATCACAAGCTGCCTTCTTTTGCTTGCTGGGAATTGGAAGCCCTGGCAGACACGAGCGAGACAGGATTTCTCCCCCAGTAAGAATAACACCTCGTTCCTCTGCTGAAGCTTGCTCTGCGGGAGGCGCCGGCAGCCATGGAAAAGAGTTTTGACACATAACAGCTGAGCAGATGTAGGTGGGAAGGTGAGACGTTTTGGGCTTTGTGTCACAGGAATCGTTCGTCTTCTTTTAATCTGTTTAGTTTGTACACGTCAGGGAAATTACGCAAAAAAATACTTGTCTCACTCTTCATTTATGCTTTATTTGTTAAGTCTTTCTTTCTCGGTTAGGTCTGTGATTCTGAACATCAACGAGTGGTAAATCTATTAAAAAGCATGCTAAACAAGCAGGCACCAATCACATATTGTAACAGTTGTTGGGTCTTTAATATGTAGAAATGTAACATGCAGTTAGGCAGGGTTTTGTTGCTATAGTGACGTGTTAGCAGAGTAATGTTTAAAGGACCAAGTACACATCCCTGAGGCACTCCTGCATTTGGTTTATGAGCATTTCCCTTTGGAGTTTTCATCAGGAAGTCCAAAAAAAACACAAATGTTCTTAAATATGTGGTGAATATAACATTTATTGCTGTGCTTAATAGCTCTAGTCTATCATTTTCAAAATCTGTCTGCAAATAAATTAATGAGTGTGCAAAATTTAAACATTAAACTAGAATAGATTAGATGAGATTAGAACAGGTGTCTGATTTCACATGGAGCTCAGTGAGCCTGTAGCTTTTTCATCTGTATTTGTTTGGCGGAGTTTCTTCGTCTAAGTTAAGGATCTTTACACAAGTCCAGATCACAGCTGTCATCATGTCAGCAGAGAAGCACCGAGTGCGACCAAAGGGACATCCGATGTGATCAGTGCGTCTGTTTGTCTGTTTGTCTTTCCAGGAACTGTTTACAGCTGAGTGCAAGTTTAAAGAGTCGGTGTTTGAGAACTACTATGTAATCTACAGCTCGATGCTCTACAGACAGAAGGAGTCGGGTCGGGCCTGGTTTCTGGGCCTCAATAAAGAGGGACAGGTCATGAAAGGCAACAGGGTCAAGAAGACCAAACCAGCTGCTCACTTTCTGCCTAAACCTATAGAAGGTGACATTATTTATCAAATCCCAACTTTAGAAACGGTTTCCTGATTTTTATTCTTAATTCTCTTGATTTTTGTTATTTCCAGTTGCAATGTACCGAGAGCCGTCGTTACACGATGTAGGGGAGGCGGTGCCTAAACTCGCAGGGGGCCCGCCTTCAAAAAGCACAACCTGCGAGCCTGTGGTCATGAATGGTGGCAAGCCAGTCAGCAAACCCAGCAAGGAGGAGACATAACCCCGCCCTTCATCTCCACCTCCCACCCCCCCAGCTGACTGGAAGCCAGGAAAAGCCACAGACTTGTACCGCTGCTGCGCTCTCAAAAAACAAAACTGCAACTAAAGGTAATAAAAGATAAGCTCTGGTTGGACAGCCTAGGGGTTGAACGCCTCGCCCCGCCCCACCCCGTCTCGCCTCGCCTCGCCTCTCCCTACTGGACAGAGTCGTGGGGCAACGCCAGAGTGACTAAAATGCAGTTTGTGGCGGCGACAGTAAAATCAGCCAGACAGATGCTTCTGAAGTGGGACCCTGGCATACACCGGTCAGGAGGACTTGGATAAATATACATATACATAAACACTGCAAACAAAAATCTGAAAAATACCATTGTCACTTCTTCTTTTGAGACAATCTGCTTATAATTTTATGTTGTTGCCAGGTACGTTCGCTCGCCAGTGGCCACAGATACACGTGCTCCCCAACTTGGCTCAAAATCGACCACCAGGATCCGATCTTTAAGTACGTTAGAAGCATCCGCACATGCTCTGCAAAGAGAACGTTTCAAACAAAAAGCCCCTGTGAATCAGAAGGAGCTTAGTCATCAATCAATTAGGATGCAGAACAGGTCGTTGCAGCAGAAAGCAGGGGGGAGTGCATCACATTCACAGCAAACTCACCACTGACCTGTCCGCTTTTTCATCTGTCTCGTAAAAAACCCACAAACCTAAAGCACGAACTTTCCTTTGGTGGATTTACTAGTTTCCTCGTGCACAAACGAGCGCTCCCAGCTCTGGAGAACCCAGTACACCTTAACAAGTACATCTCCCCCCAGAATTCCCAAACTGTAGCAACAAGGAGCGGATGTGAGGGTTTCCGGAGTCCGAACAGCACGGTAGCAGTCAGTGTTTACATAGAGTAGCAGAGAGGGGCGTGGTGATTTTATGCCTTCACGAGTACTTGAAAACAAAGCAGGAATCAGGGTATTAGTGGGCGGAGGGCCATGCCAGCGATGACCAGGAGCTGTGAGCTAGAATTGGGACGAACACATCAGAGTCGTATTCCCACCAGGATTTTATTCATATCAACATTCAGCCAAAGGTTGGGGATTATCCTCAGCCGGTTTGGATAAAGTAGCATGTAGAAGACATTTTGAGACTGTTACCACCGCCTCGGTGCGTCGCTTTCTGCTTGAGGTGGACTCTAGCTCAGCTTAGGAAGGAAAGAAAAGGTACATTTTAGCACAAGTCACTTTTTGGATCTTTTCTCCCCATTTTTAAACATTCTTATGGAATCATTTCATCTTTGGCCCAATACAGATGGTCTATGAGCTCTTTTGAGAAGTAGAAGCAAATACTTGATGATGAAATGGAGACGTGATTTTCATAGTTTTTGCACCTCTAATTGGGTCCATTTTCTTTTTGTTGCCTGTTCTCACCTTCCACACTTGGACTGACGTTCCACACATCAGGTTCCTTACATAAAAATGCTGATTCATCCACTTTTTTCCTCCTTGTTGCCCCCATAAATGGTGAAGTTCTTCTTCTATGTGCCTTTGTGGTGGTAGTGTGGTCATTCGTTCACGTAGACGGTCCGGTTGTGCACGTTAGACACAAAACATCTATTTAAAAAAGTGATGAGTCATGTTTTTCCTCATTGTCAACAGTTAATTTCGTGAACGTACAAGCTAAACTTACTGTCAGAGTCCGGTTCTTGTTCTGTACGTTGATTTAATAGTCTAAGCTTGTATCGGCACAGCAGGACGGCTTTAAATCAGTCCGCACAATGGACTCGGAGTTCTCTAGTCAACGAGAGCGGAGAAAACCACCCGAACCAATAAGAGCACACGTCAGCTCCAGTATTAATCAAAAACATGGGTTTGTTTACACCATGAAGTCCTTAAATACAAATTGAAAACACGAAACCACCCTCTCACTGTGACAGCCAACATGGCACTAATTTGTGTGTTTACTAACTTGTCCTTGACCGAAAGACTAGACACCAATCGCTTCAAGTCCCAAGCTAGTGGTCAGATGTGTCAATACTGTGATCCCACTCTTCAGATTAGTGACAACGATGCAAATCGTCTGTAAGGTGGAAGGTAAAAGAGCCTTGAATCCCAACTTTGGACCCCCCCCCCCCCCCGTGCATTAATGGGATGATTGGAGCACCGTCCTGTTTCGCTCAAGATTGATGACCTCCGCCAGTGTTGTCGCAGCTACAAAGGAAACAGGAGACAAAGCAGCCTCCTGGCAGAAATCAAGGCTGCGTGATTCACCCTCACATCAAACGAAACCGCCGCAGCCTCGGCTGCAGGTCTGCATCTGTTTAGCAGGTGAGCCGTGTGCCGCTGCACGCCAGTGTCGAGCCTCTGATTCGTAAGGAGGACGTTACAGACCTCACAGTGTTTCTAATTGACATTTCTGAGATTTTTCTCACATACAGCACATTTCTCACTTCTTCTCTGATCTTATTAGTCTTATCTGGCACTCGCTGACCAGAACATTTCATTACACGAGCTACTCTGACTCTGTGCACAGAGGTTTATCGTTTCAGCCTTTAAACGATGGAGTTTTAAAAGATCTTTCATTATTTTTAGTGCTGTGAAAATGCTTTTGCCCACTTACAGGTTTCTTCTGTTTTGCTTTTTGTCACATTTAAATGTTTCAGATCCGTAAATAATGTCTATCAGACTGAGAACCTCAGTAAATACAAAATGCAGTTATGGTGTCCTGAAGGAGCAGCGCAGCCCCAGACCATCACACTGCCACCACCATGATTGTCTGTTGCTATGATGTTGTTTTAGTGTTAGTTTGGCTTCAGGTAGAACCGGATGCATACCTTGGGGATCATCAAAAGGTGTTTGGTAAATGTTAGGCAGGTCTCGGTTTTCCTTTTGTCCTCAGAACTCTCTCTCGTAGATGGCACTCCCCCTACTGACCTCGATATTTGTCATGACCTCTGACCTTAAAGCAGCAATTGTGAGCTGTCCCCATTTCAGGAATATGTTCGATTTTGTTTTTTAGAAATCCTTTAATGAACAGATTTCATCCTCAGCCCACTGGGGGGTGTCAGTTTTACTCCTTGATGTAGTTACCGTTTATACTCAGTAAGCCCATGAGATTGCCAAGTCTGCACCAAATTAACACCGCAGCGCCAGCATTTGTATTTCAACGCTCAAAAAGCTCCAAAGCTGTTTAAAGAACTGAAGCCAGTAAACAGGAGCAACCCAGAAGTTGTTTCTTGTACCCCTAAGAAGCCACAACATCTTTTGTTTTACTGTAATATCAGGTAAAGCAGGCTAGAAGCTAATATTTAGCTAACAATGCTAACGGTGAATTCTCAAGCTACTTTTTTTAGTTACCAACAGCTCAATATTACAGTGAAATGTGAGTGACGTGAATAACGACTCAATGGTGGCGTTTTACTTCCTTTGATGAGTCGTTTAGGATTATAACGGCACGCTAACAGCATATGACAATGTATTTATCTACTTGTCATCTTACTGTGTATGACTCGTCTTCGCTCGTCATCTAGAATCTTCTGGTGCTGATCCGTAACTGGCCACAGCCACAAAGCTAAAAGAACGGTAGTGAGAATAGTTTTTCTTCTGCAGCACCCAAATTTGACCACAGGATGTCATTCTTACTAAATTCTCACTTATTGCACCTTTAAATTTCATTAGAACCGGGCTAGATGTATTGCTTTTTGAGATCTTTTAGCCTAAGCCCTGCTGCTAGATTCTCCTGAAGTGATTCCTTGGTTTTACAGGTATGGTAGTAATCTGGTGTGGGCTTGGGTAGTGGAACTGAGTCCAGCTCACTAAATAATCTGGTTATTCTCATCCTTCATGATTTTAACAAAGGGGCGGATATTTTATTTTATTTTGGACCAAACTGGTTTGAATGGCCTTTTTCTTTTAAATAAATGAAAACCTAAAGTAAAAACTGCATTTTGTAGGAACTCGGGTTATTGTCTCGAAATTGAAATTTGTTTGTTCGTCTAAAACATTTAAGTGTAAAAAAAAATAATAGCAAAAGGAGGAATCAGTGAGGGGCAATCTGTCTTCACATCACTGTAACCGCAATGTTGGTGCCGAGATCAAACCAGAACGGTGCTTTTTGTGTCTGTTCACGAGAAAATAAAGAAATAATGAAGCTCTGAGTGCCTCGCTCTGGGTCAGGATTTAACCCTTTCATGCATTCGGGTTTGTAAGAGACGACCTAAAGGTATGCCTTAGGATGTTTCTGAATTTCTCCACACTTTGAAAAAGTGTGGATGAGAGAGAATGCCCAGTTATCCTCGTGTACGCTCCGCAGCACTTCTAGCAGTAACCTGGAATGAATTTCTCCACATAGCATGCTGAACTTTAGCTTACCTGTCGTGCAGAAAACCGGCAACAGAGGCGTCTGTGGGGAGCCCGACCTTCGCTTTGCTCATGAGCAGGAAGTGAAAACTACCCAGCAACGAGCACAAACGACGACGGCCTTGCGGGAATGGTTCACGAGAGTGATTAACAGTTATGCGGACAGATGGTTCAGATGATGCACCCGGAGGAAAAAGATCCTCCGCTATACCTTTAAGTCTTCTTTATACTTCTTCATCTGTGGAGGTGCGGAGACACGCAACGCCATTATCCGTCGTTGTAAGGGCTCTCCAACAGGCTCGCAAGGACGGAGACCGCAACCCTGTGATTGGTCGCTTCTTATAACTCATTCGCTGCCAGCTGTTTCCTGATTGCGAAAGCCCTTCGCTTCCAGCCGTTTCTCGCCATTTTTAATGTTTTTTTAAGAGTCACAGAACGTTACGCGCTAGGATGATGTCGACGCCAAAACAACCAAAACAAAGAGGAGACTCACCTCTTACATCAGGAAGATTCTGCGCATTTTGAGCGTTATCCGTTCTTTCATAATCCGTTTTTGAATTGTGATCGGCAGAAGCTTTTTCGGTTCGCGCCTCACTTTTTTTTACAGCAGCGGCTCTAAACGATCTCCTAACACATAGATTTTCTGCTTCGTGATCATGTGACGTTTCCGGATGAAGATCGGCTTTGGAGCTGAGATATTTGCTCTCTCGGCACGGGGGCTGTTCCAACGCCCACAGTAAAAAAATGCAAATGACGACTTTAGTCGTCAATGGCAGTGAATGAGTTAGCTTCCTCAACAGCGCCACCAATCTCCTCTCAAACCATATCTACGAAGCAGATTCAAGAACGTTTTGTGGAAAACAATACTAAGATACGCAGCAGATCTTTCATTCTTGAACCAAAGTTACGGAAAGATTTAGGTTTGGAGGTGGAGGCAGCACATGGCGGGACACTGCCGAAAAGTGCTACGCCCTCTGCTGTCCTGGAGGAGAATCTGTTCGCAACACTAAGACCAAGGACAACACGTGTGCTCGCTACCTGCTGACTGACACGTATAAACGAGGCTTTATGTGTAATTATACCATCACACATCGCAGTAGTTATCGCTATGGTAACCAGAATGCGTGACAGGGTTGAGGTCCAGAGCGGCTGTAGATCTGCATCAAAGCGTTTCCCTTCCCTCAAAGTGACTTCAGCTCCATTCCATCTGCTGTTTGGTGGGATACCGTTACCGAGGAACGAGTCTGGTGTTGTGTTCGTCTCACATTAAAAATATCTAAATAAAAGAAATGTGTTTACTGTCGTGTCACATTTAGGGGCAACAAAAGATCAGCTAAACCCTGACAATCAGGTTTTATTCCTACTGTATCCTATGCCGTCTCAGCTGCATGTGTCTAGGAGACCTTATTAAAGGATTTTGTACATTAACCAATACAGGAAGTCCCTTTTTGTCTGCTGGCAGAGGGAAAAGCCCAACTTGTTAGATTCCCAGCAGGATTCCCGTCATGCGACAGCATTTTGTGGAAATCTGTGGGTTAAAAAAAGCGACTGGTTTCCTGGATACTGACCAAAGACGCTTCCACAATAGTGTTTCCAGGCTGGTGATCACAGTTCAGACAGGTTGGCACAATTACCGGCTGCATCTCCTCAGAGATTTCCTTTCCGCTGGTGGTTAGCCAGGTACCAGAGCTACAATAATGAAAATATCTCATAGCGCAGGAGGAGAGCAGCTGATTTAATTAGAAGTGAGCAATCGCAGCAACCTGTGTGACTTATTATTTCCAAGGACCACTAGTGCTCTTTTGGCGATGTAGCCATCTTAGCTTGCCCTGCATGGCCTCTGGCTCTGAAATCAGAAGTCAGGAGGCGACAAAATGGACACGAGACGAAAGAGAACAAAAAAAAAGCTTTTGTGACCTGACCACTGCAGCGCCGGAGCACTTTAGAGCCACAGGAACATGTAATGGTTAGCACTCATGATGTAGCTCGCCTCCCTCAGGTTCTCTCTCCTTTTTTTTTTCTTCTACTTTTATTCCGCTCTCAAAAACCTGCCTTATTACATCTGAATCTGAGGACTACTCTCATCCCAGCTGTTTCTTTTTTCCTCTGAGCCCCCCCCCCCCCCCCCCCCCCCACCACCACCACCACACACACACACACCCTATTTAACTTTTCAATTATCCTTTGATCCCCAATCTTCTGTTCACCAGAACTGTCTTTGCTTTCGCTCTCTGCTTGTTGTGTAATCACGCAGAGATCGTATTCTCACCTCCTCCCTCAGTTCCGATCGTCTCCCCACTTGTTGCATGGTTTTGAAAACACGAAAGCTAACAGGGCGCTAATGCATGTGGTAATTTAAGAAATGCAAACTTTGTTGCAGCGTAGAACCAGTGAGGCGTTTGGCTTTTATCTGCTGTTGGTTTGCACCGGTTCAGCAGCTTTCTGTTTCCAGATTATAATCCACCGCTGCAAAGCAAGAGTGAATCAGTGTTAAACAGACTGATGGGACGTCTTTAATTGTGTTGACTGACTGCAGGAAATGGTTTTAAAACATGTACATGCATGGAGAAGTCATTGTTCTGCTGTTCTCTGTGTTTTCTTTCACATCTGGTGGAGTAAAGTTGCTTTGGGTGAAGACTGTTTGTTCCTATGTGCGCGGTACAGCCCTGTGAAAGTGTTGTCCCCATTACTGATGTATCCTGCTTTCCTTAAATGTTCCAGATCATAAAACAGAACAAAAATACCCAAAGCGAATGCTAAGTGAGAGACGCTCTCTCTCAGCCCCAGACCATCACACTACCACCTCCGTGTCTGACTGTTGGTATGATGCTGTTTTAGTGTTTGTTTGACTCCAGATGGAACGAGACGCCCAGTTTCCAGAAAGTCCAGCTCTTTTTTTTTTTTTTGGTCCACAGATTATTTTCCCAAAGTTCTCGAGTATCATCACAACGGTTGATTTGAAAAATGTGAGGCAGGTTCTGCCGGGCTTTAATGCTTTTGGAGATCTTTTAGCCTACCTCACGTTAGCAGATGGGTTCTGTGAAGTGATTTTTCCTCCTCTACAGGTCTGGTGGTGATCACGGCTGAGTGCCATTAATAAAATAGAAATTCACTTTCTAAATAATCTTGTTTATCATTATTAACTTCTGAGTGAACATAAGCTGTATGTTGTATTTACTCGAGCTATCTGTGTCTGAAATTCTGATTAGCTGATCTGAAACAAGGGAAAGCAGAATAAATACTTCATGGCAGCGCGTTGTGAAGAAGCGATCGAGAGCAGCTCAGTTACAGCCAGCCTTCCACACCTCTCTGGATCAGTTGCATCCTTTTTTGTCATGAAGCATTTCCTGCCTTGATTTTGGGTTTAATCTGCGACACGGGGTATAGCAGTCTTCAGCAGAAGCCAGCGTGTGATGTGCCGTGTCCTCCCTGTGCAAACAACACCAGCTATTAGCCAAACAGCCCAACGTGACTGGTGCCAAACCTAAAGGAGATTACTTGTGTCTGTCGGTACGTGTACAGTTAACTTTACATTTATTATGCAAACAGTTTGTCTGCACTGTACAGTTTGTGTCCAACTATTGTATACACACAGAAAACAAGTAATATTGAATAAAGATTTATACAAACACGGCGTGCCTGGACTCCTTCGTTTACCTGAATCTGCAGAGTCTGGCTGGATTAGCCGAGCCACGCTGATATGCACACCTGGATAAAAGGTGTTTTTCGGTGTTGACCCAAGGGGAGGCTGTATTATGATCCACAGCAGCAGCAGAGAAAGGTGCAGCCAGGGTCAGACGTCTGCTTCCGGAAAGGTTAGCTAACGACTGGACAACTCCTGCGCTAACACAAGCTCAGATGTTTAATTAAATGCATCCTCACAGAGGGGGTGCTGATGTCAGAAAGCAGGCACCTTTTATGCTAGGTGTGTTCAAGACAAGGCTTAATATGACCCAACCTATTGTGCTTCTGTCGTCTTTAATGCTAATCATGTGTAGACAGCATTAAGCTAATTGACTAGTTAGCCTCCAGACGCAGAGATCAGAACTCTTGCCTCATTTACCGCCACAATAAATAATTACAAATCTGGGCTTTTTAAAGTGTGTTTCAGTTTAATTGTTAAAGATTTCCACCTCACATGTTCCTAAAGAGCCTTGATTGAGAGGGTTTTGCAGGACTGATAAGCTAACGGCTAGTCCGAATGCATCTTTTGGCCTGTGACTCAGCTCCACGTTATCTTACTGTTGTTTTATTTGCCCCGTCAGTTTTAAAGTATCTTGTGTTTGCACTCTGGGTTATTCCCGACTGTTTAAAGTGCTTTATAAATAAAGTTGGCTTGGCTAAGACCAAGAATTGCTTGGCCTTTCCACTGGAAGCGACGTATAATATAATAGACCCGTTAAACTCGTGCTTTTCTGTTGTCTTTACCTCGACTACGGCGCTTTCACAGGTAACAACAAGCTTTTTTTTTTTTTTACTAAAGCAACAGGAAATCTGTTTGTGGCTTTTATTTAGAAAGTTTACGGATGTCTTTCACAGCTTTTGTGTTTGACTTCCTGTGTGGCTCGATCTGAATGGCTGAGCTTGACATTCTGGAAGTTCAGCGTGTAAAAATAGACTAATTTAGCAGAGCAACGTGTCACCACACTCCCGGGTTGGTGGGAACGCACTCATCCACTATAACTGCTGCGTACTGCGCTTCGCCGATGTTACGCAACACTTAAATATCAGGTGGGAAGGTTCCTGAGGCCTGCATCCTTCTAGTACTATTCAGTTAGTCTTAGGAAGCTCTTAGAAAATGACGCCAGTTATGATTTACCTGAAATTAAACTTGTTATTGTGCTAAAATCTAATAAAACCCAGCTGTTGCATAGAGTCTTTACTTTTAATTAAACTACTAAAAGTTATCCAAATGTTTGTTTACTCAAATGTGTTGCTTCCTTAATGGGAAATTACGTATTGAATATGTAAAAACGGGACAGGAAGCAAAGAAAACATGCAAAAAAAGAAAAAATGTAAATCTTTGAACGCATTTTTTTTCATCGCATTACTGCAAACAAACAAGCGACAAGCCAGAGATCCTCGGGGGCTCGTGTCTCTGCCTTGCTGCAGATCCAGCCCTTGAAGATGGAGACAAACACCAGCCATCTGCAGATGAAAGTCCCATTAAACACCTCCACGATCTGGCAGACGTGTACTGCTGGAGAGACAGATTGGCAGCTCGACAGGCAGGAAGAAACACTCATCACACACACCCACACAGAAGCGCCTGGCCTCCTCTAAGTGACAGGTGAACCAGCAAATACTGTAATTAGGTGGATGTGATTAAAATTTGCATATGTAAATGTAATATGAATGAAGTGCACTCTGAAAACTGCCATGGTGTTTAATTAGTGGAAGAGCTGTTAAAAACTGCACGTTAGCTTTTATATAGACTTTGTTGTTTATCCATAAAGTCATTGTTGTTCTTTTCTGCAGCATCTTAGTTTACTCTCCTGTTCATCACTTTTGGTTTCAACTTTCCTTATAAAATCCTGTTTTTGATTTAAATGTAAAGATTTTAGCATCTTTATTTATTTATTTGCAGTACCTCATTTATTTCTCAGGTTATTTCAGTACAGTTAAAGACCAAGTTCACTTAGAAACCATGTTTTTTACTTGTTATATTTTTAATATCATCGATCAGCCTGAGTTTAACATGTAGGCAGAACGAGAAAATAGTCTTCCCATTTCCTGTTTTAGCCGCTGATGTAAAATAGACGAGGAAACGCGGGGATTACAAAAGCCTGACAGTTGGAAGCATGGACTCAACCATCTTGACTCGCGACTTTAATTTAGCATCCAGGAGAGAGCAGAGCATGTCTCGGCTAGTAGAAGCCAACTGTTAGCATTAACTACTCTACAACACAGCAGAACTCCTCCAGGCTTGTGTTATTTGTGGAGATAAAACATCAGTGTTGCAGAGCAACCAGAGTCAGCGGTAGAGTCGTGTCGCTGTCAGCCAATCAGAGGAGAGACGTCCACATACCAGGAAATAAGACTCAAAATCCTGCCATCTGAAGCTCACCTCTGCTCCGGCTCTCTTTCACCAGAGCTTTTTTTCCCAGACGTCGACTCATAAGGCAGTCATCTATACTAGAGACCACTGCTAATGTGTTCAAGACACAAGTGAACTTGGTCTTTAAGAATCTTTGATAATATCCTAACTAGTAAATAAACCCTTTTTTCTGTCTGATCTTTGATCAGAATTTCAGAAAATAAAATCCAAGCAATCACACTTAGTCCTGAATTTTTAAAGCATTTAATAAACGAACAAACTGCTTTGAAGAAAAAATGTTATACATATTTCACCTACGACCCAGCAGGACTTTGCATTGCAAAATCATCAGGAAATATTCGGCATCCAATAAATACAATGTTGTTAGTGCTGCAATGCAATACCGCGTTATCTGTGTAGAATATGAAAATGCATGAGGTCTGTACAGGACAGGGTTAAATTTAAGAAGAAGTGCATTCGATTTCTCTGAAACCTCGGTGGGTTTAGAGGCTGCAGCGATTGCACTTGTCCAAATGTCTGGTTTAATTGTAGAAATTAGGCTCTGGTCGAGCCGTAGCCTTCTCTAAGGTAGGTATAAAGAGAGTCTGCAAGTTTTAATTAGTACTGAGAGAACACCTTAAAGGCAGCCTGCCCTGAAAATCCTGCTGCACCTGTAGAGAACAGCCGGCGCTGTGCAGGGAATAGGAATAGAATCAGCCGCGGCCAAAGGTTGGGAGTATGCTGGTTTTCATAAAGTTTGCAGCTTTAGTGTGTTCAGATTTTTTCTGTGGGGTGTTTCTATGGTTACTGAGGTGTAATTCACAAGCATTTCATAAGATTTTCAATAAGCCTGATGGAAACCCAGTTTGGAGTTTCCGCCCACCTCTTGATGGAGTTTTCTAAGGGGTGAAGTACATGGAGTTGGACATAGACCTAAAATCTTAGTGTCTTTGTTGTCGTCGTGGCTTTATGGTGACGCGCTCTCGAGCTAGAAAAGAGGTTCTATCACCAGTTTTTGGGTGGTTGCAGGAGTTCCCCTGGGAGGATGTTTAGGTATACCATCGTTCCAGTGTTTCCTCTGTGAGAGCCCTCTGCCCCGGGGCGGTGGTCGCCCCGGGGGCGGGTGTGCCTGGGGTCTCTGCCCTCCCTCCCCTGGGTGCCCTGTGTCGGTGCCTCGGCTGCTGCTGTCGGGCAGATGGCTCCTCTGATGGCGTTTCCTTAAAGCCGCAGTGTGTGACATTTTTACCAGTTTACTATCAAATCCTGTGTTTCCAGTTCACAAATTTGTCCTTTTTCACTAATATTTCTCACCAACATCAATTCTAAATATTCCGCTCAACTTGAAATTATACAATTTTATATACATAAACTGTGGTCGACGCTCCATGGTCATCCACCATCTTATAATACAGTAGCTGTTTAGGGACATACTGTCACGCTGAGAGCCAGGGGAGTAGGACCCAAAATGCAGATACCCAGAACATGATGCAGGAGAGGATGTGAAAGAAAACATTCCTTTATTAGGATGACAAAAACATAAATAAAATCCAAGCGGGGCACGAAAGCCAAAAATCCTAGAAACCTGGAGACCTAGAGACCACGAAGGAGTGGGGACAAAAAACGCTGACATGAACAATGGACCAACCACACATTGAGACGCAGACAGGGTTTTGTACACAGGAGCTGGGTGATTGGGAGAATGAGGAGCAGGTGCGTGGGGAGAGACTGGTGAGATTAATTAACTAAACGGGAAGGGAAAACTAAGCAGAGGGGATAAACCTTAACCTATGACTCTCTAAATAACTCTAAATAAATAAACCTGAAAGACTAAGGGCACAGAAGAACCAACGATAAAGAACTAATGACCTGAGGAGTGAGGGAGACAAATTAACAAGTGGGGAAGGAAAACACACACAAAAGGAGACTATTAAAATGAAAAGCTGAACCTATAAAAAACTACAGAGGGGTGACTAGGACAGCCCTGAGGGAAACCGGGAGTGAGCTGGGGACAAAAGGGGCACAGAAGATTTAAGGACACATGATGGAAACCTGGAAGGGGCTGGGGACCAGGAGGCACCTGAGGGAGACGCAGGACACAGACCATGGCACATTCAAGCTCCACGTTACCCGTTTGGACTATGACTGTAACCTGAAAGAACCAGCAGAGGGCAGCAGTGTGCCCTGGAAGCATGGACTCTGCCAATTCAACCAAGAAATAGAAAAGAATAGCTACACCGTTCCTGTACTTGTTAGTTTGAATAATAAACAATTAAATCAAAAAACACATACCCTTTGTCAGTTCGTCATCATGTCCAACACAAGGAAGCCACATATGTTCAGATCCCCGCCCGCTATTAGCTGGACGCCAGCCTCCGATTAGTGTCTGACTCCCAAACTCACCTCAAGTTGTTCATTCGTCTTTTCCTAGTACCAGAACTCCCGATCCGGTCCCAAATTGTCCATTCCAAAGTTTTTCTACTCAAGCGTCCCATCTTCCCGCAGCCTGCCGTCTCTCCCAACACGCTCCAGCGCTCAGTGGCTAATCAGCATTGTTTACTTTATCTCCACAACACTCTTCTAAGCACGATGTAGTTCTCCACACGTTACAGAGGCGCTCCGACTCAGAGGGCCTCTTCTCAAATGATACCTTTAGACTTGGGTCTCCTTTTGCTGGTAATCCGTGGGAGTTTACACTCAGCGTACACAGCGTCTCCCCGGCTCTAGCCATGGCTAACTAGTAGCTCGTGACGCCGATCTCCACCTCGCCAGCTGTGAGGCACGATTAGCTGGTGGATAAGTCAGCATTATTTACTCAGTCTCCACAGCATGTCCCTGGCTCACCACCAACACTCCTTCACCAGCCGTGGCTAACGAGCAGCCAGTGATTGCTCCGTATCCATGTAAGCTGGTAGCGGCAGCCAGTTTGTTTGCATCAAGGCGCCGTGATCCACGTGAAACGGGTGTTATGGGAAATTATGTTCCTCTGAAATATTCTGTTTCCTTTAGGCAGTCAAGAGCAAATATTTCCAAATCCACAGAATTTATTGTCCATTATGAGGACTAAACGACCTCAAATAAAAGATGTTAAACTGAGTGAGATTACATCTTTTTACAAAACTTTCAAAAATGATAAATAAGCTTGCTGCAAAAGAGTGAACAAGACTGTTTTTACTGGGCTCTGTCTGTGGGTCGTGGTCAGACTACCTGAACAGATATTGGACGGCCGTCTTCACAAATGCTCTGGGTTTGGGGTTCACGTCTGACTTTGTTGGATGTAAATCGGAGATTTTTCTTCCTTTTTTCCTGTTTTCTGTCTACTTTGTTGCAACTTTGTGGTTAAAGTCTTTTTCCAAATCACTGCTTGAGCTAAAATATACACAGATCATTTCTGATGACTTGCGCTCGTTTCTATAATAATAAAAAAGCACAGGAAGTGTTGATTACACAAACTTCATATCCTGCATCCTGCTGGGCAGCATTACAGGGAAACAGCTCGTTGTCAGCACCAACCCACCACTGTGGCTATTTTCATTGAACTTCTTCAGATCTGGAAAGTTTAATTTCCTTCTGAGTTATTCTTGTAGATTTTGGACAGTGAATGCCTAAACAGCTAAAATGAGCAGGTTGGCTCCACCAAATCTTGTCGACCGGGTCCAGTTGGGTCCTTCCGACCACCAGCTAAAGTCCAACTCCTCTACTAGTGCCCCTCAGCAGCCGTCTTTTGTTAAAACGCAGCCAGTTGTATCCAGAAAGCAAAATGACTTCCTGTTATCACAGAGCACTAAATGTTTCCATGTCCTGCCTTTTTGATTTATTTAATTAAAACAGTATTGAGTCGGGAGTTTCAGTCTCTTGTCAGTCACAAACACACACACACACACACACACACACACACACACACACACACACACACACACACACACACACACACACACACACACAGAATATGCCTGTATTGCAGCAGTGTGTGTGAGGTGGCATTGAGAGCTCACTTGAGAGGCTGTTTCTTGGCTGCCTCATTATCATCAAAGGCAACAGGCACTCCAGTTCTCACACACACACACACACACACACACACACACACACACACACACACACACACACACACACACACACACACACACACACACACACGATGGTTTTCGTAGTAATCACGGCCATTTGGAGCTGCAGTATCCCCTGCTGCTGTCAGGAGAATACCTTGAATCTCCAAGCTGTCAACAAATATGAAACACGACGGCCGCTTGTCACTCTGACCCTCGTGTTATTTCCAGCGCTCCCACCAGCAATGAAAGTGTCTTTGCATGGGTCTGTGGGTCTTTAATTCAAGCAAAAATGGAAATTTTGCACTCCATAATATTTTCATGCAAGGATGGCTGCAGTTTCTTGAAATCTCAATGGAAACCAAGGCTGCTGTCAGTCTCAGAAAGGTTAGCGCCGTTTGACTGACTTGTTTTTTTTTTTTTTTTCTTCCTTTCGGGCTCTGAAATCACATCCAGACTCATAACAAAAAGCACTTTTCTTTGACAACTTGGCTTTCTCTAAATAAAGAAAAAAAACGATGCTCTGAGGTTTGAGCTGACACTTCCCTTTCAGACAACTTCTTAGATTTTACCTTTTTTGTTAAAATTGCCCTAACTGAGTCTTTCTGGACTGGATTTCTCATTAGTGAGAAAAACAGATGAAAGGTTGGCGGACGCCCCAACAGCAGGTGGGGAATGAACTGATTGTGTTTAATTAGCTGTAGCTAATTAGCAAACCAACAAGGATGTTAGCTAAACTTCTCAGAAAACTAATAGATATAAAGAATGAAATGTCCAGCATTTATTAACCAATCAGAGCCCACCTCTGCCCTGCAGTGGATGTTATTATTGACAGACTGAAGCTGGATTACAGCAGGGGCGCCTCCACAAAATGTTGGTAGGGGTGGCCAGACGGGGCCAAAGACATTTTTGGGGTGGAACACCAAGTTGGTCCTTGTCATAACGCTGGGAGAGTTTAGCCTGTGACGATGTATTGCATAGCTCCTTTATTAGTTTTTTATTATTTTTAATAACAGTACGTATCCAAAACATTTAACTTATATACATACACAAACATTTCAAAGAAATACATTTCAGTGAAAGTTATTTCAAATTTTATTTGAAAATGTATTTTTTTAGTTTAACTCACCTGTTGCTGTGTTGACAAAAAAAACAACTATGGAGATAAAAAAAAATGTATGTAACATGTATTTTTTTATTATTATTTCTTTGCTCATGAATTGTATTATTTTTATTTTGTTCTACAACTATATCTTGAATAAATAAGAATGTATGGTTTGAGTGAACATTAATATGATTTACTAACACTGGCTTTTGCTGGGTGGGCAGTAATTTTCTAGGGGTGGTTATGGCCACCCCTGGCCACCCCTTGGGGGCGCCATTGGATTGCTGAGGGTTTTACAATAGCTAAGTGTGACATATCAGTCACTGGTAACCATAGAGAATTGTTTTTTTACTTTATCAATTTATGATTGACACCCATCTCTGATCTTACCAGCTGGTGCTTCACACAAATTAGTTCTGATCAGATTGATATGCTAACGGCTAGACCTCAGTGGTTTGCGGCTCAAACATTTAACAAGTAAACTTTATTTTGTGAATATTTACACTGTAGTCAGAATTCTAATAGTTTTATTTTTTTTTTATAGAAATGAAACAATTAGCAGAGATCTTCCTGGTCAATGCTGAATGTGTCCAGATGGAATTGTAGAATTTTTCATTCTGATAAATCATGAAAAGCAACGTTTACTCTTTGCATTGGCCAGCTAAGTGCTCTTTAAAACCTCATCAAGGACAGGAGATTTTGAGACAGCTATAGCTCTCACCCCTGGTCCCCCTCCCCTTCTCGAATGAGCTGAAAGCCCCTCATACCACACATGGTCGGAGAAGGCGGAGTCAACAGAGAGAACTAAAACAATAGCAACATATGCTACATTACGCTAATCTCTTAGCTCCAATGCACAAAAGTTCAATCCCTTTTCATTCCCCTCCCCCTCTTTCACTTTGAACTCTACGATTCACGTTATATCAAGGCAGGTTGAGTTAGCATTCAAGCTAGCAGCATAATAGCATGTGGTAATTAAAATTTAGCATACAACAATTAACTGCACTGTAATTTGTTTTTTTAAGTATGGTTTTGGTTATAATTCTCTAAAATAAAATATTTTTCTCATCATTTGCAATCTGCAGCTGTTTCTAGCGCTCCTAGATAATGAAGCTCCCTCCATCTTTTAAAAGTGTCTTCTACTCGACCGTTGAAATCATCTCATGGTTCGTTTTACAAAAGTCTTTTAAACTTTACATTTTCTTTGAGGAGTGGAAGGAAGTTGAGAAAAAGGTAGCTTCGGTATTTGTTTTGGTTGCTTTGGGTCCTGTTGGCACTGGCGTTCGTGTTGGACTGGGCCAAAAATAACCATATTATTCAGTTATGCATCCAATATGTTGTTTATTATTATTAAATAAATCATTACACAAGTTATGTGATTTCCTTCAACCCAAAGACTGAAAGTTCACTAGTGGAACATTTAAATAAAAAGCAGAGTTAGAAATGGCGGACTGGGTTACCGTTCTTTTTTTAGGCGCAACACACTAGCTAGTGTCGTATCACTGCCACCTGTTGGAATAAAACAAAATGACACTTTAAATGGGTCGTGCTTATTTGTATGTGACTGCCTGAGACTCTTTCTATGATCTTCAGTAAAAAAAAAGTCTATTT
The DNA here is from genome assembly GCF_043380555.1 of Nothobranchius furzeri. Classification (NCBI taxonomy): domain Eukaryota; kingdom Metazoa; phylum Chordata; class Actinopteri; order Cyprinodontiformes; family Nothobranchiidae; genus Nothobranchius; species Nothobranchius furzeri. The sequence continues at coordinate 48,812,028 of NC_091754.1, read as the reverse complement.
TTCAGTTAACAAACAAATATAACACATTTTAACTTAATGTATAAATGGACAACTTGCAACCCCAATAATAAAACACAACAGCTCCAGTTTGTATTGTTCAGCTTTTATCCATTAGCAACTATAAAATGAATCAAGTAAGATGTGCTATTTCTGTTATTTGGTTTGTGGAAATGGTTGCAGGTTCCCAACCCCAAACAGCAAAAGTAGATTTGACGTTAAGAGGCTGACAGGATCTCCATTTTATGAAGCACGAGTGAAACCGCGTCTCTTTCACGCCGCGGCGATGCTTCTCATTATCAGAGCGGCTCAGAAACAGAGAACAGGACAAAATTAGAGGCAGAAAGCCTTTGTCTCTCCGCTTTGGCAATATTGCTCTCAACTGTCATGCAAATGAGGAGCAGAAGAGAAAGAGAGAGTATTGTATGGGATTAGATTTGTGCCAATAAGATCAAGAAAACATTTGTTTGATCTCCAAAGTGTTTAAGACATTGAGAGAAAAACCATTTGTTTCAAAAGAAAAACTTACTATCTGAATCAGATTCTTAAAATGATCAAGAAAAACACTGACGGTCAAACAAAAATGAAGAAATTGACAGAGCAAAAATAATGACTAAAGGAAAAGACATGTTTCAAAAGTAAAACTTGCTATCTGAAAGTGGAAAGAAGGAACAATCCCTTCATGTGCATTTAACACAACAACTGCAGTTATTCTGCTGAAAGAGGCAATTTTTAACACATCACACACTGGTGCATGTTTAGTTGTTATTTGCTCCTGCAGGAGTCGGAGCTGCTTTCATGTCTCGCACACATCCACTCGTCGGGATTCAGGTTTCTCCACGCCGGCACAAACAGAACGCCCACAAAGCAGCAGTGACTCACGGGGCAGCTTTTTCACAGCAATCACAAGCACTTCAAGCCTCACTTAGCAGCGGTGTGTATGAACTTGACCGCTGCACCGATTTGAAGCATCATTCTGCTACTACGGCAGACGTAAGCTGCACGAGTTTTCCTCTCCAGCCTTAAAATGTTTGGTATTCCAAAACTGACTAAAGTTTGAGCTGAAACTGTAGACTTTTTATGTTTTGTGTTTAATTTCAATAAAGCATATAAACATCATCTTTGCAGTGAACCTTGTAACAATAAAATCATTTTCAAAGGAAATAAAGATGTTTCATTTAAATCCTGCCTCCTCTCTCCTTCTCCAGTCAACTTTCATTAAGTGCCTCTTTCCAGAGCGCTCAGGTTCAGAGCAGGAGGAGTAGGACCCAAGATGCAGAGCACCAGACGACATGAGGCAGGTGTAACTGAAAAAAAGGGTAGAATCCTTTATTTGAGAAATAATCCAAAAATCACGGACAGGAGGCCAGGCCAGGTATCAGGAACAAACGAAAGATTCAGAGGGTCACTAACTGAGCAGGAGTTTCAGGTTTACACGGGGAAAACAAAACACGCTGACAACAATAATGAACCGACAAACAATGAGGGACAAGACAGGGCTTTTAAACGCAGAGGCAGGTAATCAGGGCAACAGGTGACAGGTGTGAGGAGTGAGATACTGGAGTGAAGACAGGTGCATTCAATAAACTAAATGGGGGAAAAGAACTGAGCAGGAGGGAAGATAAACATTAACCCATAAAACACGGAGTAACTAAACCTAAAGACTGAGGGCAAATATAAACAACTAATAACTAGAGGGATGAGGAGGACTAATATAAAAATAGGAATTACCAGGGAGAGACTAGAGGGAAACCTGAGGGAAGCCTAGAGAAAGCTGGGGATGATAATGAGACACAAGAGGAGAACCTGGAGTGAGAACAGGAGGGGTCTGGGGACCAGAGGGACACAGAACATAAGAGCTTTGTTTTGAAAACCACCAGCAGCTGTAGCTACATCGTAGTTCATCCCTACCAGCGTGTGATTGTGTTGTAAAGTGCCTTGGGGGGTTCCAGAACTCTAGAAGGCACTATATCAAAGACAAGCCATTTACCAATTATGATCTGTGCTTTTATTCTGAAAGGGCCAGTTACAGAAAGTACATTAATGCTGGAAAAAAGAAGAAATAATTTTAGCTGCACCTGCAACCGTTGTGCTTGGATGTTTTTTTTTTGTGACTGGTTGTTAGAAGATCTTGAATGGCACCTCACTAGGTTTAATATTAACGTTAGTAAAAAGTTTTCAACATGAGAATTCATGAATTTTTCATTTCTGTGGGTTTTCATGTGACAAAAACACACTTGTATGTTTTAATGATTAGTAAAATTCATATGCTGAGCTGCTTCATCGGCAGTGGCGCTCCCAGAAGGTTTTCAAAGGGGGCACGTCACATTTAGTCAGCTGTTTTATTTCAACATTTGTTGTTTTTAGCACTTTTGAACTGCTTAATTCACCGCCGGCTGCTTTAACAAAAACTTTAGATTCATTTTAAACAATGCCTTATTTCTTTATTTACATTATTTGTTTATTTATTGATCCATTGGGTTTTAGACGCATGTCTTGATTAAAGCAGATAAATGTATGGCATGTATGAACATGAACAAGATGGGAGGTCTACCGCATGGGGGGCAGTCCATTGGGTGGCCAGCAATTTTCAGGGAGGCCTTGGTCACCCCTGGCCACCCCTTGAGTGTGCCACTGTCATGAATATTTCAGGGTAATATAAAGCTAAATTAATTATCATTTTGTGCAAAGATAGTATAAAAAAGCTAAAGTGAAACAAAAACGCTCCAAATGAAAAAGGTACCTGAGTTTTTATGACATCTAGAATAAATCATGTAATAAAAATACTCTCGGGCCACAGCGGGCTCCCACCATGTCACCAGAGTGAAAATGTAATATCCTGGTATATCATTCCTCTTTTCAGAAGCAGTCACTACTCTTCTTTCCCACCAGCCTCAGACCTTTGCCAGTTAAATGTCAGCAGCTTGCTGGGAGTCCCGCTGAGTGGCTGTGCCTGTTGAGACACGGCTGTAATTGTAACAGGATGCAGACGGCAGCGCGAGTAGGGGTCGGTGGTTAGGTTCAGTCACAGGCCAGTTTGAAGTGATTGCAGAGAGGAGTGCAAACACAGCTGGGTTCATCGTTTTACTTTAATGTTTGTTTATTTCTCTCTTTTCATTAATTAATGGATGAAGTTGATCGACTGGACCTGACAGATGGTGCTGTTCCACAGATGAGTGAGTGAAAAATACATTTTAGTAGCTTTTGGCGAGCAATACCTCTAACTTTAGTGCCACATTCAAAAATAGATAAATGATTGAATCTGAGGACATTAAAACGTCTCCCTTCATGTCAATCGATGCATCATTCACATTCAGCTTCCCCATACTTGTTTTTCAAAGTTGTATTTGAAGCAAAACATGGAGAATTTATTTTTGGTACTACTAAAATAGGTAATTATCTATATACGTTTCTTCTATGAAGAAAGGTTGTAGAACTGCAATAAAACAGAAATTTCTCTGAAGATGCAGTAAAATATTTACATTGCATATGATGTTTATTGCATAGTGTATTGTATTGTGTTTTTTTAATTGTAGATCGTATCATTTACATATTGGATTTCATATTGTTTATCATTCCGAGTTATATATCGTATTTCGTATCGTTTATCGTATTACATATCACATTTCGTATCGTTTATTGCATCGTGTTACATATCGTATATCGTATCATTTTTCATATCGTGTTACATATCGTTTGTTGTATCACGTTACATATCGTATTTTGTATTGTTTATAGTTTCGTGTTACAAATCATTAATCGTATTACATATTTATTGTATTGTGTTACATATCATTTATCGTATCGTGTGTCACGTTGTTATTTTTCTCACAGCATCTTGTGTCCTATTTTAAAGAGACAAAGCTTAGTTTTTATCATTGATCTCCAGAAATATCCATCGATATGTGTAAAATGAATTAAATGATGCCCAGTTGTTAAAAAATATTGGTGGCCTCATAACATGGAACCATAAAAAATACACATTGTCAATTATTTCTAAAGGACACAAAAATATTAACAATAAATAATTATAGCAAACATAGTTGTATTTATCATATTGTAGTTTTCTATCATGCTTTTGTTTTGGATAAAATTCTAAAAGAAAAGTACCAGTAGTACTTCCACCAGTACTAATACTAATACTTTCATGAGTTTGGCCACCATAGAGAACCAGTTGGCCAAAATAACTCCAGAGCTCTTCCTCTTTGGACTTTTGCTGCAGTTTCTTATTGGTGGAGCATCTTTGGACCTGCAGCCCGCCGCGTATTCACCATTAAAACACCCCCCCCCCCCCCCGACACTGGGGAGGGAACCTGTTTATCAGAATGTGACTTTATTTTGGTTAATGTACGCAGAAAAAAAGAATCAGTGAGCTAACCCCCCCCCCCCCCCCCCCCCCAAATCCAGGTTAATTTGCAAGGGCCCCGAGAGGGATTTCAGCTCAACGCTAAAACCATCTGCAGGAAGGGATAAAATCTATCAAAGGAATAAACAAGTCCTTCTTAAAAATGTGGCACAGAACAACTAAGAAAATCTCAGCGCCACTTCTTTGTGAATAATCACCTCTGGGTCCAGCTTGTTCTCTACAGGTTTCACTCCACTCCGACAAACGGCCGTGCTACATCAGGCATTTGCTGCAAGCTCTGAAGAGAAGAATAAATCACAGCTTGGTCAAAAGGGCCAACAGGTGACTCAGCATGTTGATTCACTCACACAACAACCCGACGATGCCAGGTAGCAGCCGTATCGAACGCTTTTCTTCCCTTCCTTTTTGGAGGGGGGCTTTGAAGCTTCACGGTTAGGGAGAGAGAGAGAGAGAGCACTTCCTTTGGAGGTCTCTGAGAATAGGCGGCGTTATTTTTGTCTAACTCTTTGCGAGTTTGCAAGAGGGAAAAATGGACCAGCGTAGAGGGAACAGAGATCAATGCTCAGCACAAACAGCAAGTGTTTTTTCTGGCCGTGCAGTCCTCGTGTGGGTTTGGTGACCTTGGAAACAGCTGATGGAGTAAAACGTTTGATTGGTGTTTGTGCACGAGAGAGTGAGTCACGTGTAGGGGACTCACAAAAAAATGCATTCATTTTTAAATTACAGGTGCAGATCTAAAAAAAAAAAGTACAACTAATCCGTGCTGCTTTCAGCTGCTTTTCTACTCCTTTTGTTAGGAAAAGCTTTTTAGTTTGATGATTCAGACGGCCGACCATAGACTGGTCCAACTTCTAAGCAGCAGGTAGTGAGTCGACAGCTTTTGCAGCAATTACACTGAAATGCTGAGCAAAATAAAACAGAAAGAGGTGTGCTTTGTTTGATCTTTTCTGAGATGATTTGTTGCATCGGTTAGTGTCGGCCCTAACAGCTACAACATAACAGATCAACAGGTGTGTTTATCACCGCTCGGCTTTGCTCTTCTGGAGTTCTGATTAAAGGTTAACACGTTTAATCATTGGGGAGAGAGTCGAGAGCATTTGCCGACCTTAACTATCTGTGCAGTCAGGTTTGATCTGGAGGAAGAATCAGCTGGATACTCACACCTCAGCAAATCACAAACTGCAAGAGTTTACGGAAAATAAATCACCTCCGGGTGTAAAAGCTCCACGTTAGTATGAATGCAACAGCCTGCAAGCTCACCAGCATATAAAACGGACAAGAAACGAACTACAATAACCAACAAACCGAGACTTAAATGGACAAAAGATGCTGATTGGTTCCGTGTTTTATCATCACATGGTAAGGCTGAATAAAAGCATCAAAATACCGACAAGAAAAGTAAAAAATGCACTCAAAACCTTCTTTGTGTCACCTTGATGTTTTTAATGGTTTTCGCAGCTCGGAGATAAAAGAAAAGAATTGGGAAATGTGGTGAAACAAACTCGGCATATGACATGTTAAAAGCTTCTGGCTCATATGGAGATGTCCGGAGTTCTGGTTCCAGCCCGTGCAGCCAACCGCACCAGTTTAACCAGGATTTTTTTTAATTATTGCTGCTAAGGGAGGCCCAACCAGTTATTAGGTTCGGGTGGCAATTACTTTTTCACACAGGGCAATGTAGATTTGGATTTTGTTCTCTCCTTAAGTAATAAAAACCATCATTTCAAAACTGCATTTTGTGTTTACTTGTGTTATCTTTGACTAATGGTTAAATGTGTTTGATGATCAGAAACTTTTTGTGTGACAAACATGCAAAAGAATAAGAAATCAGGAAGGGGGCAAATAGTTTTTCACACCACTGTATGAACCGGTTTTGGTCTCGGCAAATCTTACAAGATCAAAAGGGACTTTGATGTTGTAATGGTCAGTTTTTAAGTACAGTTTGACCCTTCAATATCTGGTCAAAATGGAGACTCGAGACTGCATGTGTTTCCTTTAATCTGCCTGCCTTCATCCCATCAGCTGGAGCTCAGAGCCTCTCTGCAGCTCTGAACACATGATAACGTATGTCAACAATGACGTTCCCTCCTCAAGGCCTCAAGCTTCCCTTATTGCTCTACAGAATTCTTCATGCCTCTGAAGAAAGTGAACACTCGCAGCTCGGATTAGTTACGCGATCAAAGAATGAATTCTTAAATATAATGTGAACATTTAAAACGTATAAGTTAAATAATCATTAAATAAACGTGTGTTTATTGTCACTTATAATATAAATTACATGCTTTCATTAATCTGTGCTTGAATGACTGAAGTTTGAAAAGGAATGTTATGATTACATTGATCAGTAACGTTGATATGACAAGGCCATCACCATCTACACTCACACAAGAACAAGGTAAAGTTAAGTCAAACGCGTGGCACATAGATACTTCTTTACCCCAGATCAGAGCATCTGGTATCAAAGAAGGCGTGTTTTCTGAGGTTGTCTTGGTAATATTCCTCAACATGTCAACCTCTGGTTGGCTACACAAATCATAACATGAGAACAATAAAACAGGATCACTCTGGTGATTCAGCAGTTGGTTAGTTCCTTTGAGTTGGAGTTCCCATTCAAGTTCCAGCTCTCACTCAGCCTACAGAGTTCTAGAGGAAGCTACGGCCGTCTGTGGAGAATTCTCTTCAACTAAGAAGCGGCCTTGACACGCCGTCAAGGTTGTTGCAAAGCTGACACAGCAAACGGTTCCTGCAGAACAAAGCTGATATTGTTCCGACTCCTTAAGGGTCTAGACGCAAACAGTTCCACACGACCTGTGTGCCTGGCGACATCTCTGGACGGGAGAAGTCAGCGCTGTGGTCAATCTACTGGACCTGGGTGCTCAGAGGTCATCCGACCTTGATGACCTCCTGGTCCGTGAAGAGGGTCTCCGAAGGGTGAGGTAGAACAGTGTGATTGCGTCTGATGCTTTTTGATAAGAATCAACTTCATAGCTTAACATAAACCAAGTTCTTTTACAACCAGAACTCAGCTTTCCTAGATACGGAAGTTCTGATAACATCGCATCCATACATAGGCACCATACACCACATCTAGATTCATCCATCACAGTAAATATTAGTTACCTTGTCATGTTTTAATTGTTTGGGAAATAAATTCTTACTTTTACAAACCTGTCTTTCCTTGAATCAAAACGAAGTATTTACAATCCCTGAACAAACAAAGAATCCTAGAATCTTCTGATTAAACATCCAAAGACCAAGCAGGTTGATATTCTATATTTATATAGAGTATCACAGCTTATTGGTCATAAGTAGAGGTAATATATTGAGCTCTTAAAGCACTCAATTTACCAAATCCTACAACGTTAACAAACATGGTGAAGGAGGAGCATGCAGTGCGCTTTTGTCTCCTGGTTTTTGACTGGCACATTGGTCACAGTCAACTGACAGCACATATTTTTGTCCCTGAAAATCCAAGATGCTTAAAAGTTAAAAGCACGGATTTATAATCTGAGCGGTCCCGACATCGTTCAGAGCGGACGAGGGCGCTCATAACACACCACACAAGGAAGGATTATCTGATGAGATTATCTTTAGAGCTATTATAAAACTTAGATTGTCAAAGGGACAAAGTTATTATTTTGCCATATAAATTGGGCTTTTGCCGCCCACCGGTACAGAGCAGGAACCAGCACCTCGTCTGACACCAGGACTTTACGTGGAACTGTCCAACCAGCCAAAGTGGGCGGGTCTCTGTGTAGAGAACTTACCTTTTGCAGGAAAGATCCAACAGAATTGTTGCAAAAAGTTTTATAATTGTGCAACTGTTTTAGAAAAATCGAAAACATTTTCACAGTTAAACACTGTGGAGGTTGTTTCATGGTACGGGATGGCCTTCTGAGATGACACACTCTTTCAACTCAAAAGTAGGCAACAGCGTTTTAAATAATTTGATGCAATTTTGTCAGCAATCGGTTTACAATTTGTCGAGCATCTTCCGTCAAACGGAAGTCGGATAACGAGCTGCAAAGGAGCCAGACGGCAACTTCTCCCAGCTGTGGAGAGGAATAACTTCTGTAAAAAACGCTCCCGTATTCTCATCAGAAAACTAATCATAAACAAATAACCCAACCTGTTCGCCCCCCCACCCCTCTGTCTGGCTAGCGATCTGGCTCTCTGTCTGTTTTCGCTGGCTGTCAGTAGAGGACACGGTGGCATTTCCAGTGTGCAGACAGCTTCTCCCATCAGGCCTCATGACTGATGGTGGAAGTCTTGTGCGTGCGAATGAATACAAAGGCGCAAATAAACGATTCTCTGCCCGTCCCTTTAGCGTGTCTATCAATCCAGCCGGCCGGCCGAGCTGAATAAATATCTTTAAAGCTCGCGTGGAGCACAAATGTCAAACTGGATGACTGAAATCACAGCAGCTTCGAGCCGCCGCTGCTGTGGTGTCGATCAGCTCTGCCTCCTCCTATTCAGCCGGTCCGCTTCAATAAATCTAACAACCGTTTTACTAAGCACCACAAGGAGATGTCAGATTAATAGTTGTAATTGAATGGACGTTACATTTGGAGGATTTCCCTGTCATTGCTTTTGCCCCTTCTCCATCTGCCTCCATGACCTTTTTTGGGGGCTTTACACCTGCTGAGCTCAGAAGACATTTGGTCCTTACTCTGCTTCACACACATCTGCAGGAAAGAGAGTGGAAATGGGCTCCTCCTGAAGCCTTGGAGCAAGTAAACAAATGAAACAAGGATAACTGATGCAAAAGTAAATTGGTGCCGTCCTGTTTCTGTAATGTCTGGTCCACCTTGATCTGTTTCAGCCGGGCCTCGGTGCTTTTATTCTCTTCTAGACGGTCTGAGTTGATGAAATCTTGTGTTAGGGTGCCAGCTTGTGTTTACACCTTAAACCGGCGTTTTAGGTTCACCTACTCTTTGTCCTAGATTTAGGTCCTTGATGTTAAAGTGGGACAGCAACAATACTCAGAGCATGTACTCAGCAGACTTTATCTTGTTTCTTCACCTGAGTGCAGGGCGCTTTGCCTTGGACAGAAAAATAAACAAAAATGTTCGTGTTTTGGGTTTGACCCAGAACTGGGTTCACCTTTCTGCAGTCATAGGAAATAAAAAGGTAATCTGTGGGGGTTTCCCCTGGCTGCCACTCAGACTTGTTTTACTGTTAAGCAGAGCAGGAACAGGAGACATTCGTCCCCGTTATAGTCTAGAGCAAAGCCTTTGGGGGAACTTCCTGTAAGTGTCCCTTTAAAGGGGCTCTAGAACAAGGATAAATGGCCAACACATCCCCATAATAAAGCCCTAAAATGGAAAGTGGTATGCTGAGGACGTGAATATAAAATTAGCTGTGTGCTAATTGGCTGGTTTAGCCTGATGGCTCTATGACGCTGCCCAAAGCCAGAAAGGTGCTGCTGATGTCTCCAGTGTGCACCCGGCTCACCTGTCGACTTGAAGGTGGGAAACTAGAAGAGGAGAACTGCAGCAGAGCTGGTAAAAAGCTGCAAACTGACCAACTAATAATCCAAAAAAAGGGAGAAATGGTAAACGTGTGCATTTCAGCCATTTTTGTTCTAGATTACAAAATGGATCAAAGTATAGTTAATCCTGTAGACCTTGTTTAATTTCATGTCTGAATCCTTTATAGGAACCATCAGCTCCAGACTGCTGTTTAAGTCTGAACTCACAGATGAGAGCCCTACCCTCCACATCCGGACTGCAGCGACCCTAACCCTGCCGGCTGTACGTCGGTGGACACTGGAGCATTCTGGGAGCAGAACTTGACAGCCTCCAGCCAAGCCCTCACCGCCATGACTCCCCGCCGCATGTCAACCAACACTCAGCTGTCACCTGGACTCGTTTTACAACTGTAAACACTTTGATCTGGGAGTGATGGCAGCTCAGCTGGAAAAGTCTGAACGCTGGATGCCCCCGCTATTGAGAGACCCCCTGCCCTCGGACCACGCAGCGTTCTAGCCTGGAGAACGACCTTGGAAAGGCTCTTCCTGTCAGAGAAGTCCAACATTTTTGCAGTTAAATGAACAAAACAAATTTAGATCTTGACCAAAATGCTGCTGCCAAGAAGCAATAGGAGCTGGATGTGTGTGAAACTTGCTTAAAATTCAAACTAAGGAGCTACAGAGCAGCTGTAGTGGAGGAGTCAGATAAAACGGAGTCGAGACACTCTGTTGGAACATCAAGAAATCGGGCTGATGTGACGTAAGCTCACCTGCCAGCAGAAAGCAGCTTAGATGAGAAAGAGAAGAGAGATGGAGATGTTCTGATTAATCCATGCACGTGAGTATTCTCTCAAACCTCTGATTCATCTCTGTAGTCTTTCCTGATCTTGAGATCTCTGTGTTTCGTTGCTCTCCTTGATCACACTCGATGATTGAGAGGGTTGGGATGAATTCAGCTCTAAAATAGCCGTTTTGTGTTAAAAATCAGAAAAACAAAGCCACGCTTTAAATATAGAGTCCATAAAATCAACACGTTCATAAGTCCAAGAAGCAGAGGACAGCAACTGCACTAGACGATCATTACACACACTCAGTGAAACCACTTTAAAAAGCTCCAGTCGCTGCTGCACCAACAGCTGAGGCTAATTTCACACCTTCTTCTTTATCTGTGCTAAAAATCCCACCAAATTCCAAAGAATTTGGTGGTTTCAGGTATTTACACTCCTGTCCTCCATGATTCTGGTTAAACAAACAAAAATGTTGAGGTCTTAAGTTGTGCATCTGCTTTCAGCCTTTTGGTGGATGTGTTTACATCAAACTGTGCGCTCCAGCTGGCAGTCATTAGGAATAATAACAATTGTGTGTGTGTGGGGGGGGGGGGTGACATGAATTCATCCTTTTGATAGGATTCTCCCGAATGCACATGCTGCCGGAAATGCCAGTAAATGTCATCTGTCTGTTCCAGGCTTGAAAACACAGGGAGACGATCTGTTTTCTCTGTCTCACCTCAAAACGCAGCTGGAAGGTCAAACAGAAGATCAGGGTTTGAGCAAGTCGCAGGGAGCCGGACCAGCTCTGTCTTTCACCATGAACATAATGGAGAACAGCGAAGTCCCTACAATGGCTGGCAGGCCTTCACAATATATTCATGCAGTCGGAGCTAAAATGTAACAAGATACTATAAAACTGCTGGTTTTCTCATATGTCACTGGGCTGAACACAGCGGAATAAAGGCGTTTGCAAAAGAAATGACAAGATTATGCTGTTGGGTTAAAAACAGAACCACTCCTCTGAAAAAATATAAAAACAGAAAATTATCTTAGTAAGTAGTTTCAAAAATATAACCACTAGATGGTGACAAAACCAGAATTTGGACTGATAGGTTTAACAAAAAAAATCTGAAGAAGAGAAGAATTAAAACAACTCCATTTATGAGATATAAAAATAAAAAATGTAATAATACTACTGCAGTGTTTTTATGAGATGGTGTTATAATATTAATAGTATCATTTACTAGCTTCGTAGCCTCACTTTTTTTTACAGCAGTGGCCCAAAACGATCTCCTAACACATGGATTTTCTGCTTCCTGATCACGTGACGTGTGACGTATGCGGATGAAAATCGGCTTTAGAGCTGAGGTGTTTGTTCTCACGGTGCGGGGGCTCGAGCCTACACAGTGAAAAAATGCAAATGACGACTTTAGTCGTCAGTGGCAGTGAATGAGTCAAGTGACTGAGCCCTGAAAAGGTGCATTCTGGAAGGTCCTTAAAATATTAAAAATACAACAGCTGAAATACTTTATGTGAAAGGGATCATGTGCAAAAAAACTCCACGAACGTGTTTTGAATCGACCATAAAACTACGATCACTTGTTTAGGGTAAAATATGTACCCTTTAACACCTAAAAATTGTGACTGTTGATTGGAAAATACTTGCTTTCTTTGACATAAAAAATTGATATTAATTGTAAAATCAAATACAAGTCAGTTCACTTGAAATTCAAAGTTTGCCTCTTGGCCTTTGTCCCACCTCTAGTACATGAGAGTAATGGATGAGGGTGTCAGAACCTCTGCAAACCCTGGACACAGTGGGAATAAACTGATCTGGGGTCAACGTTTCACAAAGGTCCTGTTCAATATAAAGGTCAGCGGTGTAAAGCTATTTCTGCTGAGAAATAAAAAACCCACGAAGGGCTTTGGGGATACTAGGAGGAACATCTCGGGGAATAAGAAACTATTACATTGCCATGGACTGATACACTCACAAACACCTCCATACACACACACACACACACACACACACACACACACACATAGATATGGGGGGGGGGGGGGGGGGTGGAGAGAAGGAAGGGAAAAAGCTGTTCCAGTTCAGCAGTCCAGCCTTTCAGGGCTCTGGCTTCACAAATTGACAATTTTCTCAAACTGTTATCCAGAAAGATGAGTCTGTACGTAAGCCTGGGGAGTTGGCCCTTTGGACACGTAAACAGATGTTGACACACACACACACACACACACACACACACACACACACACACACACACACACACACACACACACACACACACACACACACAGTGTGCACATTTTCACACAACAACCCCCAAAGCAGAACGTTTTGCTGCTGTTAGGAGTGAGAAGATGACTGTTGTTTATAAATGATGAAGCTCCTCTCTGGATAATTTACTCACATAACTTCACAGGAAACAGTCAGGTTGCCAGGCATGAAGACAAAAATCTTCTTATGCTGAAAACTGAAACTGTTGCTCCCTCTAGTGGACAGAGTGTTACACTTTCAACTTCAAAATTTCCCATTTTACAAAAAAAAAAAAAAAAAGAAAAAAGAAATTATTTTTCTGAGGTACGCTGTAGAAAAAGAAACATAAACTTGTTTTTAAAAATTTCCTGACTTTGTGTTAAAAATGAATGTGAAATATGTAAAATTTTACGGTACAGATTGTTTAAATTTTGTGTATACTTTTCTTTAAATACAGACTTTTAAATCCAGAAGTTGAATAAAAAATATGTTCTTGTTTTGTTTTTGTTGTAAATTACAACTTTTTGACTGGTTTGAGACACCAAATGAGACTAGTGCATTAAACAAAACATTCAAAAAACAACAAACAACCACGTTTTAAACAGAAACGTCAGGCTGTTCATTTCTATGTTGATCCTCTTTTTGCATGAATGACTGCATCACTAACCCTAACCCTTGCCTTTGGGCAGTGGGGGCAGGTGCCAGTTGTTGACAAATGAACATCTCCATTTAGCTTGTCTGCAGAAGTATGAAGGTCTCGTAAATGTTCTGCTCGATGTCTACGTAGACTCCAGAAACCTCAGTTGACCAACACCATTAGAAGATGTGGACCATCTGGGCCTCTCAGCTCCTCCTCCAGACTCTGAGATCCTGATCAGCAAATTACCTGCCTTCCCTTCTTCTGACAAGAAGACATTGGACCGTGTTCTCCTCAGCCCAGGTAAGAGTCTCTACAAGACCATTTAGAGCAGGGCTCCCCAGTCCTAGTGTTGGAGAGCTGGAATCCAGATGTTTCTCTGCTCCAACACATCTGATTCAGTCATCGAATCACCTGTTCAGCAGCTAATCCAGAAGCCTGTTAGCCACCTTCAGTTGGAAATCTTGTGTGTTGAAGCAGGGAAACAACAGTGTTCAACCCTGGTCCTCAAGGACCACCATTCTGCAGTTACAGTGATCCCTAACCCTGTTCCCCGACGGCCATTATCCAGCATGTTTTACTGTTTTCCTGCTTCAACACACCTGATTTTAACCAGCAGGCCTCTCCAAACAGCTGAACAGGTGGTTGAAGCAGGGAAACAACTAAAACATGTTGGATACCAACCCTTAGGGAAGGGAGTTGTCTCCTGGAGTTTAAAACACAGGTGCTGGTCATTAAATTACAATGTCAGGACAAAGTTGATTTATTTCAGTAATTTCATGTAAAAAGTGAAACTTGCATATTTGATTCACTCATTACACATATTTCAAACATTTATTTATTTAATGTTGATGAATATAACCAACAACTAATGAAAATGCCAAATTCCGTATCTTATAAAATTAGAATATTTATTAAGACCGACACAACAAAAGGAACTTTAGAAATGTTGTGAAATGTGTGAGCATGTACAGCACTCGTGTGGTTGGGGCTCTGCAGGCCTGGATTACTGCAGCAATGCGCTTTTATGAGAGCCCATGTTGGTCTGATCGTGGCCTTCAGCTCTTCTGAATTGTTGTCTCTGGAGAACTGCATCTTCCTCTAGCCCTTATAAGGTCAGGCCAGTGTGCTGGCCAGTCAAGAACAGGGATACCCTGGTCCTTAGACTAGAAACGGGTAGCTTTGGCACTGTGTGCAGGTGCCAAGTCCATCTCCATAAAGTTTGTCAGTAGCAGGAAGTGCTCTAAAACTTCCTGGTAGATGGCTGCGTTGACCTTGGACCTCAGAAACACAATGGACCAACACCAGCAGATGACATGGTACCCCAAACCATCACTGACTGTGGAAACTTTACATGGACCTCAAGCAACGTGGCTCTCTGCTCTCTTCCTCCAGACTCTGGGATGTTGATTTCCAAAGGAAATACAAAATTTACTTTCATCAGAGATCATAAGTTTGGACCACTCAGCAGCAGTCCAGTCCTTTTTGTTTTTAGCCCAGGCGAGACACTTCTGACGCTGTCTCTTGTCCAAGAGGGGCCTGACACAAGGAAGCTGCGGCTGAAACCAGGTCTTGCATACGTCTGTGGGTGGTGGTTCTTGAAGCACGGACTCTAGCTGCAGTCCACTCTGAATCTCCTCCACATGTTTGAATGGCTTTTGTTTCACAATCTTCTCCAGGGTCGGGTTATCTGTACTGCTTGTACACTTTTTTTTATCACATCTAGTCCTTCCCTTCTCCTCTCTGTTAATGTGCTTGGACTCAGAGCTGTGAACAGCCGGCTTCTTTAGCAACAACCTGTTGTCTTGCCCTCCTTGTGAAAGGTGTCAGCGGTCGTCTTTTGGACAAGTGTCCAGTCAGCAGTCTTTCCCATGATCGTGTATCCTACAGAGCTAGACTGAGACCATTTAAAGGCTTTTGCAGGTGTTTTGGGTTAATTAGCTGATTAGTGTGTGGCACCAGGGCTCTTCAATATTGAGCCTTTCACAATATTCTAATATTCTGAGATACAGAATTTGGGATTTTCATTGGTTGTCAGTTATAATCATCAAAATTAAAATACCCACTTACAGCCTTTTGTCTCTAGATGACCCATGCAACATTTGACTGATGCCAAATTAACAGAAAACCATCTTTGATGACCAAAGATGACCTCTATGGGATTCAGTTGTAAATGGTCACAGCGCCCCCTAGATGGGTTCAAACTTGATCAACTTCTAAAGACAAGGTCAGAATGGCAATACACTTGGCTTGTGTCATCACGTGACTGCACCAAACACATTGATGTGGTTGTTGGTTCAAACCCCTTTAGCTCCACCCCCTTTCAGCTCTCTGGCTCTTTATTACACACATGACATCTGATTAATGCCATAATAACAGAAAACCATCTTTGTCAACCAAAGCTGAATGGGATTTGTCTGTGGTTGCTCACAGCACCCCCTAGATAAATTTAACCTTCAATAACTTCAAAAAACATGGTCAGAATAGCATTAAAGTTGGTCTGTGTTATCACACCACAAGTGTGGTAAAGACAGAGTATGCCCTAGGGGTGAGACATGTAATTTAATGGTGGGCTCAGAGGGGATGTCGAGTCAGGGTGAGGTGAGGACGAGGTGACTGTTAGCGGTTTCTGGTGTTGGGGTGGTCGACGTTTATGTTCAGTGGACGTGCCCGGGTGTCCCAGGCTGCCGGCCGGGCCGGAGTGGCGCAGAGCTGCGAGGGCCGAACGACGCTGCTTGCAGCTTAAATTAGGCCCGAGAAGCGACAGCGCTGCAAAGGCCTCTTGTTTTTCCTCCGTTTATTATTATTTATTGAAAGTCAAGTTTTATTTTTTCTATTTGATCGCCCATTCCTTTTGAGCAATTTCCCACAACATTTGAGATGATCATGCGAAAAATGATAGAGTAAATCAATCAGAAGCGGACCCTAGAAACGGCCAAAACAGGGTCAAAATCACTACTTCAAACCAAAATGGCCGACTTCCTGTTTGATGTTGACCATGGTTGCAAAAGGCTTTTCTGTGCAGACTGTTAAGTACTACATGTGTACAAAATTTCATAACTATACAACAAACTAAGGTTTATGGAGGGGGGTATTTTTCATATTCTAGGGGGCGCTGTGGAGCTAGTTTAATTGCGATTTATTTGGGACCACCACGCCTGACATGTGTGCAAAAATTCCTGAGTTTTCGGAAATGTTAAGGCCTCCAAAAAGCCTTTTTACTTGGCGGGCGGAAGAAAAATAAACAGAGCAGATACAATAGGCCTTTGCAGCACTTTCGCTGCTCGGGCGTAATTAGATATTTTTGCTTCTAATCTCACAAAGATCTGAGACTTTTGATGGGATTGCATGGTTAGAGACTATTATTGTAGACATTCAATGATTTAAATGGAACATTTAACAAAAACATTCATGTTTAAGCTTTAAATTATCTCTAATTTAAAACTTCCACAGAATTGAAGTTGTGGTTCTGATCAAATCAGCTGAAAGTGCTGAATCGCTTTTTTCCATCTTGATGAGAACAAGCTGACAGAAGCACTTCTTTACTATATTTATTACAATTTATCATTTTAATAACTCTTAAATACAAAATTTAAAAGAAACACACGTCACACCCGTATCGGAGTTCTACCAGGTCGATGTGTGAATATGCACACGCAGTCTTGCATACACTATGTACAGGTCTGTGTGGTGGGACTGGATTTGGCAAGGTTGGATGGTCTCCCACTGATAAGGCATGCCAGGTAGGGCGCCGCCACGTGACTCGGAGAGCTCAGGTTGACTCTAAAGTCCCAGAATTCCCGCTTCATGCAGAGGTCTTGGTTACGCGTTGAAAGTTCTGGATGTTACTTCGTCACGGTCAGCTCAGATGATGTCATCAGACGGAGCCAGGTGCAGTGATGTCATCACTTGGCGACCTCCGGGGCCATTCTGGATCCCGCCTCCGAGGCATAACATCATCCGAAGAGCGGGAAGTGTGCTTATCTGCTGGTAAGGTCACTGTGCCGTCATGTCAGATGTTTGAGAGGCGGCGCCCTCTGGTAGCGCCGAGCGAAGCTCGTAGCCTCGGCTCTCTGGCCCTGAAGGAAAAGCAGATTTTGGAATGATCGCGTATAAAAGAAAACCTACGTGGTGAATAAACGGTTTCAGCTGGTTCTACACAGAAGTTAAATGTTTCACATGATTTATGTGAAAGTTTAGCTGTTTTCTCTACAAGCCCTGCAGCCTCACCTGGCTCCTGGCTCCTCTGTCCGTTGGTTAGAAAAAGAAAACAAAAGTTTGAACAAATAAACAAATAAACCTAAAAGCGTTGTGTGTCTTTCTTCTTAGACTCCCAACATTAAAAGTGTTTTTACTGCCTAAAATTCTTCCTGGTGGCATTTGAACAAAACAGCAGGAGCATCAGTAAGGATTGCAGAAGGAAGGCAACACACACGGCCGAGTAAAAAAGAAGCAAACACTTTCATTATTTTAGACTGTGAGTCTGTCTCTGTAGCACAAAACCCACACGGTTCCATTTGCAACGGTTAACACTCCTGGAAAAAGAAACAACTTCCTGTTTGGACCACTGGGCTTCCGTAGCTGCTCTTCTCTGCTTCTATAGCAGCACTGTCTGCCCAGGTTTGGTTTAAGGGACTCACTGGTGTCTGTGTTTTAAATTAATGTTTGTGTTAGGGCGTGTTAAACATATGCTAGCTAGTAGGTTTCGTGGATTCTAGTCTGATTAGAGTAATTTAAATACTAAATAGTATTTTCATGTTTTAATTACAGCTCTACTCTGCCACCTGGTGGCACACAGCTGTGCCAGCAGTCTCAAAGATTAATAATGTTTATAAATCCCAATTATTCCCCCACAAACGAGAAGCGCTACATTCATCCGAGGGTAGAAGAAACCGCTAACGGGTTTCCTTGCTTCTGCAGACGAACCTGTAGTGCTCGTTGAAGTCCAGTCGGAAACTTAGGAAGCGAAGGCTCTCGTCTGAGCTTGTCATGAGCAGCACCAGGAACTGCTGGACGATGCTCTGAGAGACGGAGGAACGTTGAGAGAAGTGAAGCTGGACTCTAAACGATGAATAAAATCGGAGAAACTTTGTTGTGGTTTGGACCGGTACCTGGTAGAAGTGGGTGAGGATTCGCAGCTGGGATCGCATCTTTGGAATGGTGTCTTGAAACTCCTGGATCCTCCTCCTCTCCTCTGCTTCCTGTTCCGCCGTCACGCCCCACTGACCCTGGACCAGTAAAGCATAATTATGGGATGCTGCCACGCTGCTGTGCTGTTTACAGGTCTGACCTCCCCTTCATACCTCCTCCTCCCGCTGCCGCTTCCTCTCCTCAAACTGCAGCCGCAGGGTGAGCTCCTCCAGCGCCGAGCGGTAGAGGGCGTCCTGGGCACTTTGAAACTCGATGATCTGGTCAAAGATGGCCCTCAGCTGGTTCAACAGAGACTGGAGACACGGGTGAAAGACAAAGTTGAATAAAACACAGATCAGAGAGGAAGACGGACGTGAGAGCAAACGCAGCCTCACCCTGCTGTTGTTGTCCAGCAGGCATCTGGAGATGATGGTGTCCAGAAAAACATCGTGGGCGGCGATGATGTGGTCCAGATCCTGAGCCTGCTGCACTTTGTTCCACAGCTCGTCCCACGAGCACTCCAGCACCTAAACGCAGGCCAAGGGTCTTAGTTTGGGTTCCCAGAATAAACAAACACGCCCTGTCGTCCCACCATCAGCTGGACCGACCTCAAAGGTGATGTAGTACTGCATCTGGTGGATGAAGTGGACCATCTCCGAGGCCAGGATGTGACACTGATGCAGCACACCGGACAGCTCTGCAGGGCGGAGACAAACAGACAGGTTCTAGGATCCCAAACTGGTTAACACCCAAACTAATGAGGCTAAAAACAAGAGATTTAAAGTAACGTCAGTGTGAGGAGAACTTAAGCTTCTGCACCGGGCATGGTTTTCAGCAGCTTGGCGTTGCACATCTGTCCCTTCCAGATGTCGGTCAGTGTGTACTCCATCCTCTTGGCCCTCCACAGGAAGTTAAACACACGAAGGTAGTGACCCATGCACTCTCTAGTGAACACCTGATGCACATGGGACACGTGTTATAGGCGTGTTTGTTTGGTTTTCAACACCAGAAGGCTTTACCGTTGCAATGGGTCCATCCACGTGGTAATCCAGGCTGAAGACGTCCCAGCCCGTGTCACCAGGAGACACCTGCAGCCCAACCAGGACAGGAGGAGCAATCAGAAAAGAAAGTAGACGGAGTACAAAGGCGTAGGTATGGGGTTACCTCCAGCAGGCGCACATCCAGCCTCTTCAGGATCTCCGCGTTGTCAAACTGAGCGTTGGTGGCCCGGACCGCTGTCTCCAGGATCCCGGTCAGGTTGTGCTGGTACAGCGTCGTAGCGGGGCGCGCCAGCTCGGGTCTGGATCAGAAGGAACTCAGTTACTCCTCCTGTCTGATGCTTCAACACCAACAAAAGTTAAAGAGTCTGACTTGAGCAGGTCCATGAGGTGTCTGATGAAGTCTCCCTGGCCCAGCAGCAGGTATCTCCTCATGGCCTGAAGGTGCTCCAGCAGCAGGTAGTTTCGGTTCAGAACATCCAGCAGGTATTTGCTGGTGTCGAAGTAGGCAGAGTCGATTTTCTCCTGAAAAGCTCCCTCCAGGTCCGAAAGCAGCTCGGCGGCTGTTGGGAGGAACACGAGAACTCGGGTTTAACCTCTGGAGGAGTTTATGGGTCATAAAATACCGGCTGGCCTCAACACCTAGAGTTCCTGTCGCAGCCGTTGGGTCAGTCGTTAGATGTACACATCTCTACGGTAAAAGCTACTGTAGCGCTGACGCTAAGGATCTAACAGAAACAGATGAAGTCCAACAGGTGGAATCGACGGGATGTCGCCACGGGAACGTCTCCGTCCTCCAGTCGAAGCAGAAGGACAGGGTGAGCCGTAAGAGCATCGATCGCTGCCAGTCCAGCATCGATGTCATTATATCAATACGATGACGTCATCAACACAACATCTCCCACACTTCTCTTGTTATGATGCTCTGCGGGGCAAACGGTTTCCATGGGAACAGGAGGAAAAATGCCAACACAAAGTGGGACGGTTACCATCTTTAGGGGTGTCCGCTGGCTTGGACGCTGGTGTGATTTTGCCCGGCGGCGTTCTGTCATGACAAACCTGGTGCAGGAAGTTGATTGATTTGCCGATAAGCAGAACCTGGAAAGACGGAGAAGTGTACAACTTTGTAGTCATGGCGTGTGTCGGAGATCAATCAGCCGTATTGAACTGTGTGTGTGTGTGTGTGTGTGTGTGTGTGTGTGTGCACCTTGCGGGCCTGGTCCATAGTGATGAACGAAGGGATCATTGACTTCCTGAGGGAGTACTTATCATGCCAGAGACGATCCGTCTTCACGTTAGGATCGGATGCTACAAAGAACTACAAACAGACACCGAGCTGTAAAAAAAGTGAAGTGGGAGGAGCCAGACGGACGCCCCTCCTCAGGGCTGTTAGGACCGTTGTCCTGGTCCATATTCCAGATGTTTGATCACGTTTAAATGATTGTTGTGATTTTCTGGAGGTTTTTTTTGCCACATTGCTAGAAATGCTCGGACCAACCCCAGAACAACCTCGTCCAATCATTCTTAACGATTGGACGCGACCCGTCCATCCTGTCCGCCCCCATTTAAAAATGTATTTTTACCATTTTTTATTTTAAATAAGTGATTAAGAAGCACATTAAAATGTTTACAGCTACCACCCCACATTAACATTCAGTTTTTCCAAACCACAAGCCTTGAAGGGTGTTTTAGCCTCTTGCATTAATGATGATGATGATTTAAGCCTCCATAAACACCACATAAGTGATGATCTCTCTAGATCATCAACTCATAAATGTTCATTTTATTGCAATAAAACCAACTTCCTTAAATAAACACGTTAAAAATCAAGGATTTTCAAGCATCTGACTCCTGGTGGATAAATGGGGGGGAAGGCCTTTTATCACCCATTATTGTGGCCGTTTGTGTGTGTTTACACATCGAGCGTGAGGCCTCCTGGGTAATTCTGCTGAGTACTCTTAAACACAGCAGCACTCTGATCCGACCCTGAGTGTTTGGGTCATAAACACCGCGAGAGAAGCTGAACGAGGAAACGGAGACACATCCATCACCGCCGTCCCCATTACGCTCCTCTCATCAGTCCTCGTTCAAGAGGCCGACCTTCTATCGTCCCCCCCCCCCCACACACACACACACACTAATGCTCCCTCTCACTGGGGTCAAATGTCAGAGAACAGAACAATGTTCCAGAAACGAGCTGTAAACTCTCAATGTCCTTCGGTTTCCTCTGAGGTGATTAGATTTCCCCATTCTAGGGTGAGAGGATGTGATCCGTGTACCTCGTGGTATGTGTCCTCCAGCTCTCCATCATATATCCACCTGTAGAGGAAGCTGAGGATGGGGTGTGACACCAGGCTGAGGATGTGTTGGATCAGCGCTCTCATCTGAGGGTCTCCCGTTTTCCCGTAGGCGTGAACCGCTGAAGCCAGCTCACCTCCCTTACGACCTGAACACACCCACAGGTACCGGTTCTTTTCTACTGAGACGCAGATGCTAAGACCAGTAACACACACACACACACACACCTTGACAGAAGTCGACAAGGGCGGCCAGCGTTTTGAGGCGAACCTTGGGGTCGTACATCCAGACGAGCAGCCGCCTCAGGGTCAAACTGCTCTCTGTGCAAATAGTCACACCCTGTTCATCCTCCACCTGCAGCTACACACACACACACACACACACACACACACACACACACACACACACACACACACACACACACACACACACACACACACACACACACACACACACACACACACACACACACACACATGATGAGGCTGAGATGTAGAACAGCTCCATTAGGAATACAAACTCATTTGAAATAATTAGGAAACACACGTAACCATTCTCACCTTTAAGAGCGAGTTAATAAAATTTACATAGTTCATCAAAATATGAGCAAAACTGTGGAGGTTTAGTATCGTCCGATACAGACACCTGAGGGTTAGTATCGTCCGATAAGACAACTGAGGTTTAGTATCGTCCGATACAGACACCTGAGGTTTAGTATCGTCCGAAACCGGCACCTGAGGTTTAGTATCGTCCGATACCAGCACCTGAGGTTTAGTACCGTCCGAAACCGGCACCTGAGGTTTAGTATCGTCCGATACCGGCACCTGAGGTTTAGTATCGTCCGATACCGGCACCTGAGGTTTAGTATCGTCCGATACCGGCACCTGAGGTTTAGTATCGTCCGATACGACAACTGAGGTTTAGTATCGTCCGATACAGACACCTGAGGTTTAGTATCGTCCGATACAGGCACCTGAGGTTTAGTATCGTCCGATACAGACACCTGAGGTTTAGTATCGTCCGATACCGGCACCTGAGGTTTAGTATCGTCCGATACCGGCACCTGAGGTTTAGTATCGTCCGAAACCGGCACCTGAGGTTTAGTACCGTCCGATACCGACACCTGAGGTTTAGTATCGTCCGATACCGACACCTGAGGTTTAGCATCGTCCGATACCGACACCTGAGGTTTAGCATCGTCCGATACCGGCACCTGAGGTTTAGCATCGTCCGATACCGGCACCTGAGGTTTAGTATCGTCCGATACCGGCACCTGAGGTTTAGTATCATCTGATACAGACACCTGAGGTTTAGTATCATCTGATACAGACACCTGAGGTTTAGTATCGTCCGATACAGACACCTGAGGTTTAGTATCGTCCGATACAGACACCTGAGGGTTAGTATCGTCCGATACAGACACCTGAGGTTTAGTATCGTCCGATACCGGCACCTGAGGTTTAGTATCGTCCGATACCGGCACCTGAGGTTTAGTATCATCTGATACAGACACCTGAGGTTTAGTATCGTCCGATACAGACACCTGAGGTTTAGTATCGTCCGATACAGACACCTGAGGTTTAGTATCGTCCGATACAGACACCTGAGGTTTAGTATCGTCCGATACAGACACCTGAGGGTTAGTATTGTCCGATACAGACACCTGAGGGTTAGTATCGTCCGATACAGACACCTGAGGTTTAGTATCGTCCGATACAGACACCTGAGGGTTAGTATCGTCCGATACCGGCACCTGAGGTTTAGTATCGTCCGATACAGACACCTGAGGTTTAGTATCGTCCGATACAGACACCTGAGGGTTAGTATCGTCCGATACAGACACCTGAGGTTTAGTATCGTCCGATACAGACACCTGAGGTTTAGTATCGTCCGATACCGGCACCTGAGGTTTAGTATCATCTGATACAGACACCTGAGTTTTAGTATCGTCCGATACAGACACCTGAGGTTTAGTATCGTCCGATACAGACACCTGAGGGTTAGTATCGTCCGATACAGACACCTGAGGTTTAGTATCGTCCGATACCGGCACCTGAGGTTTAGTATCGTCCGATACCGGCACCTGAGGTTTAGTATCGTCCGAAACCGGCACCTGAGGTTTAGTACCGTCCGATACCGACACCTGAGGTTTAGTATCGTCCGAAACCGGCACCTGAGGTTTAGTACCGTCCGATACCGGCACCTGAGGTTTAGTATCGTCCGATACCGGCACCTGAGGTTTAGTATCGTCCGAAACCGGCACCTGAGGTTTAGTACCGTCCGATACCGACACCTGAGGTTTAGCATCGTCCGATACCGACACCTGAGGTTTAGCATCGTCCGATACCGACACCTGAGGTTTAGTATCGTCCGATACCGGCACATGATGTTTAGTATCGTCCGATACCGACACCTGAGGTGGCTGAGGTGGCGTGAGAACGCTCCAGTGCGCGGTTTCTTTAGTTTGCTCCAATCTGAAAACAACGTGAGCCTTTGAGAGGTGACTCGCTAGCGTGTGATGTCTCTCTCAGCTCTCAGCACAGATCAAACCCATTTTCCTGATACCTGATCTAGAACTTTCTTCAACATCAGGATCTCAACATTTGAATGGGTGCATCTCTAATCTCTCAATCTTGGTGAACTTTACTGTAAAGAGTGAAAAACACAGATTATCAGCAAATCCAGATTGGATTACATCTGGATTTTGACTAATTCCACAACTTTACATGTTTCATTTTTTATTCCGTTTGAATTTTCCTCAAAGTGGAAGCCCCCCCCCCCCCCCCCCCCCCCCCCCCCCCGCGGGCCATGGATAAGACAGGTTACCAAAATAAAAGCATGTCAGCCATAAGGAATATTACCTGTGAGTGGAGGACAGAGAGGAGCCTGTAGTACTCTTTCAGCTCCTGGTGAAGGGAGGCGCAGAAGCTCTGGGGAAAAACACAGGTGAGCATCAACAGGTGTACAGGAGTGAAAAACACAACCAGGCAACGACGACTCACCTGTCCGACCAATCCGAAGGCCCGATCCAGGCTCCTGGCGTCGGTGTACTTCCTAACTTTGTTATGGAGCCAGCCCAGTTCAGCCAGTCTGCTGCTGGTGTCCCTGAGGGACCTGCATAGCACCACCTAGAGGTTGGAAACAGAAGTGCTCTGAATCCTGATGACTGAGTCTAGACCTGAAGAGTGGACACGTTTCCCGTTTATCATTTAGAAAAGGTCAAAACTACTAAAATCAGCAGTTTTTATATATTTTTAAGGTGAAACGATTCCCTCAGAGAAACATACCTGCGTCTTTATAAATATTACTTGTAGTAGATAACGTCTAAAGCAGCTACAGCCGACTAAATCCTCATCCAGCTCATTCATTTATGACTGTTAGCCTCAGGCCAGGATTTGTTGTGTGAATCTAAAATATGTTAGAATTTACTAAACTAAAAATTACTTAAAAATCATTTAAAATAGAAATTGTTCATAACTTTTACAGAAATTGGAAACTAAAACAGACCCAAAATCATTTAGATGCATTTCTCTGCTGAACTTTAAAGCAGAAAACTCCCGTTATGATTAATTAGAAATAACTTAACCGTGTAAATTCTGCAGTGACTTCCCAACAGTAATAAAACGAAAAAGCTAAAGCTTTGGCGTGTGGGTGGAAACGGCCGTAGTTTTCCATCAGCGTAACCGGAAAGGCGAGAATAATTCACTCTTAATGTTGCATTAAATTTTTATCCTCTTAACGTTTTCTCCAGGGAGGTTAAGTGGGGATGGGAACTCCAAAATATCTTCATCCTTGACTCAACTATCCTCTCCGGCTCCTGTCCTGATGGAAAACTCCGACCATGAATCTAAGTTTAGCAGCACCGGTCCGGAACGACGTGGAACAAAAGGAATCGACAGGCCAGAAAAAGCTCCAGCTGATGCGTTTCAGCGCCAAAAAGCCTCGCATCGATCGGCTGAAAGTGCAATTAGCAGCAACGGTTTAATCCCAGCGGGGTCACCTCGGCCTCGGAGAACGTACCTTGCTGTCCATTTTGTAGCCGTTTTCCTGAGCGTTCATCTTGATGAATTTGCCGTCGATTCCCTGGAAGACGTAGAGGATGTCCCGCACCAGCGCCGCCTCGCTCACCTCATCTGCACGGGTGGAAGATGGGCGATCAACATTAAAACTGAACAGTAGTTCTCTGAGAAAGGAACTTAAAAACCTGGAAAAGTTGGTAAAATAAGTAGAAATAAAGTGTTCTTTTTAATTTAACAATAACTTATTTAGTGATTAACAACAACTGTAGTCATTCACCAGCTGCGTCGCCGTCCCGTCGAGGACGGACCAGCCTGCTGGACAGAACCGCAGGCCCGAGGGGTGGTCTGGATGTGGGCGGGGCCAGAGCAGATGAAGGGGAGGAGCTTACAGGAAGTGCCCAGGCTAACCGAGAGCCCAGAGGTTGCGTGGCTCCAGCTGAAGACTGACTGAAGACACAGAAAGGGTTCTAGATTAATCTGGAGAATCTGAGCAAAACGCGACTAAACTAAGAGGCTCCACAGAGAAATAGATTTAGTATTTCTATTTCTAAATCTATTGAGAGAGAAAAAAAACACTTAAATGTTTATTAAAGCAAACAAATATCTTCCTTTTTAGAACCAGAATAAGACACAAAATTGAAATATCTGTATAAAACAATAAAAATTAGGAATTATTTTACTCTTAGAGCAAAACTAAAGTTAACAGAGTGAAAGCTGTTATCTGTCCTTTGGTGCCAGAGACATGAAACATCGACTCTGGTCTCTGAAAACCTGAAACCGACAAAGTTTAGATCCCAAATAAAGAAATAAACGTTCTGTATAAACAAGAGTAAATGAACTACATTGTAAACACGAGTCGCAGCAAGTTAACTTCAGAAAAATGAGCCTGAGGCAGGTCGTGGACTCAGAGTCGAGTCATGCTGGTGTTTTTAGATCAGCTCTGCTCTGCTGCTGGTTGCTTTCACAAACGCAGCCAAACCTTTGATGTTTTCAAAAACCTCTCAAGCCTGATGTCCACGTCTCCTTCTGCGTCAGTACGAAGACGTGCAACGCCATGACACGTCACCAAAAGCGCTTTCCGGCAGACCTGCAGAGGCCGACAGAAATAGGCTCCATCTTTTAAATATTCGCCGAAAGTGACGGAGACCGTAATGAGACCGAGACCCGGACCGCAACAAGACTGAGACCGTAACGAGACAGAGACCGTAACGAGACAGAGACCCTGACCGCAACAAGACCGAGACCGTAACGAGACAGAGACCGTAACAAGACCGAGACCGTAACGAGACAGAGACCGCAACAAGACCACAACAAGAATGAGACCCTAACGAGACCGAGACCCTGACCGTAATGAGACAGAGACCGTAACGAGACCGAGACCGTAAAAAGACTGAGACCGTAACGAGACTGAGACCCTGACCGTAATGAGACTGAGACCGTAACGAGACTGAGACCCTGACCGTAACAAGACTGAGACCGTAACGAGACTGAGACCCTGACCGTAATGAGACCAAGACCGTAACGAGACAGAGACCCTGACCGTAACAAGACTGAGACCGTAACAAGACTGAGACCCTGACCGTAATGAGACCAAGACCGTAACGAGACAGAGACCCTGACCGTAATGAGACTGAGACCGTAACGAGACTGAGACCCTGACGGTAACAAGACTGAGACCGTAACGAGACTGAGACCCTGACCGTAACAAGACTGAGACCGTAACGAGACTGAGACCCTGACCGTAATGAGACCAAGACCGTAACGAGACAGAGACCCTGACCGTAACAAGACTGAGACCGTAACAAGACTGAGACCCTGACCGTAATGAGACCAAGACCGTAACGAGACAGAGACCCTGACCGTAACAAGACTGAGACTGTAACGAGACTGAGACCGTAACAAGACTGAGACCGTAACGAGACTGAGACCCTGACCGTAATGAGACCGAGACTGTAACGAGACAGAGACCCTGACCGTAACGAGGCCGAGACTGTAACGAGACAGAGACCCCGACCGTAACAAGACTGAGACCGTAACAAGACTGAGACCGTAACAAGACTGAGACCGTAACGAGACAGAGACCCTGACCGTAACAAGACTGAGACCGTAACGAGACAGAGACCCTGACCGTAACAAGACTGAGACCGTAACGAGACTGAGACCGTAACGAGACTGAGACCGTAACAAGACTGAGACCGTAACGAGACTGAGACCCTGACCGTAACAAGACTGACACCATAACGAGACTGAGACGGTAACAAGACTGAGACCGTAACGAGACTGAGACCGTAACAAGACTGAGACCGTAACGAGACTGAGACCCTGACCGTAACAAGACTGACACCGTAACGAGACTGAGACGGTAACAAGACTGACACCGTAACGAGACTGAGACGGTAACAAGACTGAGACCGTAACGAGACTGAGACCGTAACGAGACTGAGACCCTGACCGTAACAAGACTGAGACCGTAACGAGACTGAGACCCTGACCGTAACAAGACTGAGACCGTAACGAGACAGAGACCCTGACCGTAACAAGACTGAGACCGTAACGAGACTGAGACCGTAACGAGACAGAGACCGTAACGAGACAGAGACCGTAACGAGACTGAGACCGTAACAAGACTGAGACCGTAACGAGACAGAGACCCTGACCGTAACAAGACTGACACCGTAACGAGACTGAGACGGTAACAAGACTGAGACCGTAACGAGACTGAGACCGTAACAAGACTGAGACCGTAACGAGACTGAGACCCTGACCGTAACAAGACTGAGACCTTAACGAGACAGAGACCCTGACCGTAACAAGACTGAGA
The DNA here is from genome assembly GCF_043380555.1 of Nothobranchius furzeri. Classification (NCBI taxonomy): domain Eukaryota; kingdom Metazoa; phylum Chordata; class Actinopteri; order Cyprinodontiformes; family Nothobranchiidae; genus Nothobranchius; species Nothobranchius furzeri. The sequence goes on along the minus strand of NC_091754.1, from coordinate 48,783,256 downwards.
CCGTAACGAGACTGAGACTGTAACGAGACTGAGACCGTAACAAGACTGAGACCGTAACGAGACTGAGACCGTAACGAGACTGAGACCCTGACCGTAATGAGACCGAGACCGTAACGAGACAGAGACCGCAACAAGACCACAACAAGAATGAGACCCTAACGAGACCGAGACCCTGACCGTAATGAGACAGAGACCGTAACGAGACCGAGACCGTAACAAGACTGAGACCGTAACGAGACTGAGACCCTGACCGTAATGAGACCGAGACCGTAACGAGACTGAGACCCTGACCGTAATGAGACCGAGACCGTAACAAGACTGAGACCGTAACGAGACTGAGACCCTGACCGTAACAAGACTGAGACCGTAACGAGACTGAGACCCTGACCGTAATGAGACCAAGACCATAACGAGACAGAGACCCTGACCGTAACAAGACTGAGACCGTAACGAGACTGAGACCCTGACCGTAATGAGACCAAGATCGTAACGAGACAGAGACCCTGACCGTAACAAGACTGAGACCGTAACGAGACTGAGACCGTAACGAGACTGAGACTGTAACGAGACTGAGACCCTGACCGTAATGAGACCGAGACTGTAACGAGACAGAGACCCTGACCGTAATGAGACCGAGACCGTAACGAGGCCGAGACTGTAACGAGACAGAGACCCCGACCGTAACAAGACTGAGACCGTAACAAGACTGAGACCGTAACGAGACAGAGACCCTGACCGTAACAAGACTGAGACCGTAACGAGACAGAGACCCTGACCGTAACAAGACTGAGACCGTAACGAGACTGAGACCGTAACGAGACTGAGACCGTAACGAGACTGAGACCCTGACCGTAACAAGACTGACACCGTAACGAGACTGAGACGGTAACAAGACTGAGACCGTAACGAGACTGAGACCGTAACGAGACTGAGACCCTGACCGTAACAAGACTGACACCGTAACGAGACTGAGACGGTAACAAGACTGAGACCGTAACAAGACTGAGACCGTAACGAGACTGAGACCGTAACGAGACTGAGACCCTGACCGTAACAAGACTGAGACCGTAATGAGACAGAGACCCTGACCGTAACAAGACTGAGACCGTAACGAGACAGAGACCCTGACCGTAACAAGACTGAGACCGTAACGAGACTGAGACCGTAACGAGACAGAGACCGTAACGAGACCGAGACCGTAACAAGACTGAGACCGTAACGAGACAGAGACCCTGACCGTAACAAGACTGACACCGTAACGAGACTGAGACGGTAACAAGACTGAGACCGTAACGAGACTGAGACCGTAACAAGACTGAGACCGTAACGAGACTGAGACCCTGACCGTAACAAGACTGAGACCTTAACGAGACAGAGACCCTGACCGTAACAAGACTGAGACCGTAACGAGACTGAGACCGTAACGAGACTGAGACCGTAACGAGACTGAGACCCTGACCGTAATGAGACCGAGACCGTAACGAGACAAGAGACCCTGACCGTAACAAGACTGAGACCGTAACGAGAATGAGACCGTAACGAGACTGAGACCGTAACGAGACTGAGACCTTGACCGTAACAAGACTGAGACCGTAACGAGACAGAGACCCTGACCGTAACAAGACTGAGACCGTAACGAGACTGAGACCGTAACGAGACTGAGACCGTAACGAGACTGAGACCGTAACAAGACTGAGACCATAACAAGACTGAGACCGTAACGAGACTGAGACCTTGACCGTAACAAGACTGAGACCGTAACGAGACAGAGACCCTGACCGTAACAAGACTGAGACCGTAACGAGACTGAGACCGTAACGAGACAGAGACCCTGACCGTAACAAGACTGAGACCGTAACGAGACTGAGACCGTAACGAGACTGAGACCGTAACGAGACTGAGACCGTAACGAGACTGGGACCGTAACGAGACTGAGACCGTAACAAGACTGAGACAGCACCGCCATTCCCTCCCTCAGAAAAAGTGAGTGTCGTAGATATCGGACAGAGGAAAAACTCCGACGTTTATTCACCCGTGACTGAAGGAGCACAAAGATACGCAGCAGGCGTTTCATCCGTGGCCGGAGTCGTGGGTTTGGAGGTGGAACAGAACAAGGGACAAATACGTCCATGTTAAAATGTCTCTGAAACACATGAACAAAATATAAATAAACAACAGTAAACACCAACATGGACCTGAGACGGGACACCCCTACAAAAGCGCTGCGCCCTCTGTTGTCCTGGCGGGAAACTGCTTTGCGACTCTCTCCAGGTGACGGAGAGGTCTGAAAGAAAAACGTCGCCATCAAAGCGTGCGCGACTCCTCCTGAGCTGAGACGTTCAAATCTGACCTTTTTCTGCAAACTCAGAGAAATGTTGTAAACAAAGAGGCGGGGCTATGTGTGAATGACATCCTGGTCACATGACCGTCAGGAACAGAGCTGTGTGACTCATTAACCTGAACGGGTTGCTCTGAAAAAGTGTTTTACTCAGGGTACCAGAACCAGCACCCGGCACTACAAACAACGACAACACGCTTCTGCAGAATAAACCCAACAGCTCAACTTTCACCTCGAATCGTTAGCCTCCATTGTTACGAACTGTTGTAAAAACGCACTTTCATCTAATCTGGCTACTCGCTGCATAATCCAAGTGTTGCTGCTTGTTCGGAGAAGGAGATGACCCTTCTGCTGTTTGGGTGAACTCAGACTATCATGCAGAAGCTGCAGGATTCCTGCATCATTAATGAGAGTTAATGGAATTAAATTAGCTTCTAGTGCCTCGTAAAACTGCTAACCAGCTCAGACTGAGATTATGCTGCGGAGCTGATTGGTGGTGATATCAGCGTCGGGTGTTTATAGATGTTCACAGAACCTTTTAGGTGAATCGACTAATAAAACAAAGCTGTGGACTCTCACCTGGCCAGCAAGGCCTGTGGCGTCGGCGTGGGTCCGTTCAGCGTGTACACTCCCAAACTGGAGATCCCACTGGTCCCGACACTTCCCGACAAGCCGGCGTTCCTGTCCGCGTAGCTCAGAGCCAGGCTCTGGGGTCGGGTGCAGTAAAACGGGGTGGAGTGGGCGTCCCGTGGGAGGGCCTGAGCAAACAGCGCCCCGTAGTTCCCAACCTGAGGAGGAGTTGCACAGATTAAGATGAGATTACAACTTTGGCACGGGAGGTGATTAAAAGTGTGCATCTCTCACCCTGCTGGACGGTTTCCGAGGGTCTTCAGAAAGGCTGAGCAGCAGGTAGAGGACGGACCAGCGATGCTTCAGAACACCCTAATGAAGAGCAACACCTGGTCAAAAACTCCACCAAAATAACCAATGTTTACCCGTAAAAACCAGAAAAACTGGATTTTTAATTCTATTTCTCAGATTAGGAGACGAGCTTTAATAATCCCAAAGAGACCGGAGCTTCTCAGGAGGACACAAACCTGCGTCTGAAGTTTTCTGTGCAGCTCTGAGAATAAAGCAGCATCTCCTTCTCTCCTCTGCTTCAGCACTGAAACGGCACAACCAAATGTTAGCTGCTGGGCTTCTGAATAAGTCCCCAATCAAACAGAAAATCCAGGAAAAAATACAAGCCGAGAGCTTTTTACACAGTAGAAAACGTAGTTTTGACTAAACAAGCTCAGGTTTCCTACAAATCTGTCTAAAGTCACAGCTCTGACAAGCCCCACCACATCTATAATCTAAATCTGAGGCTGGATTATGTTTCTGTAGCCGTTTAGCTAAGAGCTCCTGGAATAAACCTCTTCATATGCCAGGACTTGTGTAATTTAACCAGATTAAAATGTGCGACTGCTGCTACCTCAGCTACTTTACAAGGTGCGGTAAGCGTTAACGTGAAAAAGCAAACATTGCTCCACACATACAGACTGGGTTCATCACTGTGGGACTGTAGGAGGTCCAGCAGCACTCACATTCTTTCTTGATCTTCTCTGACACCAAGAACTCGTCCCGTTCGATGGTGGGGGCGTAGTTGCTGCCGATGACCCGCACCGCATACTGGAACTGGTGGGCAACTTCAGCTGCAGGAACAAACGAAGGTCCCAGTCAAGTCAAAGAGATTCAGTTTAAAAACATGCCCTTTGTTGATCACACCTGGTAACTAAAAAGGCAGTAAGACATTAGCTGGTGATTGCAATCGGACATTATTTAGCAGTCTAATCAGTATAGGAAACTCAGATGTGTGTCATTGAAGTCCATGAGTGCATGTTTAGTCCATCTCTAAAACCTAATTCAGCAGATCAGAGCTGCACAAAAATCAGAGAACAGTGTCAGTCCTCTAAACCAGAATCGGTGCATCACCAGGATCTGGGATGTTTAGTTTTCCTGCAGGGGGCTGCAGTTAGCAGGGCATGTGCATCCAAAAGCCCTGCACACGTTGGGTGGATCTGCGGAGCTCCGAGCTCACAGAGCTGAAGGAGCTTCACGAACCCAAACAGAGCGGTGAGTGACGCGAGTGTGCAGCATCTTCCGAGCAGAGGACCGACAGCTGCCATGACAGACCGGGCCCTGCTACGACGTGACATGTTTACCACAGATATCAACAACCAGCGAGCTGCAAAATCAGTCACTTATGTTTTTGTTCCCCCACAAAGCTAGCTAGAATTAAATAGTTTGTGCGCCGTAAATCGGTCGCAAAACTCTCCAGTTTGATGTGTAAAACGTTAAATTACTCCCGAATAGAGGCTGCCAAATAACAAATCTCCTCGCCGAATTCAACGGCAACCGTCAACAATTAGAGTAACATATTATGTTAAGTATAAAAGGTTATTAAAAGAGAAATGTAAAAGAAATGGTAAAAATGCGCTTTCTTGAATGAGGTTAGGTAGGGAGCTTCCTGGATACTTGAGAATGATCGTGGCGCGCTTAAGCTAGCGTTAACTGATGTACCTTCGCTTTTCCCGGTGATCCTGCAGCAGAGGCTCTGCAAAAGGACGTTGGGAGATTTCTGGTCCAGGCTTGCCATGGTGTCTGTGGTCCCAGAGTCACGAGTCGTCCGATAATCTAATAAATGTTGAAGAAGATCATCAACTAACTCCAGTCTCCCGCTATGAAAACGCCATTTTGGCTAACTGGCCTGGCTGCTGCGGAAAACGGATAGGGGCGGGGAAGGAGCGCTCGGGCACACCAACACCATATAAGGAAAAGGCATGTTGCTTCCAGAACTGAAGGGGGCGTTAGTTGTCCATGTTCACGTTTTTCTTCGTTGAAATCTTTATTGATACCGGTCATGAACTAAAATATCGTAGTTTGTTTATTTTAGTTTCCTTCCTCGTTGATTTTTGAACACAAAACAGGAAAATGTTTAACAAAACAAGATAAAGAAACAATATATTTACAACTATCGGTTTTTAAATTTTGATTGAAGGTGCAGTATTTCACAATTAAAAGTGCAAATTAACATAATAAACTGAACAGAATAAGCAACCAAAGGACAGAATATTAACAAAACAGAATGTCCATCATAACAAAACTTAATTAGAAAACGTATTTTTTCGCAAAATTGTCATTTATTGATTTTTATTTTCAGTAGAGTTAGAGAAAAATAATAAAAAATTTGAAATGGCATATTCTTTCAGCGGGAGTGTAAAACAACATGTTTTTTTTAAAGAGAAGCCACAATCTTAAAAGAAAATATTTTCTGTAATGATCTGATGGGAACCAAGACACAGTGACAGTTTAAAAAGTTTAATTTTCAACAGTTATAATTAAAATGTGCTACAGTAGCTGTGTGTCTGAGAAGATGCAGCAGGGTTCAGGAGAAACTGGGTAAACACTGAATGTGCCCCCTCAGGCTGCTGGTCTCCAGTTTATTCTCTCAAATGAATCAGTATGGGTCAATGGAAATATGGGACATGCCCAAAATGACAAAACTATGAGTTTACAGTGTAAAACATGTAATAAATGTATTTTTATGAGAGGCTTTAGGTTGTTTATTCAACCTATTCAGCCGTCCCATTTCTAACCCTACCTTTTCCACTTATTTGATTTGCTTACTAGCTGGACCACAGCCATCCAGCCCTAAACGACTTTAACTGAAAGCACAATAAATAATTGAAGAACACTCGTCTATATTATTAATTATTGGGAACAAAAAGTATTTTTATGTATTTATTTATTTTATTTTACCTTTATTTACCAGATGAGATTGAGAACTCATTCTCATTTTCAAAGACGATGGCCAAGAGGCAGCAGCAACAGTCACTAGTTAGCTTTACGCCAAAGACGAGATAAAAACATACAAGATTAAATAAAATAAAACAGTTACACAGAAAGACAAAGGCATTTCCATTAAGAAACAATTCACCAATGACTTTAAAATGAGCCTCAAATTATTTAAATTGATTGTGAATATTTTTGTTATAGAAACACTTTTTATGGTGCTGATAAATACTCACAAATGATAAAACAGCGGTTTTAACATCCTGTTTTATAAAATCACTAAGTTTTCATGGCTGAGAATGTTTGATCTTATTTAACTTTTTTCCATTTATGATGCAGCTATAATGCCCAATAGAAATGTGATTGAATTGTTTAATTATACGTTCTTCTACTGTGCACTAATCCCGTTAGGAACAAACAAATCGATGATTCTATAATTAACTGAAACAACTGATCAATTACGTGCCAGAAACACCAGAGAGCGCATGCGCTCACCTCCGTCCGACGGTACAGAGCCACCACCTGGCTGCGCGTGACGTTCATGAAAGAAAATCTCTGGCTACGGCGCGAGACAAGAAGATTACTAGTCCGCGCGCACATGAGCCGGAGAGCGCGAGGGGAAGAGGGGAGGAAGTGACTTCAGTCCTAACCTCCTGTATTAATCCTATATTAATGTCGATGGTCCTAACCCTGGTGCTGCCTCCGAAGGTGCGGACAGGTCTGCTGGAGCGGACCGAGCTCTTTCAGGAAGAAGGCAAAGAGGAGGAGAAGGAAAAGTCATGGACAGACGAGAAGAACTAAAAAGAACAGCAAAGCTTTAGAGAAAGAAGAGTCGAGATAGGAAACAGGATGGGGATGGATTTCAGCACTCTCCGGACTCTCATCAGCCGATATGTGAGTTTTATCCCCGCTTCTCTCCTCTTTTCTGGGTTTGCTGCCTCCTTACGGAACAAACCAGCAAGAAAACGAGCTTTTATTCCACTTTTGGTGTCAGATTCCGCCAGAGGCGCTTTAAGTTTCACCCAAACACGTGATGGGAGCGGGAAAGTGCTCTCTGACTCCAATAAACGAATCCAGCCTTTATCGTTTTCAACAGGAAGTTATGACTCATGTCATAATCTCCACAAATCACTGCCAAGTTCCTTTAGTGAACTGACCGTCAAACGCGCACTGAAAATGCCGTTTGAATCATTTTTGTAGCTTTTATCTGAAGTTTTTCAGCAAAATCAGTTTCTTCTGGGTTCCAAAAACTCATATAAATGAAATCCTGACATTTTTTTAAATGAGATGATTTTTTTTTAGCTAAGATTAATACAGAAACATGTTAAAAGTAGTTACGACTCTTAAAAAGTTCACTATTACTATTATAAATTAGGTCTGAGCGATGATAAGTGCTACGGAAGCGCCACTCAGACAAAAAAGTGAGATGTTAAAACATCACACTTTTATTGTTCTAACAATATAACTTTCATGTTTGTACAATCCATTATCACTTTCTTACATAATAAAATTATATTGTATTTTACATAATATTTATATAATATTTATATAGTACAAATGTGATGAATATGAATATTGTTTCAACGTGAATGTTTTATTGTAAGAACATGATATTGTACAAACGTGAAAGTTATTTTTGTAAAACAACAAAGTTATGATGGTATAATGCGTCGGGATGTCCCGTTACGATATCGGAAGTCATTTGATACCAGCCCAAAAACAATGTATCGGATTATATCGGACTGCATCAAAAATCTCCGATATAAGCAGCCTGTTCAGGTTCACATTTTTGCAACCAGTGGTTAAAAACAATTGTAATTTTTTTCATACTTACTGTTATTGGCTCTTGTTCTCTGCTTGAGTAATGCCACTTAAATCAAACCTTTCATACATTTCACACTACGAAACAGGTAAAAGTATTTACCGTAATTTCCGGACTATAGAGCGCACCTCAATATAAGCCGCACCAACAAAGCACTCAAATACAAGTCGCGGCGCAGCAGCCACATGCAGGTCTCCGGCGCACAGCGCATGTTTGGCCATAACATAAGATAATTAGACAGAAAGTCGCTACACGGAGGTTTTTCGTTGTTGTTTTGATTCAACAAAACAAATTTTAAACACGGCAAGTTTAGAAAAGAAAACTGCACTGATAGCATTCATATTTCTGGATGGTTATAAAATAAAAACAGAACTGACACGTTATTACCGGTAATTTGCATGCATGTTTAGAAGAAAAGAACAGCGCTGACACAGCATTAATAAGCCCTGGATGATTAGAAAATAAAAACTGCACACAAAGCGTGCCTGGTTAGTAAATAAAACACACTTGCCTACCAGAAAAAGTCATTCGCTCTCATCTTCCTCTTGCGCACTAAAGCCATTAAAGTCCTCTTCTTCAGTGTCGGAGTCGAACAGCCTCAGAAGAGCTTCGTCACATACCTTTTCTGTGGCGATGTCAGTGTCGCTGTCTGTGTTGCTGTCATCATCCCCGGGTGAAGCTGGCTTGAATGAGTTCTTCCCGTTGCCGTCTCCAGCGCCGAACCATGGATTCATTCATGCCAAGCTTACGTGCGGCAGCACTGTTTCCCTCCTTTACTGCCAGATCGATGGCCTTCAACTTAAATGCGGCATCATATGAACTCATACGTGTAGTTACCATGATGAGGGGGTATGGATTTGAAAAAAATTCTTCGTCGTGCCGGCTGCTTGTGTGTGCTAAATTAAAATGAGCACTTTCTTCGATTTCCACTTTTGACTTCCACCTGTTTCACTTTCTGCTAAAGCGCCCCCTGGCAGGTGAAGGAAAATCTTCAGTAAAGCCACACCTCATAAGCCGCATGGTTCAACGCATGGGAAAAAGTAGCGGCTTATAGTCTGGAAAATACGGTATGATTTGTGCTGACATCGTATCGGATGATATCGGTATCAATCAAAACTGAAGGTTGCAATATTGGTATTGTATCGGAAGTGAAAAAGTTTTATCGGGACATCCCTAATAACGCGTTATCGCTCTAATTTTATTTTGCCTGATTGGCAGCTGTAAGCTTCCGTAGCTCACAGATGGTTAAGCAGTGTCTGACTTTCTATTGCAGCGTAGTAATGGTGCGTTCAAAGACCGAAGCAAACAATCAATATAGATGTATGCGTTTGAGAATGGCCGATCTAAGCCAATCTGACTAAATATTGATTGATTCAGATCACCAGCTGATGTTTTGTTGCATCTCTTTTCACAAATGCACAAAATAAACATATAAAAAGTGGTTTAAATCCCCTTTATTTTAAAGTTTGGTAGCAGTTATATGTAATTCAGCAGTTATATATGTTAAGTTTGGATGTCACTCATGTAAACAACTTTGACTCAGTTTAAAAACACAACAATAAAGGTGCTGCCACAACCTGAATAGTCGTGATGGATCCCATATTTAACTACATGTTTGTTCCTGACAGAACATGCAGGAAACCAAGCCCACAACGCTGAAAGTCAGCTCTAATATACCCCCCCCCCCCCCCCCCCGAGGTGATCAAGGCTACAAATGGAGCAGTCACATGAATTATGTAATCCAGTTTCTTTCTTCCTGCTAGCCAAATCAATGGGCTGGTATGGACGCGGGCTGCTCCAGGCTCCACAGTAATGTGCCTGACAGTAATCCAGATAGAGCAACAAGCACCGCGGACATCAGAGCCAGGCGGGTTTCTTACTTCATGCTCTGTGAGGCTTAGACACAGCCTCCCAACTGTGGCACAGGGATGATTAAATGAAAACCCTGCTGCATGGAGGCTGAAAAGTAGCGTGGTAGCAAAGAGCATGCAGACAGGTCTGTGAATTATGGGATGTGGGATCTGATGGTGTCTGCTGCTCTAATGGGTTGGGACTAAATAGATGTTGCTGCACAGATTCAAAACGGTTTCAGAATAACATTTTATCTGTTAGACCGGAGAGGATGGTTTATGAATCATCAGTACTGGCTACTGATCCAAGGGTCTCCCTCTGACCACAGCAGCTAAATTATATAATCACACTTTATTTATGTCTGTCCATTTGCTTTAATCAAAAGATCACTAACTTATAATATCACTCGTTTCAGACATAAAAAGAGAAGTGATGATAGGAATATGTCTGCTTTGTATAGAAAGTTTTCAGACCAATTCATGGTTTTAAATGAGCAATAAGTAAGAATTCTACAGTTAAATAATCACAAACAGTCTAATGTTTCAGTCATGTTGGAAGGAAGGGTATATTAAAACTGGCAACGGCCATGAATCTCACAGATCGGCAGTGAGAAAGTCACCTTTTGTTTATAAAGTGGACTGCAGTACACAAATGTCCCCACAGGGTATCTTTCTTATAGCTCTTTTCCATCGCCTGGTCTGGAACGGTCAGGTCTGGGTATTATGGACCGGTATGTACCGGTATGGGTCTAGCTGACCATACCATACCAGACCAAACCAGCGCCTACCTTAACAGACCAGACCATACCGTACAATACCATTCCATGCCATGCCAGACCAAACCAGACCCGAACTATCGCAACATGTCACAAGTTAAAAGCCAACCCATAAAAGCGTTTTTTTAAACGAAATTTTAAATCCGCCAAAGAGGAAGCCCTCCTTGCAATAATGGGCAGTGCATTCCACAGCTGTCTTACACAATGCAACTTTAATGAAATGATTTTTTAATCATTGAATTCCTACTTTGATATATTGTAATATTTATTTTACAAAAAGTATATATATATATATATATATATATATATATAATATATATATATATATATATATATATATATTATATATATATATTATATGTTATTTTTTTTTAATTAAACCACTTGTGAGTAGCTCTGAAACCTGCCAGATGATCAGAATAAACCAAGGTGATTCGATAAGTTGGTGATCAACTAATCTGAAACTTAAAATTCCAATTTTTTTCCGTTTTCAAGTAGCAACAAAAACATAATTCCTGGTCTGTGAACTCACCATCGCTAAGTACAGGAACAGGAAATTGGTATCAGCCCTTAAAACCCGGATTGATGCATCTCCCCTTTTATTGTGAAATGAAAAAATAAAAAGCAGGGTTTCCCCCAGCGCTTTATAAGCCTGGCGGCCCGCCAGGCTAAGCGTCATGCCCCGCCCCCTCCTCGACCCTACCGTGTCCGCTGACACGAACGGCGCAGCTAAACTAGAGCCCTCCACCAGCTGATACTGGTGAGAAACAGCAGGAGGAGCCCACAAACCCCCCCACCCCCACCCCCCACACACACGCACCCCGGACGGTCAAAGCTGCCAGGCTTAACTCATTTTCTGGGGGAAACCCTGAAAAAGCATGTATAAGTTTGAAATTAACTGAGGTACTGGGTAGCTATGACAACAAAAAGGAATGAAGCAAGGTTTGTACCCTAGTGCCATACCAGTTACCATACCAGTAAAAGAGAATCCCCCTTTTTTCATTTGAACAAGACAAAAAATGAAACTCTGTTGGACATAATGACTTTTACTTTAAATTACAGCAGACCCAACTGGTTAGCAGTTGGGTGGTCTCCTCGGTTGCTGCCATGTCTGATTCGTTTAAAAACCGGAGATCTTATGTAAGCTATTGGCTCACTTAAATATGACAGTTTTGTAAGTTTAATGGTTGTCTCTTGTGTTTAGGCTGAAGGAGAACAAAACGTACTGCTGTGGCACATTGAGCTCTGACCCCTCTGCTGTTTACAGCTAAGGGTTTTATCCTGTAAATGGTTTTATACGTCAGTCATTAAAGCCTGAAATAGTAAACAACAGCTAGATAACAGTGATTAAAAAATAAAATAGGCCCTCACCACCTGTAGCTCCTCCACCAGAGGGTAGTAGACAGGATTTGGAAGGTTTCTGCGGAAGGTACTAATCCTGATGCTCCATTTGGATGTTTAAGGCCAGAGGTGGTTTGTTGCACAGTTGCAATAATAATCCAGAACCTGGGCTGGGCTGTAGAGCTCAAATGTGAACAGTGTTCTCAAAGAGATGCCTCCTGGTGAGGTTTTCCGGGCACGTCCAACCGGGAGGAGACCTAAAGGAAGACCCAGGACATACTGGAGGGACTATGTCTCTCAGCTGGCCAGGGAACGCCTTGGGATTCCCCCAGAAGAGCTGGCCCAAGTGGCTGTGGAGAGGGAAGTCTGGGCCTCTCGACTTAGGCTGCTGCCCCGAGACCCGACTCCAGATGAGCGGAAGTAAATGGATGGATGGATGGATAGATGACTGGATGGTTATCGGTATCGGCCCTAAAATTTCATATCGGTGCTTCACTATTAATTATTGATTACTTTGATAACTAAATAGTACATCATGTTATTTTTGAAAATACCAGTCTCAGCAGCTTATGTGAAAATAAAACATTATTATTTGGAATATGACTAGAGATGCACAGATTCTTTTTTACAGAGCCAATACCAATTTCTAGAGCTGAGTGAAATGGCCTAAAACCAATATCACTATATATATATTGAGGATTTCACCTCGATAATGTGAAAATTTCCAGCCCAATCAATTTCTGTTCTCGCCAGTTCCAACTGGGGCTGATTCTGACTTATCTCAAATAACAATAATTAACTGAAAACTGAAAATAAAAATGAATTTTAAATCTATGATTCTGGAAGTTCCACACAATAATGGTGGGTTGATAGACCGGGGTGATTAAGATTAGCTGAACAGTGGCCAATAACCTCCTGTTTTTTCTCTTTTTGGGGGCATCCCAAACCATAATTAGTCCTATTTTACTCAGTCTATACAAATATCTGACAGCTTCAGTTATTGTTGTTGTTTCAGAATGGGCTAAAACTGTTAATTCTTTAGCTTTGTGCCTTTCACAGAAACAAATGCTGATTTTATTTACTTTCACTCCATATTATCAAATGATGTGTTGCAGCTGCTGGCCTTAGCTCATATAAACAAACGCTGTAGTGTCCTTGTTGGTGTTTTTGTGTTCTGGAATCACAAAATCTGAGCCACAACAGTCCTGACCAGGCGCTGCAGAAAGAGCTCCTATTAAACACGATGCATCAACGCTCCTGGTGGAAACGAGTTTAAACATTCTGCACTAAGCCCAAAGTCATTTATTAGCATTAGAGCAGCAATGATTATCTGATTAATTCTAGAGAAAAGTTGTTTCTCCTTGAGACAAACATCCGTTCCCATCCGAATAACTACGTAAGAGAATGCACTCGACAGGATTTATGCTGATTCTTTTAACATTGTGGTTGTTTTGAATGAAAATCAACCAGAGGATACTGGACAGGTACGAGGGTGAAGGCAGCATTCCTCCTGGACGCAACTCTGTCTGGCTTTCTGCCTTCACACAGTGGATTAAAGGGTTACTGGTGTTCACTATATCTTCATCCACTTAATCCAGTTTACAGCAGTACTCTCAGATCTACTGCTTATATTCCAGTATTCCAGCTGGACAGTTTGGAAGTTGGTTTTCCTTTGCTTTACACACTGCATGTGGAGTTTTATTCACTGATCTGTGTGAATGAATGTTACAGTAGCTGCTGGTTGGACTGCTGTTGTTACTGGGTACTAGTAGCAGCAGGGTGGTATGCAGTAGCATTTAGGGTGTACTGCTGTTGTTACTGGGTACTAGTAGCAGCAGGGTGGTATGCAGCAGTATTTAGGGTGTACTGCTGTTGTTACCGGGTACTAGTAGCAGCAGGGTGGTATGCAGCAGTATTTAGGGTGTACTGCTGTTGTAACCGGGTACTAGCAGCAGCAGGGTGGTATACACTAGCATTTAGGGTGTATTGCTGTTGTTACTGGGTACTAGTAGCAGCAGGGTGGTATACACTAGTATTTAGGTTGTACTGCTGTTGTTACTGGGTACTAGCAGCAGCAGGGTGGTATGCAGTAGTATTTAGGGTGTACTGCTGTTGTTACTGGGTACTAGTAGCAGCAGGGTGGTATACAGCAGTATTTAGGGTGTACTGCTGTTGTAACCGGGTACTAGCAGCAGCAGGGTGGTATACACTAGCATTTAGGGTGTATTGCTGTTGTTACTGGGTACTAGTAGCAGCAGGGTGGTATACAGTAGTATTTCGGGTGTACTGCTGTTGTTACTGGGTACTAGTAGCAGCAGGGTGGTATACAGTAGTATTTAGGGTATACTGCTGTTGTTACTGGGTACTAGTAGCAGCAGGGTGGTATACAGTAGTATTTAGGGTGTACTGCTGTTGTTACTGGGTACTAGTAGCAGCAGGGTGGTATACAGTAGTATTTAGGGTGTACTGCTGTTGTTACTGGGTACTAGTAGCAGCAGGGTGGTATACACTAGCATTTAGGGTGTATTGCTGTTGTTACTGGGTACTAGTAGCAGCAGGGTGGTATACACTAGTATTTAGGGTGTACTGCTGTTGTTACTGGGTACTAGTAGCAGCAGGGTGGTATACACTAGTATTTAGGGTGTACTGCTGTTGTTACTGGGTACTAGTAGCAGCAGGGTGGTATACAGTAGTATTTCGGGTGTACTGCTGTTGTTACTGGGTACTAGTAGCAGCAGGGTGGTATACACTAGTATTTAGGGTATACTGCTGTTGTTACTGGGTACTAGTAGCAGCAGGGTGGGTTACAATAGTATTTAGATTGTACTGCTGTTGTTACCGGGTACTAGTAGCAGCAGGGTGGTATACAGTAGTATTTAGGTTGTACTGCTGTTGTTTGTGGGTGGTAGTAGCAGCAGGGTGGTATAAAGTAGTATTTAGGTTGTACTGCTGTTGTTACTGGGTACTAGTAGCAGCAGGGTGGTATACACTAGTATTTAGGGTGTACTGCGCATTGTTACTGGGTACTAGTAGCAGCAGGGTGGTATACACTAGTATTTAGGTTGTACTGCTGTTGTTACTGGGTACTAGTAGCAGCAGGGTGGTATACACTAGTATTTAGGGTGTACTGCTGTTGTTACTGGGTACTAGTAGCAGCAGGGTGGTATACACTAGCATTTAGGGTGTACTGCTGTTGTTACTGGGTACTAGTAGCAGCAGGGTGGTATACACTAGTATTTAGGTTGTACTGCTGTTGTTACTGGGTTCTAGTAGCAGCAGGGTGGTATACACTAGTATTTAGGGTGTACTGCTGTTGTTACTGGGTACTAGTAGCAGCAGGGTGGTATACACTAGCATTTAGGGTGTATTGCTGTTGTTACTGGGTACTAGTAGCAGCAGGGTGGTATACACTAGTATTTAGGGTGTACTGCTGTTGTTACTGGGTACTAGTAGCAGCTGGGTGGTATACAGTAGTATTTCGGGTGTACTGCTGTTGTTACTGGGTACTAGTAGCAGCAGGGTGGTATACACTAGTATTTAGGGTATACTGCTGTTGTTACTGGGTACTAGTAGCAGCAGGGTGGTATACACTAGTATTTAGGGTGTACTGCTGTTGTTACTGGGTACTAGTAGCAGCAGGGTGGTATACACTAGCATTTAGGGTGTATTGCTGTTGTTACTGGGTACTAGTAGCAGCAGGGTGGTATACACTAGTATTTAGGGTGTACTGCTGTTGTTACTGGGTACTAGTAGCAGCTGGGTGGTATACAGTAGTATTTCGGGTGTACTGCTGTTGTTACTGGGTACTAGTAGCAGCAGGGTGGTATACACTAGTATTTAGGGTATACTGCTGTTGTTACTGAGTACTAGTAGCTGCAGGGTGGTATACAGTAGTATTTAGGTTGTACTGCTGTTATTACTGGGTGGTAGTTGCAACAGGGTGGTATACAGTAGTATTTAGGGTGTACTACTGTTATTACTGGGTGGTAGTTGCAACAGGGTGGTATACAGTAGTATTTAGGTTGTACTGCTGTTATTACTGGGTGGTAGTTGCAACAGGGTGGTATGCAGTAGTATTTAGGGTGTACTGCTGTTGTTACTTGGTACTAGTAGCAGCAGGGTGGTATACTCTAGTATTTAGGGTGTACTGCTGTTGTTACTGGGTACTAGTAGCAGCAGGGTGGTATGCAGTAGTATTTAGGTGACGCGGAGGCCAGAGGATCACATGAACTTCTTGGCTCTGTCTGGTGGTGAATAATTCATGGGCAGACTGGAGAACAATGCAGACGGATGTTCGTGTGGCCTATTATGGAGTCATCTACAGCAGGGCTTCTCACAGCAGGATTTAGGGACACCCAGGGTGACACCAGGGAATTCCAGTGGGTGCCCATTCCAACTCTATTGTCATTTAATGTATATGAAGTTAATTTTTATGTTAACCATAGCCACATGGAGTGCATGGTTAAGTTTATATTTGAAGTTCAGCTAGAATGGCTCAAACGCTCACGAGAGATTTATTGGACACAATATTGATATAAAACAAAGAAGTGTAATCATTTTCAGGACCTGTGTGTGTCTGTGAAGCTGTAAAGTGGCTTTTAAAGCCCTCTCTTGGACGCCGGCATCAGCATGTTTCCTTTTAGCTTCATGCTAATCATTAAACACCTGCTTATCCATTCTGTCTACAATCCACAAAGTGCACTAGGGTTAGCCTCTTTACCCAAAGGATTTACTGACTCCCTCTAAGCCTTTTTGGTCTTGGAATTGTTCCACCCTCTGGCTTGTTGTTGCTGGCCACCTTCAGACGAACTTGATAAAAATCAGACAAATACTGTAGTACATTTGTATATATAAACATTACAGCCTCAGTAATAGCTAGCCTTGTTATAAAGATCTGCAATTTTGGCTCCAAACAGTCATAGAAACGTTTTTTTAACAAGTTATTTTTCTATGGTTCCTACATGCTCAGTGGCATTCCTCCATATAGTTCAGTCTCAAATCATCAGTGTTCCTAAAACAGCATTTTTATGTTAATGAACTTCCCGCTCTGACTCCCACAGCAGCTCTTCTCTGCTTTTATAGTCACTCTTTTCATGGTTTTTTAATTTGGTTGGTGGATTAAGTAGAAGACTGACTTGAATTACTTTCAAACTGATGTCTGAATAGTAAAAAATATATATTTAATTATTTTCCTAAGCAGGCCTGTGGTCAGGCAGTTTTATCAGTTCTGGATATATTTGTGTTCTTAACTTATATGTAACTAACAAATACACACACACATAGGCTCACAACAACATTGTGACATCATATGGTACCAGCTAACGTTCTAGGGTACCTCTTAGCCAATAGCGATGGCAGATTTAAATTCAAATGCAGTGCAGAGTTTTTACCTGACAACGACACAACACTGACAGTTTTAGGCAGAAAATAAAAATTTGAACTAAAATGCACCAAAGTGCAAAACTATTGACTCCACGTGTCTGCAGCACGATTAGACACACATTTATATAGTTTATCAGAAAAAAAGTTGATTTGGGGGTGACTTGCTCTTTAAAATGTGAACTCTGGCTGGTGATTCCTAACCAAGAGAGTATTTGTGTTCATTGGGATTTAATTTAATCAATACACTTGCAGTGGTGTCTAGTAGGAAAGATGTACTCTGGGTGCAAG
The DNA here is from genome assembly GCF_043380555.1 of Nothobranchius furzeri. Classification (NCBI taxonomy): domain Eukaryota; kingdom Metazoa; phylum Chordata; class Actinopteri; order Cyprinodontiformes; family Nothobranchiidae; genus Nothobranchius; species Nothobranchius furzeri. The sequence goes on along the minus strand of NC_091754.1, from coordinate 48,765,625 downwards.
TCCTGGGGTGGTTCTCAATGTCAAGGAATCTTGTTTTCATGCTGTGGTCTCGCCCAGGTTGCCTAGGACAGTGGTTCCTAACCTGGGGGTCCTGACCCCCACAAGGGGGCGCCAAAGCTTCTCAGTGGATCGTCCGGACCTCTCCACTTTAAGGGGTTAAAACTTCATTTATTACTTGTTTATAGCCTACATTGTGCTCACATTTTTTTTTCATGAGTGAAAAGTTTACTGATATTAAGACAGGAAATAATTAGTACAGAAAGAGTAACACACTTTTAAGAACATTTTGCTCAGCTCACTGTTTTATTTTCAAGTGTCAAAAGTTCATTAAAGATAGGACTGGTTGATTAATCACAGCCTTTACAGTAAATAATCTAGTATAAACAGTAATACACACATTTAAGTACATTTTACTCAGTGTATTTTTATGTGTCAAACGTTTATCGAAAGGAATGATTGATTTATGAGTGTTTACAAGAAACAATGTGTTCAGAAGAGTAATACAAACTGTCAAACACATTATGCTCTGTTTGGTTTTGTTAATGGCTTTGTTCTGTACTGGAGCCTACTATTACTGTTATCTATTGAATCAAAGCATATTAAAATGTGCTTGAACAATTTTATCATTTCTTAATAATGTTTGTACTGGAAGAGAGAATGGGAGGGGGTCGTCAGAAATTTTACTGGTAAAAAAGGGGTCCCTTGGGAAAAAGGTTGGGAACCACTGGCCTAGGAGATACGTCATCAGGAACCGCCAAGGCGCGTTCCAATGCTCATGTTTTCCGTTTGTTGTAACCAATATATACACAGTTGCTGCAGTCACATGATCTAAGTGTGTTCCATTTAATGGTTTTCTTTGACCAAGGAAGGACAGTGTCCACGTAAGCAAGGCCAGGCACCTTGGCATTGAGAAACATGCCTGGTGTTCCTGTTTCAACATCTAGAAGATTGGCAGATCAGTAGAGAGCTTCAGACGGCGGGATTTGAAGTATTTTTTCCTGATATTTGGACATCTCTCCTCTGATTGGCTAACAGCAACACAACTCTACCACTGACTCTGTTTGCTTTGCAATGTTGATGTTTTATCTCCACGAATAACACAAGCATGGAGGAGTTCTTGCCATGTGGTGGAGTTGCTAATGCTAATGGTTAGCTTCACCTGTTGGATCAGGAAGTCAGGTACTAATATGAGAATGCTAATGGTAGTTATGATGAGAAAGAGCCACATCTGAATGACATTTTCATGTTTTCAGGGTAAATTATGTTTGATTGTGGATGTAAGACTTGTTGAGGACTAATTATTTTATTTCAATACTTTTATTGGACCCTTGTTCAAGATGGTTCTGTGATGTCAATAATGTGAGGCTTTGAACTGTGAGTTAGACATTCATCTGAATCTCCCAGTGGTTTGACAAAAGCCTTTACTGTGTCTACAGTTCTGGCTGTGTCCCTGGTGGACATGTATCATTGGAATCACACGAACCATAGATAACTATAGACGTATGACATGTATGAGCACATAGTAAGAGTGTTGCAAAAAAGATGCAGATTCTTCTCATGGAAGTGCTTAAAGAGCAAGTCACCCCCAAACCAACTATTTGTTGCTGATAAACTATATAAATGAGTGTCTAATTGTGCTGCAGACACACGTAGTCAACAATTTGGCACTTTAGTGCATCTTAGTTAAAATTTAAATATTCTGCTTAAAACTGTTAGTGTTACGCCATCTTCAGGTAAAAACTCTGCACTGCTTGTGAATTTAAATCTGTCATTGCTATTGGCTAAGCGGTATGACATTAGCTAGTGTATTATTATGTCACAATGTCGTTATGAGCTTGTGTGTGAGTGTGTGTGTGTGTGTGTGTGAGAGTGAGTATTTGTTAGCGCCTTCTCCCCCTCGGTTTGCCAGGCAACAACGTTTGTTGCATTTTTCAAACAGGACGTGGGCATGGAGTAGGACACTGGTAGGGGGTGACTTGCTCTTTAATGTCCCATTCACAAGTTTAATTCATAGGTATCAAAAACTCGCCCTATTGCTGATGGTTGGTACATTTGTTCAATCGCCTGACCTTTATTTCAATATGAAGCAAAATTATTCTGATTATAATTTTATTCCACAATCAAATAGGAGTCAGTCTGTGTCATTGCCAGCAGTTCCTTTTACCTGGGGTTCCCCATGGATCCATTCTCAGAAGATAAGGTTTAACTTTACACACATCTGTTCATTTTTTCCTTTTGTCCGAATTAGACGTGTCGGTGGGTGTCCCTCTTGATATCAGCTCACTTTAACACATAATTCATGCCTTTAATTTGTTCAAATATTATTATTGTTAAAGGCAGCTAGTCTTCTGTCGTGTGCAAAATCACATGTTGTCTCTTTGTAGGTTCGTTTTTAGATTATACTTTTTGTTATTAAATTATTAAAGGGGTTCCTCCCTCTCCTTTAGACTTTGCACACTCCTATGAGGGCACTGAGGTCAGGTGAGCAGATGCTCTCAGATGTAGGAGGAGCCGTTTAGTCAGCATCCAAATGAATTAGACTTGGCCTTGCCAGATCACTGGTGTTGTGTTTAAATTCAGCTGGTTAAATGAAGCTTAACCTTTACTAGAATAACTAACCGTGTTTCAGCATTTAGCCTCTTTGTTGCACCGTCTAAGCAGTGCCTGAGGAAGTGTGTAACACTTGTTTCAGAGTCATTGCACCAACATTAACAGGATATTACATCTCATTGAACAAGGAGACGGATGATGGATTGCACTGAGTTAATGGTGCACACAGGCCTCTATTCAAAGAAAGAGAGCGAGAGCGAGCGAGACATAAATGAAGAGATATTTCTGAACTGGGGTCATCATAATAATATTGCTTCCAATTGCTGGTTGAAAGTGCTGATGTGGGCAGGTGTACCTTAATGTTCTCCCTGTCTGAGGAAATGATGGCTGCTGGAACAAACTGTTCCCAGTAAGAGAGTTAGCATCCCTGTTCCCAAACGCTGACGCGGCGCCTGAGACACTAACCCCACATTGATTGTTTAGCTAAGCTGTCTTAATGTTTTTTCCTTTGTTTGTTTGTTATTATCAGAATCACTGGCCTGAAGCAACTTATGACATCAGCTTTGTAATAATCCAGTGGTGATGAGCACATTTAATACGACTGAACATACAACAATTTGCAGCTTTTTCGCTTATTTTTAAGGAAACCAGCTTTTTGTCAAGTTGTTTGGTCGTTTCTGACAGAGGTATTCATTTTTTCGTTTGTTTGTGCGGACTCACAGTTATCCAAATTGGTAGAATAAAAATAAAACCAGGACATGTGACTTCTTACCTAATTCAAGCTCTTTAGACACTAATGGAAAATCCTTTGGAGATGTTGGAGCATGAAACAGTGAGGTATTTTGGATTTTCAGGTGTCACTGGATGACTTTTTGGAAAAATTAAAAGCCCAAAGTATCTAGATACAGTGTGATGGAATCAGAGGCTAAATGTTTATCTTGAATCTGAGGGGATTCATTAGGAAGGTGAGATTTGTGCTTATTAGACCCAGGGGATCACCTCTTGGAGCCAGAGTGTCTACGAGAGCTGAAACGATTCATTTAATGATTTGAAAGAAATGATTCAAAAAATATATAGAGACAAAATAATTTGATCATTTGCTTCCTTTAAACCTTGGGACTCCATGCTGCTCAGTGATCCGATGTTTCACAGAGACAGTTATTACCTAATTAGTTCGCCACAACAAAATGTCAACGACAGGTCAGTCTTTACACCGACATCAGCAGCAGCTTCCTGAATGATCTTTGCACTGTGCTCCTCATGCCAAAGCTTTTGATAACAAAAAACAATGACTGTAAAAAATAATACCCCCAATCTCACTACATTACAGTGTTTTTGGGCCGATATCAAATGACTTTCGATATCGTAACAGGACATCCGCCGTCGTGAGGCCGAGGCTGACGAGTTGTTTGATTCTCTCGTTTCCAGCACAGACTCAAGCATTGTAACTAGGCACATGAAACGGATAGCTCTGCATCTTTATCATTGTTTATTACAAGAAGTGAAAAGGCCCATTGGTCATAAATGGTTGATTTAACGGCTCACTCAGGGGGAGAGTCAGATGTCACACCGTCAGAACTGATGTACGACTGAGATCTAAAAAGAGTCGAGCGGATTGGAGTTGACTTTGATTCCAGGGTTTTCCCCAGCGCTCTATAAGCCTGGCGGGTGGGCAAGCAAAGCCTGGCGGCCCCTAGGTGTGGTGTTTCTTTGCTTGCCCACCCGCCAGGCTAAGCGTCATGCCCCGCCCCCCTCCCCGACCATACCATGTCCGCTGACACGAACGGCGCAACGAAACTAGAGCCCTCCTTCAGCTGATACTGGTGAGAAACAGCAGCGGAACGTGCCCCCCCCCCCCGACTCTCACGGAGGAGCGCTGCGGGACGGGGCGCGCGAACCCCCACCTCCCCGACGGCCGAAGCCACCAGGCTTACCTCATTTTCTGGGGGAAACCCTGGATTCTCTGCTGAAGCTCAACCCTAAAGGATCGTTAATCTTGATGTTTGTTGCGTAAACGGAACTAAAACAATACAGTAAAAATCCAAAAATCTGCTGTTTCATTATTATTATTATTGCTGTGTGGAAGCACATCTGATACGGAGCGAAGGGCCTACATTAATGCGTTGACCCCACAGAGTGCTCAAGTTGGCTCCCTACAACATTGATTATTCTGTAACATCATCGATGCACTCTGGCAGCCACCACCAAACAGATGACTGTGATGGTCTCCAACCACTCTGGCGTCCCGTCTGACAGAAAACACCAGCAGAAGTAGAGCTTACTCAACCCTGCAGCCAGCGTCCAAAACCCCTTTAGATGTTTTGCTTTACGGTGTCCATAAGAAGCAGCGGCGTTTTACGGCTGTTCAATACCTCCTGTACAACGTAGGCCTGAAGTCCAGCTGGGATCAGGGTGATGTAAGCAACTAATGGAGGCACATAAACAGAGAGTGCAGCTTCACTGTAAGCACACCCAAATGACAAACTGAATCGTTTAGAGCTTGACTGGAAATTTTGGCATGAATAAATAAATAATCAGCACATGAATATTTGAGTGTAATTGCCACAAACACGATGGACCACCACTTCTGTTTTCTTCACCATCCACAAAATCAGCTGACCTGATTTACAACACAGAAGAAGACTCGGAAATGCCAAGGGATGTTTTCTCCCCATCAGCCATGACTCATAATCACGACTTGATGAGAAAATTAGGTTCATTTATTATTTCTGATGGTGCTGGCTGCGGAGTGATGTAATCACAACAGGACCGAGGAGCTTCCAGCTGTGATGAAGATCAGGAAAATTGATTTGTTGCCTTTTTTGTGCCTTCGCTGTTTCCATGAGTCTCAGCTTTTATCAGTTTGTGGGTGAATGAGGGTTTTTGGGAACGCAAAAGAAGTTTGTGAGTTTTTCTGTGGGACAAAACTTTAACATCAATCATCTTTTTCCTGCTTTGTAATTGGCTGAGTTTGCTCAGGCATGCTAGCTGGTTATTAAAAAGGTGAAACAAACCAGGTATTTAATAGTTGACTGTTCTCATATACTGATACCAACGTTAAAGGGGGCAAATTAGTTAAAAGTCACATTTTATATCCCTTCGTGCTTCCACGTGGGTCTCTACTGCCTCTATAGACACTCTAAATGTTTAAAAAAATCTGTACGTTTTGTGTCAGTTTTCAGTTTTAGAATTATTTGCCTAAAATGATCTGTTTCAAAAAGTCCCTCATTGTGATGTCACAACAAGGAAAAAAAGAGGACAAAAACCCCTCAGGTGAGGCGGCTCTACTCCAAGCCCCTCCCAGATATCTGAGCTCCTCTTCCAGCCTATCAGCAGGTGGGTAGGTGTGGCCATCAAGTGCTTATTTTTGTTAAAGCAACGACTCCCTGAAACGGCTCATTCTGGAAGGTACTGAAACTGTCAAGAATAAAAGAGCTAAAATCAGGGATTTTTTATGTAATGTTTTTTAAAAGAGGTTAAAGAAAATACTTCCTACACATTTTAAATCCTGCATGGATAAAAATAATGACAAAAGCACATAATGTTTATGAACGTTCCCCTAACATCACATAAGCAGCTGGTAAACACACCGGTAAAGAGTTCTGTTGGTTAAAAGTAGTACATTTTACCTATCTTACCTGTCGTAGATAGCCCTTACACAACAGAAATCGGGTTTAAGTCTAAAATAACTGATTAGCTAACCGCTAGTTGGTGTTAAGCTCAAACCAAAATGTTTACAAGCTTTAAAATCTTAGGGAGCAGCTAAATGTAGCTTTTCCTGTGTGTCCAGGGGCCAGGTTTAGGATTATAACATAATTGTGAGAACTTTAGGTTTGCCTTGGCTGTGCTCGGACTAGCCTTTAGCTGATCAATCCTTTCACATGTAAAAGCCATTTTTGCAAACAGAGGCTGTTCGGTAAGCTATTCACAGAGTAAAGAAGGTACGTTCATAATAGCAACAACTTGGTCTTTTTCTGTCTGGTTTCTGTCTAATCTCTCTTTAGAGATTCATGACTGCAGCAAAAAGCAGATGTCACTGTTTAACTGTAGAATTAAGAAAATAAACGCTTTCAAAACAATATTGTAGGTTTAGCTGCAACTATTCACACTGGAGTTTTGAACTTTAAGCGATGAGAACTTCTGGGAGATGCTGTCACTTAGTTCATGGTGCTAGATTACCACCTGAGGCTCAGAAACACACAGGGCGACTGCTCGTCTGGTTCTGCTTGACAACAATCCTCCCCCAGTGCCTCTCACCCTAACCCGTTTGTGTCCTTGGCAGCGTGGAAAGGCAGCAGGATTCTCGTAAAACCAGCAGAACACTGAGGAACGTTTAATTAGCCAAACTGTTTTCTCCAGTGTGGAACAACTAGGTCTCTGATTGCAGCAGGTGAACTTGTTTCTAGAAAAAAAGCTTGTTACGTTCACAGTCCACACGTTACAACAGACTAAAGATAGAGAACCCTGTTTGCTTTTGTTAGAGTTGTCGTTTCAGTAAAACGTCCAGTTGTTTTCCTTCGTCTGAACCTGACTGGCTGCATTTCACAGCTGATTCACACCAGAGGCTCGAGCGAGACAAAGGGAGGGAATCTCCGCAGAGAACAGCTCGAATCATAATTTGGTTCCAGTAGTTTTTGTATCAGTTGATTATCATGTGATCAATATAAAGTCCCAACCAGTGAGGGATGGACCAGTTAGTAGGTGGTAAAACTGGTAAAAGCAGGCAGGAGCGATGATCTGACTGGTGACATCATTAAGAATGAAGCGATTCATTCAGGTAAGTCTTTCATTGCTTCCTGTCCCATTGAACTCCCTGGTCAACTTTCCTCGCTGGGTCACACCCATTAGGACAGTGGTAGGGTTAAGAGTCAGACTGCTGCTTGATTCTCCTGGCAGCATCATTCATTCCCCTGAGCGTATGAACTCTTTAGAATAAGAGCCCAGAACAAAGTATTTCTCTTTTCTAGTTAAAACACATTAAGGTAGCTGACATATTTAGCTCCTCTCTCGTGTTTCCAGCTCTTTGCACATTTGTTTGTCTATCATACAGCTTGTGCTAAACTCTGGCTCTGCTTTTTGTGTAATTGTTTCCATTCATAAAAGCACTTTCTTCACATTTTTAACATTTACTTTGAGTGCCGTGGCAAAATCGTGTGACCTTTTCATCCTTAGATGTAAGTCCAAACATTTTAGCTGCTTCTCAAGGTAGGGGCCAGAGGTGATTCTAGGACCTGACCTTTGGGGGGGCTCAGCCCAATGGTGGCTTTTGGTTGGAACACAAGGACAGCCATGATTGGTCCAGTTTAACGGCTGTGATTTTAAACAACTGTCCTACAATCTATTGTTTCACTTTGATTAACTTTTCTCAGACTCAGGCTGGTTGGTAGTGAAAGTTGAGAGTCAGTCATCACAGACTTGTCTCCAAAACAAGGGGGACAATCACTGTGTGGTACGCTGGATACCGGGACATCTGAAGCTCAAAAACAGAAAACGCCATCTAAAATAGTGAAAACCTAACATCTTTGATTATTTAGTGCTGCACAAACATGATTTAAGCTCAAAAGAATAAAATCAGGTTCAGTCATCTTGAAGTTCAGAATGACACGTCGCTCCTTGAGAAGTTTTATTGGTTTCTGTGCTGGAACCTGAAAAATAGATAAAAGTTGTTTATTTTACCAGATTTCCAGAACAAACATCAGTCCTGCCAAATATATTAATTATTTATACAAATAGAAATAATGTCAAAAAGTGACTCTTGGTTCTGTTTGCCTGCAGAACTCGTGAACTTGGCTTTCAAAATAAAAGCTGACTTTAAAGTAAAATTAGCACGCTCAGATTGTGACTGGTTTAGGCAAAGACAAATTCCCTGTTTAGTGATTCTTGGTTGATGGTGGCTTGTTAGTGTTTAAACACATTATAATGAACTTGAACTTTGGGAATAAGGATCCATCATAAAATTGCGATGAGGCCTAAAATCCCCGCTGATGGGGACATGCTCTTTCCTCTCCATCCAACGTAGAGGAGGAAGCTGTCGGTGTGATTCCAGACTCCTGGCCCGTTCACAAAGAGACCCAGAAGTACAAATGACCAAATTTCCACCAGTCTCACAGCTGAACGGATGGTCACGCAAAGACTCTTAACATTAATGGCATGAGTTAATATTTGTAATGCTTCTGGTTTCCTCACAGCAACGGTTACATATTTTTAAACCAAAAGACTTTATATATGTGCCTTTGGGCAATCAATGGGGTTTTCGGACCTGGTTTCTGTTGTGGCACCCTAATGTTTTGCCGTTTCTTGAGTTTTCCTAAATCCGCAAATAAAAACCGAGATCTTGATTATTAGCTAAAGTCTAAAGTCTGGATATTCCCAGTACATCCTGGAATGTGAGTGACGTTCCCACATTCTGTTGTTTTCCTCTCGTCTAGCGAGGATGTTAGCAACAGCTTGCACTAGCGTTGTTCTGGGATTAGCATGGCCATGACCAGCGTTTCTATATCGCTGAAATGGGTTGGGACATGCAAATGTAAAGTTATAACTGTAACTTTAGAGATGGCACAGACTTTAGGCTACATCCCAACCGGCCTATTGTAAACAACAACAACCAGTTAAAGGTGGTTTTGGATTCTAGAACCCGTTTAAATCAAAAGTAGAAAGTTGTGAATAAAGTACCATTTAGCTCTTTAAAGCTGCAATAGCAAATATGCTAAACAATTTAGCCTAAAACATATTTTTCATGCCTCTTAACAAAATACTGACATTATGTTGTGGAGATAAACAAAAACCTGAAAAAATTAACTTCTTTTGCATTTATCTAAAAACTTCAGCCAATATAAGCATTTGAGGTCACACACAAGACAGAAATGTGGGTTCTGGTATCACGCGGACGTGGCCTAGGGATGATACCCGCCATGTTGAGGAGCATGAGGTTTGGACCCAAGATGCAGAATCCCCAGAACGACTCGAGGCAGGAGTGGTTAAAGAAAATAATTCCTTTATTTTAAGGAGGATGCGCCAAAAGCCCCAAAGCACTAGAACCAGACTAAATCTAAAAAAAAATTATCCACACTGAACGCTCAAAAACAAAACAGAAGCTCACTCATGAGCACGGACTAGGAAAAACTCGAGAGAGACAGAACAACGCTGACACATACAGTACAATGGACCAACAAACACTGAGGGACAAGACAGGGTTTTTAAACGCAGAGGGGAGCAATCAGGGGAACAGGTGACAGGTGTGAGGAGTGAGGTCTAGAGGGGAAACAGGTGCCATTAATAAACTTAATTGGGAAAGAACTTAAGGGGAAGATGAACCATAACCTATAAAACACTAAATAACTAAACCTAAAGACTAAGAGCCAAAGGGTTGCACACGTTCCGCTGCTGTTTCTCACCAGTATCAGCTGATGGAGAGCTCTAGTTGCGCCGTTCGTGTCAGCAGACACGGTAGGGTCGGGGATGGGGGGCGGGGCATGAAGCTTAGCCTGGCAGCCCGCCAGGCTTATAAAGTGCTGGGGGAAACCCAGATTTTGTGATTTCCTTTTAGGTTATAGTTGTGTAAACAGTAGTCATTCACTTTAGTTGGTCTTAATCGTTCTCTGACTAGCCGTTAGCTCCTCAGTCTGGTCAGACCTTTCCACAGAAACCCACGTTCATATATTTGAACCACCTGTTTCAAATATTTAATGAAACTTTTTTGTTTTAAAAATAAGAAAATGAGAAAAACTGCTTCTATTCATGAGAAATAGAGAAAAATGAAGAAAGGAAACAAAACGCCTGAAAGCATTTTGAGACGTTTCTCTGATCTTTTTAGAGATTAAAGGACAGCGTTACATTACTGTGGAAACTGGAAGCACACAGATTGAGATTAAGAGCACCAGATTGTTGTTGTTATCTCTATAGGACTACAGGTTGCTGCTAATGATCTGAAAGCCCTTTGAGTTATTTGTAGTTTCTCTGTTGTTTTTAAATGTAGATGTTAAAATGAAAGTAAAGTAAAACTCACAGAAGCTTCGTGACAAACTTCTGACATTAGAACCAGTTTAGTAAAACCGCCACGACTCTGAAAGCCTCCAAACCTCGTTTTCATCTGGGAAACCGTCCTGACACTCAAACTCATGTGACCCGATGGGAGTGCTGGGTCAAGTCTTGTGCTCTGTCATGTGACCATTGCTAGCTCTCGCGCGCACACGCACACGCACACACACACGCACACACACACACACACACACACACACACACACACACACACGCACACACACACACACACACACACACACACACGCACACACACACACACACACACACACACACACACACACACACACACACACACACACACTTGTTCCTGTGACATTCAGAGAACGACTCGTGTCCACAGGAAATCCTCAACAATGGTGTTTTGTTCAGCTGGGAGGAGAATCAGCCGCTTGTCTCTCGGCTTTATGATGCCCGCCGTGAATCAAATCTGCATTAGTGAGTGTGGTATTAGAGTTTAGTGAGTGTGGCAGCAGCTTTTCCAGCCATGCAAGACTGAATGTTGGTGTTTTAGGGTCAAATCGAAGGCTGAGGCCCGGTAAAATCCACTAATCATGATTAATGTAATTTATTTTAAAGAGATTTGGTTCCTCAGACGATCTAACCCAAGTCATACCCACAGCTGGAGAGAATCTCCTGACCCACATGGGAAGTGGAAGCAGGAGAAGGCCTATTTCAGTTTGTTTCATCCTGTGATGAAAGATATCCTGACTGACTTTCTGTCGTTCCGTTTACTCTCTTTTTCATCGTGTAATTCCTCTACTTTAGTAACATTTGTAGTAGCTGTGAGTAATAAATCTAATCCTGCTGAGATACAACACAAGGTTTTGTGTTTTTTCCAGATAAATAAACTCATCTGCTGCAGCTGAGTTGTTTTGGATCATATTCTGGTGACGCTGGTGTTCCTGATGAGCTCTTACGTTTTCTGCCACTCAGCCCCATAACAGAGCTGAAGCTTGGTTTGAAGCAGGTGAATTAACAATGGCTACATTCCACTTCTGCAGCTCAACAGGCTGGTTGTTCTGTAAAAGTGCTAGTTAAAATAATCTATTCAGTTGTATTAGCGGCGGGTGAGAAATGTAGTCATTTTCTGAAATTCAGGATCAAAGACTCACAAATCCAGAATGATCCTGTTGTTCTTTAGATATTTATTCAGAAATACAACAGAAACATCTGAAGCTCTAAGAAAGATTTAAATAGGTTTCACATGGACTCTCAGCTGTCCAATTTCAGCTCAATACCTGAAAAACTGATTGGGCTGTAGCCATTTTGGTGTTTGGTGAAGGTCTCCTTCACTGAGTAACCGTGTAATACCGTGATCTTTTTAAAAATATGCTCGGTAAACATTAGAACGTTTTTTTTATCCTGTAGCCGCGCAAAGGAAAAAAAAACAGGAAAAAGATCGGATCAGAAAAATCTAGTTTCTTCTACGTCACAGTGAAAATTATTAGTCATGGCCCCACCCACCTCGGCTTAGGCCCGCCCATTGGCAGGAGAGAACAGATCACATCTCAGTTAGTAGAAGCTACCATTAGCATTAGCAACTCCCCAACAGCGAAACGCGTTCAGGCTTGAGTTATTTGTGGAGATAAAACATCAACGTTACATTTTTTAACCAAGAGAGAAAAGCAAACGAAGGCAGCGGAAGAGTCCCGCTGCTGCTAGCCAATCAGGTGAGAGACGTTTGCATAGCAGGAAAGTCAATTAGTCAAACTGTGATCTGTGGTTCAAAAACAAACATTTTATTAGGAACGTAAGAAAATATTGATACTGAAATATCACAACATAATGATATGAGACTGAATCAATATGTAAAAGCAGTGTATTGATTTTTTTTATTGAGAAGCTAGTTTGCAATTCAAACTCCGAAAGCTAGGTGGCAGCAGCTTTTCCTGCCGTCATCCTGATGGAACAGCAAGATCTTGGGATAACACCGGATGCATCTTGGAAGCTTCTGCCTGGAGTTTTCCTGTTAAAATTGAAAATATCATCCGGCTTTGTGACATATCGAGGCGCCTCACCTGTATTGTGATAAATATATCGTATCGCCATCTTGTTGCTAGTACACACCCCTACCTTATAATAAATGCAGCGTTCAGTGTGATTTTCACTATTTGTTTGTGTTGTTACATCTTCAGCTTTTTGATGCAAACTCAGAAAGTTGAAATTATCTTTGCAGAGTTTCCTTCGTGGGTGCTTTCAAAGCGTGGTGAACATTAGCTTAATATTAGCTTAAAGCTGCTTTCCGGAGTTTTCAGAAATTATGTATGATTTGTCAGAAATCCGTAAAAGTGATTATCTTATTATGTACTGTGATATAATGTAAGCAATACGTCCATTTTTTTTCTTTTTGCCAAGCACGCCCCCTGCCTGGCAGAGTTCCGTGCAATAGGAAACTGAGCGCTGACCAGAACTAACCAATAGCGTTAGACTACCGCTTAGACGCTTCACATTTAAGGAATACCTCGGCTGATGCAGAGTTGATGAACTTTTCACAGACAAGAAAGTCTCTAAAATATAAATATATGAAAACACAACATGACATGAGAATAATACTCATAAAACGACGTGTTTTTGCTCTGTTTCTCGGCTACAGTAGCACATTTATAAACAGAAACGTGAAGTCGCCATCTTAAAAAAACAGAGGAACAGCGGTTTTGTGTCATACGCTTGTCAGCCACTAGTTGGTGCCATTGGATAAGAGACATACTCCGGAAAGAAGCTTTAACAGTCATGTTGTTATCTAGACCGATATTTAGACGAGTGACAGCCAGAGTGCTTTTGCTTTCTATGCTTCATTCTTCTAGGAAGTGGCCTGTTAGGACATGCAAGTGCAGACTGATGATGGGTGTTGCTCACACACCCAAAGACAAGCGTGCACAGACAGGACAACACTGAACCAGATAGCTCACTGACTGATAACCAACAGCATTGTTTCATGTGACCAGGGCTTCTCTGTTTCTGTGAGAGCTAATAGGACAGACCGTAATGTGTTGAATATTCTGTAAACTCCAGAGTGGATTTGTCCCACTGATCCATCTCTGCCTTTTGGTTTCAGCTGCCAGAAGGAAGAGCGTCACTTTTAAGTTGCAGCCTGCATTCAGGTCACCTACTTCTTTGTACTCAATTGCAGGAACACTTAACCGAGTCTCTCCTGCAGAGAATTCCTACAGGATGCTGGTTCTCTTTAGCACTACCGCACGCTCAAGGTTTGTTATCGAATTAATATGTCTGCATAGCAACAAGCAACACATCTATGATAACATTACATGACAAACTCAGAGAGGTTGCTTATGAGCTGAACTGGCAGACGTGGGAGTGTCCCAGAGAGGACAATGTTCTCATGTGCTGCAGATTTGTATCTGTTAACCAGTGGGTATTATGATTTCTGCATAATTCACATGGTTTTATTGCTGCAATAATTCCCAACCTGAACTAGAAAAAATAATCATCAATGTGACTTTTGCAATATGCAAATCGTTTTCCTAATATGTGGCCAGTCACTGCTCAGAAACATATAATAAACCGACAGGCATGAGAAGTGTTGGTGGTGTGATTCAGAAGAATGAAACCACTTCGAATGTTTAGAGTTGTTGAGAGCTGATGGAGCTGCAGGGAGATGCAGTTTTATCTCAGCTCTTTGTTGTTTTAAAGAAGTTTTTTTCATCGTAAATGTTTTCCAAGGTTAGAAGAGAATTCAGCGAGACCGAATTTGTGCAAAGAACTTCATAAACATGTTTTATATCGACCACAGAGACATCCTGTTTTTTATTAAAGTCAAATTATTCTCCTTCAGATAACTTTGTAACAGCAGCTTGTCACATCAAACTGCATGTTTGTGTTCCTTTGTCTACAGTATACACAAGTTCCCTTCAAAATTCTGTAATAAAATGGACTTTACATTATCTAGAATGAGAGTCGCTGGTCTACATACCATACCATACCATACCATACCATACCATATCCTACCCTACTGTAGTGTTAATGTCTTTGACAGATGCAGAGAGCCAAACAGACATGACTCCCTGAGTCCATCAGGTACCCACACCGGTCAACAGTCTGATAGAGAGACAAAATCTGAAAGTGGGGGCTGCACAAAATCACTCCTAGGGCCACAAATGGCCCTCAGGCCACACTTTAGAAAATCCTGATTCAAGCAGTTTGGCCAGTAATTTACAGGAAGTGTGAAAGATAAGCCACAACTTGCAACATCTATATTCTATATCTATATTCTATGTCTATGTTCTGTATCTATATGCTATATCTATGTTCTATATCTAATCTGTATCTATGTTCTGTATGCATTTACTCTAAGTTCTATATCGAATCTATATCTATGTCTATGTTCTATGTCTATATTCTATTTCTGTGTTCTATACATCGACATATAAATATTGGACAATGGGTTTCCATAGACTCCAATAATACGTTTTTGAGGCCAAATGGGAGGTGGCCACCACCACCATTTTGACCGTGTCACAGGTTCCGTCAAGCCCAGACAATTCCACAAAAGGGAAGAGAGGAAGAGCTGAGGGTGGGGCTGTAAGGCTGAGATCAACTGACGACACCCGGTCGAACTAGCTACAAGCTAACCGGAAGCTAACCCAAAGCTAACGCGGAGGTAGGAGCTAAGCTAATGGAAGTAGCAACCTAGCTACAACCGGAGTTAACTGTGCACAACACCAGAGCTTCTGAGTCAGAGATACGCCGGGCTGACCACTGGGTAAAACCGGGTGGAACACAGAGGTCTCCCGAGACCTCCACAAGCCGGCAGCCGCACAGCAGTCAGGAACCGCGATCAGACAGAGATGCGCCGAGCTGCGGGGAAGGGAGAACCGGGTGGAAAACATCGGTCTCCCGAGAGCTCCACAAGCCGATAGTCGGAACCCAGCTCCACCAACATGTTATATTTCAACCCATTTTCTAAAGTGCAGCATTATGTTAAATGCACTGGGGTTTTGCCCTATTACATTTAAATTTCATGGTTAAACAGTACATGTTAAAATCTAAGCTCAGCTCGGCAGTGACCTAAAATACATAAATATAATTTTACTTACCGAAAAAAAATGAAGTGGAGACCCCTTGGACGCTCTATTAGTGCAATTAATGGCACAGCAAGTCATTTTGTCCAACAATTGCACAAATAATATCCAAAAAAGAATACACAAACACAGAGACTCAAAATCCTGGAGCAGTTTCCAGGCCAGACCGAGGCTCTACTGAGGCCTTTCCACGGAGCTAGCTCTGCGGTCACGTGGGTCTGATGCTCATTAATTATACAGAATTTTAGGCATTTAATACACTTAAACAGAAGAGTGAGAAAAAAATTCACCCTCCTCAGAGTTGTCATGAGTGTAAACTAGATCATTTAAGCTAAAAACATGTTTTGGTACCAGGCTGTAAACATGTTTATTTCTGCTGTGAAATTGGTATTTTTAACATGGGAGTCAATGAGGATTTGCTCGCCTCTGACACCAGCCCCCAGCGGATGAGGGTGGAACTGCAATTTTTGTCACTTCCGCGTTGGCCTCAATTTTTCACCCGCATTGTGGGGGCCTGGTTCTATAACTATCTTCTATTACTATGTTCTACATGTATGTTCTATATATCTATGTTTTGTAAAACATTTAACTAGAACCCTAAGAAATAAATAAATGAAGGAGTAACAACTCAACGTGTCACCAAGATTTAAAACACTCTGACTCATCTCATTTAAAAGGATGAATTTGTAATTTTCCTTAAAAATGCCACATGCTGTTTCCTCTGCACCTGAACACAACATCAGGATGCCAGAGCAGTGAAGCCCTGCAGGGATAAGGAACATATAGTAAACAGTAAATGGACCCACCTACTCACACACATTTCCTGAAACCAGCTCCATCCACACCACCCAAAAGCCCTTATACCATCGCTGACAGGGAAGAATCACATCCAGTCTGCAGCTTTAGACTATCAGTGAGCCACAACATTACTTTCTTTGAGCCAAATTAGCAGCCTGTGATTTATGTTTCAGTATAGATGGATAGAGCTTTAGATTTGTCAGACATTGTGTGATTGCATTAAGATTTATGCCCAAACCTAACCTGCAGAAGCAGAACACAGTTTGCAACTGTAACAGAGATGAAAATGTGAATTTCACCAAAAGTAATGTGCAGTGATTGTTTGTGTTTTTGGAGCCGCCTACTGGTGGTTAGGCGCAACTGCATGCAACGGGTCCTTCAGGCGCATTCACAGCCCCTCCCACCAAAGCAGTAATGAAAGCTGGTGGAGGTAGGTGTACTGTGAAGCCGCTCTGCACTTTAAGTCATTTTAACCTTTAATTAATATATCAATAGGACTTGTTACAGATATTTAAGTGTTGTTAGAGCATATTTTGAAAAAGGTTAGCTGTGTTTGCATTAAATTAATAACTTTATAGACGAGATTCACACTAATGGAAGCTAGCTTTTCAGTCCTTTTAGTAATGTTTGGGTTTTTTCTTTTTGCCTTGAACAGACCGTTGTATGCAGTTGCAGCGCACACACACTGATGTATTATTGTGTGCTTGTTTTTACATCAGGTACGTTCAGATG
The DNA here is from genome assembly GCF_043380555.1 of Nothobranchius furzeri. Classification (NCBI taxonomy): domain Eukaryota; kingdom Metazoa; phylum Chordata; class Actinopteri; order Cyprinodontiformes; family Nothobranchiidae; genus Nothobranchius; species Nothobranchius furzeri. The sequence continues at coordinate 48,748,466 of NC_091754.1, read as the reverse complement.
TGTTTGGTAAAAATATGATTTGTAAATGTTTTATTGTTTCAACTGCCGGTGGCAGTTGACTGTTATACCTACTGATGGCAGTTAACTGTTTCAACTGTCGGCGGCTGCGCTGTCATTGTTGGTACTATTAACTATTTTATATGTTTTATCAAAAAGAAAGTATGTATTGCTCTGAAATGCAAGTTGTTAAATTAATATATTGCTGTTGTTATTAAATGCCACTATACGATCATATGATGGAAAAAAAAGGAAAAGCAGTAATGAAAGCTGGTGGAGACCGTTGTATGCAGTTGCAGCGCACACACACTGATGTATTATTGTGTGCTTGTTTTTACATCAGATCCTGCCAGTAAAAAGCTCTGAAGGACAGTCCTGTGTCTGTGGCCTGATTGTATGTGTGCGGTGATTTGAGGCAACTCCAATAACCCTGGACGGACAACAAGAGGAAGCCGTCACACTGGTGCCGTGACTCCCGGATTGCTGAGCAGCTTGATGCGGTTCACCGGAGGTTACTGTGTCGTCTACCTGCAAGTTACCTCTTCACTTCAAGACCTCCACAATTGGGTCACAAGGTTTATGAACTAAGGGAAACAGTAGTTCTATTTCTAATTACCACTGGATTTTAATTGAGTGTGTTTTATTTCTGCTTTATCTTAACATGGCAAAGAGATTTGAACCAAGTGGTAAAACTGTGAACAGTCACCCCTCTTTTGGGAGAGGTAGAGGTGTAATGGGACTTACTTTTCAGCCCGGTTGTGCTGTTGGGTTTGATTTGGGTGCATCACCTATACTACCTGCGAGTAGTAGTAAACCCCAGGGATTAGCTCGGGATCCAGATGAGACACCTACTGGTCAGATGTTATTTGGGGGCCAGAGTCACTCAACACCTGTTGTTGGTAATGACTTACACCAAATAAGTGACATGATTTATCAGTTAGGTTCACAGATTGGGGAATCAATTGCAAATAAACTGTTATCTTCTGGCGTTGCTGGGGGAAAAGAAGCCTGTGGTACCTGTCAGAAACAGGACAGTGCCAATGTTGAGGACGCTTCTGTCTCAGATGGTCAAAGGTTTAATGTCATTGTAAAATCAGAAACCTCACCTGCAGTTTTCAAAGGTGACAATTCTGACAAGTACACTGTTACTGAGTGGGTTGAAATGATGAGAGGTTACCTTAGACGGCAGAACTATGATGTTTCTATGCAAAAAGAGGAAATTATGGGGAAGTTGATGGGTAGAGCCAGAGATGTAGTTAAGATTGGCCTTAGAAGTAATCCTGCCTTAAATGCTACATCCTCCCCAGATGTAATTTATAACATGCTGATACAGTACTTCAGTAACACATCCTCCTGTCTGCCTCTACAAGATTTCTACTCCACACTGCCACTCCAGAAAGAGGATGCTGTTGATTACTGGATTCGCCTTAATAAGGCTGCAGACATGGCTGAGGAAGGTCTGAAGCGTCAAGGGAAGCGCATTGAGGATATTGGTAGCGAAATTGCTAAAATGTTTGTAAAGCACTGCCCTGATACAGAACTAGTTTCAGTGTTTAAGTACAAACAGATTCATGAGTGGACCCCCAAAGACATTCAGGAGAGGCTAGATGAACACCAAAGAGAGCGATTGTCCAGTATTAAAACACCAATGCACAAACCATCTGCAGCCCAATTACTATGTTTTGAGACACACGTTGAGCCCAGAGTCTCCAGTAATGTACATATGCCTGATGGTGTTCTGCTCCATCATGTTGTGCAGCCAACCACTGAAACTCCTTTATCCTATGCACCTGCGATGGTGCAGAACCAGCAGTTCCAAGGTGATTCAGTTACTCCAGCTGCACAGACATGTTTTCCTTCCCTACAGCCTATGAAGCAGCAGAGTAAATGCACAGAAGTGCAATGCCAGTTCCAGTCTCCAGCTTCTGCCCCACTCAGTCAGCCACAAGAGGGTGCCATGCTTGGTGACATAGTGTCGATGCTCAGGGAGCTTCTCACCAAAGTTCAGCCTAGTGGTCAGCCCTCATATGCTCGTCGTGGGCGCACAAAGGGCCGGGCCAGATCTGTTATGAACTGTCGGGTGTGCAATGATGACAAGCATACAACAGAAACCCACTGCCGTTCAGACCGACTCTGTTTCACATGTTTCAGCCCAGACCACACGAGATGGTCCTGCCCAACCAATACTTCCCCTACAGAAAATATGCAGGGAAACTAGGTGACCTATGTCTGGAGGGAGGTCACATGGGTCAAGGTAAAATCTCCCACACATTTGATGCTGCTGAATTGTACCAAAATATACAGAAACTGAATGAATCAGAAAATGTTATTGTTCAGGACACACAAAGGGTCAAAAAGAGTGACAGCTTGTTTTATATGCATGTTAAAGTCGATGGCAAAGTGACTCTTGATGCCATGCTGGACAGTGGTTCGATGGCATGCTCACTGAGTGAAGTAGCCCTGCAGTCGCTAATTAATGCGGGTGTTGTTATCTCTCATCAGGAGGGTACTGATGTTGTGTTTGTGGGATGTGGTGGTGCCAGAGTGAAACCAACTTCAATAATAGATCTGGAGATGGAGATCTATGGATGTAAGCTATTGGTCCCCACCTTTGTTGTAAATAACCAACAGGCTGATCTGCTCGTGGGCTCCAATGTCATCAGGCATCTGTTACACCAGCTAAAGAATGACTCCTCCTATTGGGAAGCTATTTCCACACCAAACCTAGATCACCCTGAGCTTGAGGAGTTCCTCTCTCTGCTTTCTGGCCTGGATCGTCGTTCTGGTGAGGATGTCCCAGACAAAATCGGAACTGTGAGATGTAACACAGCTGTCACTTTGGAGGCTGGAACTGAATATCTTTTATGGGGCAAACTTCCCAAGGATACAAGGTTATCACCTGGCTTGACTGTGATGTCTGAACCCACAACTTCCCACTCTGCTCCCAGAGGCATATTGGTGGCAAGAGCGTTGACACAACTCTGGGGAGACAGATTTGTCCCTCTCAAGATCCTAAATGCTTCCAGTTGTCCTGTAACCATTCGTAGAAATGCTAAACTGGCCGATGTCTACACCTGTCTTGCTATGGAGGACTTGGTTATGCAAGATGTAACATGCTCATATCAAGCTACCACTGTAGAAAGCACTGTTGATCCTACAGCGGAAAACAATGACTGTGTGCAGGAGAGACTGAAAAGTGTTGGTCTGGGTGATCTGGACCTGCAGTCTTGTGACGTGTCAGATGGTTGGCGGAGAAAGCTGGCTGACCTTGTGATCAGCTATGAGGATGTGTTCTCCCGCCACCACTTAGACTGCGGAGAGGCAAAAGGGTTTGTGCACAGGATTCGACTCACTGATGAGAGACCCTTTCGGTTGCCCTATCGCCGTGTGCCGCCTGCTGAATACCAGAAGCTTCGTCAAGTCCTAAATGAAATGGAGGAGAAGGAAATAATCTGCAAATCCACCAGTGAGTTTGCCTCACCCCTCGTTCTAGTTTGGAAGAAGAATGGTGACTTGCGGATCTGCACAGATTTCAGATGGCTCAACAGGCGAACACTGAAGGATGCCCATCCCTTACCACATCAAGCAGACTGCTTAGCTGCTTTGGGAGGGAACACATTCTTCTGCTCAATGGACCTCACATCTGGTTTTTACAACATGCCACTACACAAAGATGACCGAAAATACTCTGCCTTTACAACACCCATGGGATTGTACGAATACAACAGGCTCCCCCAGGGACTGTGCAACAGCCCAGCTAGTTTCATGAGGATGATGATGTCCATATTTGGTGACCAGAACTTTCTCAGTCTATTGTGCTACCTTGATGATTTGCTGGTGTTTGGCCCCTCTGAAGAGGTGACTTTCAAGAGGTTGGAGATGGTGTTCGGCCGCCTGCGGTTCCACAACCTGAAGCTTGCTCCAAAGAAATGTTGGCTAATGAGAAGATCTGTGAAGTTTCTTGGACACATAATCAATGAGTCTGGTGTATCCACAGATCCCGCTAAAGTTGAGTCCATCAGTAACATGTCAACTGCAGATCTCATGGAACCAGATGGCGTCACCCCTTCCCCATCTCGTGTTCGCTCGTTTCTAGGCATGATTAACTACTACCAGCATTTCATCCCCAACTATTCCTCTGTAGCCAGGCCACTCTTTAATCTGCTTGCTGGTGCAAAACAGAAACGCAAGTTGAAGATACCCACCAAGCGTAAGCTTGTGCTTCGCAAATTGACTAAAGCTGACTGGACAGATGAACACCATTCTGCATTCATGGAGCTTAAAGCAGCTTTGGTCAACTCAGTAATTCTGGCCCACCCAGACTTCACTCGCCCATTTGTTCTGTTTACAGATGCCTCATTGGATGGTTTGGGTGCAGTCCTATCACAGGTTCAGGAAGGTGAGAGTGTGGCCCGGCCAGTGGCATTTGCAAGCAAGTCTCTCACACGTGCTCAAAGAAAGTATCCAGCCCATCGCCTTGAGTTTTTGGCACTCAAATGGTCGGTGTGTGACAAATTCAGCCATTGGCTGAAAGGACATATGTTCACAGTGTGGACGGATAACAACCCACTCACGCACATCCTCACCAAGCCACATTTGGATGCCTGTGAACAGCGATGGGTGGCAAAGCTGGCTTCTTATGCCTTTGACATTAAATATATCCCTGGCTCAAAGAATTTGGTGGCGGATGCCTTAAGTCGCGAGCCATTTATTAAGTCGACTGTAGTAAGGAAGCTGTTGCAAAGACCGTACAGCCAGCTCCTTAATGAGGCCCTCCCTGTCTCAGTTGGCTCAGTCCAGGAGGCTTTTAGGCAGTCGAACGCCAAGGACCAGCACTCCAGCATGTCGCAACTCCCTAACAGCACAAAGTTTCAGTCCTTCACAAAAGATGATGTCCATGCTATTCTCGAAACACAAAGTGCATGGGAATCTGCTGCTAGGCTACGAGCTGTTAACACCCTCGAACACCTACCTCAGCTAATCCTTCCAGTTCAGGATGACCTACCTGTCTTTTCAGAAACCGAGTTGCGTGAGAAACAACAAAACGACCCTGTCCTATCAAGGGTGTTGTACTATGTTGCCCGTGGCCGTCGCCCATCCAGAAGAGAGAAACCCAAAGAGCAAGCCATGGTCACCAGGTACCTCAAACACTGGGAAAAGTTTACAATGTCCAATGGAATCCTGTACAGACTTTCTAAAAACCCAGTAACCAACAAGAGGCGTCACCAATTTGTAGTTCCTGATTCTCTAAAGGCTGAGGTTCTCAAGGGGATTCATGACAGTGCTGGTCATCAAGGGCAGTTTAGGAGCTTGGCTATTGCTCGTCAGAGGTTCTTCTGGCCCCACATTGACCGTGATGTTAAAGACTATGTTCGCCAGTGTCCCCGGTGTGTTATTGGCAAATCCCCTGATCCAGAAGGTCGAGCACCTCTTGAAAGTATCAAAACATCTTCACCATTGGAGGTCGTGTGCATTGATTTTTGGACTGCAGAGGACTCCAATAACAAGTCTGTTGACGTGTTGGTTGTGACCGACCATTTCACACGACTTGCACAGGCCTTTCCTTGTCGTGACCAATCTGCAAAGCAGGTGGCGAGGCAGCTTTGGGACAAATTTTTCTGTATATACGGGTTTCCTGAAAGGATACATTCGGACCAGGGTCCCTCCTTTGAGAGTCAGCTCATAAGGGAACTGTTGGAAGTTGCGGGTGTGAGGAAATCCCATACAACCCCTTACCACCCGATGGGCAATGGTAGCGCAGAACGCTTCAACAGAACACTGGGAAACATGATAAGAGCTCTCCCACCTGATGCAAAACAGAACTGGCCAAAACACCTTCAGACATTAACCTTCATGTACAATTGCACAGTCAACGAGACTACAGGCTATGCCCCTTTTTATTTGATGTATGGAAGAGTGCCACGCCTCCCTGTTGATGTGCTTTTTAAGAACATTCTTAGAGATCCTGAACTGTGTGGCTATGACAAGTATGTGCTATCCCTAACAAAAGATCTCCAGGACGCCATGGCCATAGCTCTAAGTCATGCCGACAGGGAACAGGAACGGCAGGCCTGCCTCTACAACCGCCGCACAAAAGGAAAACCTATTGGTGTCGGAGACCGTGTCCTAGTCTCGAACAAACGGGAGAGAGGGAAGCGTAAAACTGCTGACCGCTGGGAGTCTACAGTGTTTACTGTCGTGGGCATGAATCCTACAACCCACACATATCAGATACAGGATCCCAACACTGGTCAGGTCAGAGTTGTGCATCGTAACCTCTTGATGCTTGTGAATTTCTTGCCCTTTGATACAGCCAGTCAGTCTGTCGACTCTTCTGCCCTTTTACCTGATGGATCTGATGTTACTACTGCATCAGATACACCGGAACCGGTTGTTGAAAAGAATGATTCAAGAATCAGAACCCAAGAGTGGGTCAGCTCCTTACCTGATGCATCCCGTAATGCTGCTCACATGAACAACTCCGTCAGCGAGATGGTCTCTGCAGTGGAGGGAGACGAGGGGCTTCTGTTGTCCCCTAGTGTGACGGGCTATGACCCTTATCCCTTGCTAGTTCCCTCTGCTGATAGACAGAGTGTTCTCTCACACACTTCACTGGTTGCTCAGTCTGCTATTGGCACTGACTCAGTCCACACAGTCAGAACCCGTGTTGGTAGGACAGTCAAGCCTGTCAATAGGCTGATTCAGGTGATGACCAACATGGCTATTAGTGACGATGCTGGTCAGCTTATGGACAGTTTTTAATTCAGTTTTTCAAATGTTTCAGTAGAGGCATGTATAATAATATGCCCTTTTCTAAACAAGTTGTATCTTGTTCTTTGTTCTGTGTTTTGTATTTTATAATAGATATATACCATAACTTAGTACTAGTCCTGGTTTAGGGGCTTCTTTTTGTTTTACACGTGGGTTATGTAGGATGTAGGCTGCATCCTGCTTCCAGGAGCTGGTAGGGAATAGGGCGCCATTTCCTTGCCACTTCATCCTTTATAGAGGATACTGTTTAAGTTGAACTGTGTACACCCACGTTGAGTAATGTGAGGTTTTGTGTCATGGTGATGGTATTTGCACTTTCATAATTTTGGCTGAAATTCAGCAGGGGTGGGTGTAACAGAGATGAAAATGTGAATTTCACCAAAAGTAATGTGCAGTGATTGTTTGTGTTTTTGGAGCCGCCTACTGGTGGTTAGGCGCAACTGCATGCAACGGGTCCTTCAGGCGCATTCACAGCCCCTCCCACCAAAGCAGTAATGAAAGCTGGTGGAGGTAGGTGTACTGTGAAGCCGCTCTGCACTTTAAGTCATTTTAACCTTTAATTAATATATCAATAGGACTTGTTACAGATATTTAAGTGTTGTTAGAGCATATTTTGAAAAAGGTTAGCTGTGTTTGCATTAAATTAATAACTTTATAGACGAGATTCACACTAATGGAAGCTAGCTTTTCAGTCCTTTTAGTAATGTTTGGGTTTTTTCTTTTTGCCTTGAACAGACCGTTGTATGCAGTTGCAGCGCACACACACTGATGTATTATTGTGTGCTTGTTTTTACATCAGGTACGTTCAGATGTGTTTGGTAAAAATATGATTTGTAAATGTTTTATTGTTTCAACTGCCGGTGGCAGTTGACTGTTATACCTACTGATGGCAGTTAACTGTTTCAACTGTCGGCGGCTGCGCTGTCATTGTTGGTACTATTAACTATTTTATATGTTTTATCAAAAAGAAAGTATGTATTGCTCTGAAATGCAAGTTGTTAAATTAATATATTGCTGTTGTTATTAAATGCCACTATACGATCATATGATGGAAAAAAAAGGAAAAGCAGTAATGAAAGCTGGTGGAGACCGTTGTATGCAGTTGCAGCGCACACACACTGATGTATTATTGTGTGCTTGTTTTTACATCAGATCCTGCCAGTAAAAAGCTCTGAAGGACAGTCCTGTGTCTGTGGCCTGATTGTATGTGTGCGGTGATTTGAGGCAACTCCAATAACCCTGGACGGACAACAAGAGGAAGCCGTCACACAACCCTGATGTTGTAGCAGAGACACTGGAGCTAACGCTGCATGATGCCTGCCAAGCACTGATAACATTTAGAGGACACGGAAAATAGCAAAGAGGAAATCACAGCAAAACACACAAACCCGTGTTTGTCTGCAGCTTTGCGAGGCCGCGCTGTCATTCCTAAACTATTTTATCTCCCGCTGCAACAGGCGCCGCTGAACAAGAGTCTGAACAAAAGCTACGGCCCTGCTGCGGCGATACCGAGTCTTTAACAGATCCGTTTACCATCTCTGATGCCACTTAGCTCACATGAAGATCTTGATCAGTGTGTCGGCTGTAGGAAATAAAGATATATACTGTCGTCTGTATCTGGAGTAAAAATGTCACATACAGTTTGTGCGTGTTGGGCTGGGTGTGTGTGTGTGTGTGTGTGTGTGTGTGTGTGTGTATGTGTGGAGTCTCGGATTAGTGACCAACTGTTATCCCCATCTGTCTTGTTCAGCTTCACCAATTGAGATAATAATAAATCCTCATCATCCACCTATAAACACCATCCATCAACCTTTAGCCGCCGCAACGAGGAAAACGACACAAAGTTAAATAAATACTTGTTTTCATTTAAAAGACACACGCTAAGACTGATATTAATATTACTAAATCATTGAACCTTCACTTATGTGATAAAACATGCAATTTCTATCTATCCAAAAAACATTTTTGTATAATTAATAATTAACAATGTTGTTTACCTGCTATTTGTAGTAAAGCTGTTTAAAGTAGCGCTACATTTCATAAGAATTTCCCATGTGAGTAAATAAAATTCCAGTGTGTAGATAAATTTATATATTTATGGTGTTCAGTCTGGGATTATTTATTGGACCAAATATTAGAAAGATAATGATGGGTTTATATTTTTCCCACAAAAAGAACTACAACCTTCAATAGGAGCTGGGATCTAAAGTGATTGGGAGACGAGAGGCAGGTGGGAGCAATTAGGAAAGACACAGGACTGAACAGAGTGGGGAAACAGGACAGGTTGTGACAGTGTCTTCAAAAATAACATAATAAAGTAACTTACGCTGTTTGTCCAGACCAACGTCTTCAACTTCAAAATACTAACATAACTTCCGTTATTCTCCAGACCAACAATATCTTCAAAAGTAACAAAAAAAAAAACTTACACAGTTTGTCCGGACCAACGTTTTAAATGTAATAATACTAACATAGCTTCTGCAAATGCTTCAGACCAACAGTATCTTCAAAAGTAACATAATAAAGTAACTTAAGCAATTTGTCCGGACCAACGTAACTCTTCAACATTAAAATACTAACATAACTTCCATAATTTTCCAGACCAACCAAAATCTTCAACGTTTACGTGCTAGCATAAATTCCCACAATTTATCCAGACCAACCAAATTTTTCAACGTTAGCATGCTAATGTAGCCTCCGCAATTTGGCCGGAAAAACTTAAATCTTCAATGTAAACATGCTAACATAACTTCTGCAGTTTATTTATAAAGCACCAAATCAGCTCAAGGACCTTCACAAACATTTCAATGCAGGTCAGCTCATGAAGCCAATCAGTCAAAAGTTTCCTATAAAAGGAACCCTGCAGATTGCGTCAAGTCACTGACTTACATCAGCGTCTTTACATCAATCCTCATACTAAGCAAGCATTTAGCGACAGTGGAGAGAAAAACTCCCTTTTTCATTTTCCGGACACCCTAATATCTACAACATTAACATGCTAATGGAACAGCCGTAATTCCTTTGGACCAATCAAAATCATTTACACCATTATAGTGTGACATCATCAGCAGGCGCAGGGCCCCGAGCAGATGTGATACCTGCACCAGAACCACAAAACAGGAAGTAAAGCATTAACCTCACTTCCCCCAACTCTTCCACATTAAAATGCATCAGAACTGACAAAATAATTACTGTGTAGTATATAAGTAACTATAGTGATACAAATTACTTCTATTAGGATATTCAAGTATCTCATTACTTTTAGAGCAAAAAGTAAAACTTTATTCAAAGAGTATCTTGTATTATATATTTAATATACCGTAGAAATCAGGAAGTAAAACTGAGTATGATGACGTGGAAAGCGGTTCCAGAGCAAGACGGGCAGAAACAAAGCCTTCATGCTCTCTCCATCCTTCTCTCGTGACCACAAAAGTTTCCCTTCCTACTATAAATACACTCCTGAAACCTGCTGCATCCTGAAACACGAAACACCACTAAAAGTATATTATCACCGTCTATAATAGCTGAACGTCTCCCGTTACATCTGCCTGCTGAAAGCACCAACCACGCTTTATTTCATGAGCTCTGCTGTCATTTCGTAAAGATGCAATTTTATTGGATTAAATGCAGACAGGCTTTCATGTAAAAAGCTCAGATCCGGATGAAAGCTAAACGTAATCGATGCGGGACGGATTGTCGGCTTAGAGGCCATCTAGGTTGTGGTGTGAGATGAGAGGATGGAGGTGAGAAAACCAATAAAAGCTGCCTTAGCGGCAAAAATGAGAGTTTTGTTTAGCATCACGGTGGAACAACATCATAAGATCAATACGGTTGGGAAATAGTATTTCTGTTAATTGCTCTAAATACCAGATAGCCTCAGTTTGGAAACAGGAAACTTGAAAGAGGTGTGTTAAGTGAAGCAGACAGAGCAGCAGGTGGGAGAGCAACACTGTGGGGGCGACTCCTTTGGCACGCTGTCTATCCTCCTTTTCTCCTTTGTAGTCATCATCGTTTCTCTTGTGTCAGTTAGAAAATCTCTTTATTAGGGGTTAAATCTGAATGTAATCTGCAGTTTCTGCAGCATCAGTCTCATACAGCACCAAAGAAACATCAATAATTTTTCATTGATCTATTTTGCTTCGGTTTAACTTTCATCTCCATCATTCCTTCGCTCTGCCACTGATATTGGAGATCATGGGGTATAAATAGCTCCCAGTCCAAACGCTGGTAATCTTAGTGCAGCCAGTTAACGGTGTGGAAGGAAACCACAAGCCAGAACTGGGACATTCAGCCTCTCGACACTCACCGCTCACAGATTACTGTCAGCTCTTGTTAGTCTGGGTAGGTGTGTCTGGAATGCATGTTGAAAACCTCGACGGGTTTATTGGCTGTGATCGCTGGAGTTGACAGCAGAAGCATGTTTGTAAATAGAGCTCATTAGTTTTATTAGAGCCCATGTGGTTGAATAAAGAGCTGCCTGACCCATGAACTTGCTGTATCTTTTTTATTTGCTGAAGCTGCTGGAGAAAATTCAAATTAGCATAGAATTAATTGTGATGCGGACATGTTTGTTTTTGAGTCAAATGAAGATGTTAAAACTGCACATTGTTGTGGTTTTCAGGTCATCTTTCTCTACTCTAGTTAAGCATGCATGCTAGTTTTTACATTTGTAGTTTTTCTATCAAGAAAAGCTCCAATTTCATCTAATTTTGGTCCATTTTTATTCTACAGTTGCATCAGTTACACCCAGTTTTATTTCCTGTCCAGTCATCACCAAACAATCTGATGAAACTTCTGCAAAAAAAACAACAATGAGCATAAAAAAGATATATGTTTTACAAAGTTTAAAATATATTCACATAATAAACTAAATAAGGGACGTTTTAGCATATTTGTTTTGTTTTCACCAAAATGGTTAATTTTCTTTGATTACAAAATTCCAAAAAATTTTCTCTAAAAAAAGACTAAAACTAACTAAAATGTTTTGTGAAAATTACCTCTGCAACATATAGATGTTTTTATCAAGAATTTTTATGCTAAAATGTACAGTTTTTTTGTGGTGCAATTCAACCTCCGACTGCTAGGTGGCAGCAGTTACCACCTTCATTCTAACGGAACAAAGAGACCACGTGATAAGACCGGATGTGTCTTTAAAACATCTCGCTAAGAGAATTGCAAATATCTGGCTTTTAGTATCGCGATATTCGTCTCTTCTTCCTGTATTGGGATATATTTTGTATTGCCAGATTCTTGCCAACACACACCGCTAGCTACTAGGGATGAGCCGGATAAAGCATTTTTGACGAATACGAGCATGAAACGAGTAAACCTCGTAAATATCTGTAATCGTGCTGAAGGAAAATCCTCATTGGGTAACTGACTGTCTTCACGCTCTGTGATTGGCCAGTCACATAGAGCGCCCGCCCCTCCCTACACACAAAACTCTCTAGCCGGCCGGGAGCGCAGTCCGTCCGGCTCATCCACGCACACACACAGACAATAACGGATCTCGCTGTGATCGCTTCACTGTTGCTCACGTTTCTTCAGTTTTCCCTAGGTTTTCTTCAGCTCACCTCTTTTTCGGTCGAATATTTAAAGTTACTTTTTTCGTAACTTACATGGTGCATTTGACAAGACAGAGCTGACATGCTGCATCAGTCACTCACTACCTCCGCTCTGGTCGGGTTTTTAATTTTTTTTTACTCCATCTCTCTCCCTCTCACCCTCTTTATCTCTCTCAGACACACACACCTTAATCAACATTGTTTTGTTTAACTTTGTGTGGGGCAAAATGCCAAGAAAAAATCAGTTTAATCAAATTAAAATAAAAAAATATACATAAAGTTGTGTCTGGTTCTAGCATTTCATATTTCCTAGTTCCTACTGCATGAGTTCAGATGTATTAATCCATGCACTTAAATATTAATGTTCTGATTTTATTGAAACACTTGTTCTGTAATAGTTTCTTTACTATTGTGATCAAAAATATTTAATCTCTATTCTGAGGCTGCTCTGTAAATAGTTTTCAAATAAACAATACACATATCAACTTCTGATCATTCCATATCAATTTCAGACTTAAAATAATATATTGATGTAAACCACACCCACTTCCGGTTAAACCACGCCCACTTCCGGGTTATGCCACGCTCATTCAGAGTACAGATACAGATACAGATAGTGGTGTACTCGCTCATCCCTACTAGCTACAAACGTTTTGGGAGTTTTTCTAACAGATTAAATTAAATCTATGAGGGATGTGCGATATATCATCATCGACATCGGCATCTGTCTGATAAATAAACAAAAATATTTACATGTAGTTGTTGTTTGTGCAGCTGTTTTGGGTGGGGAGGGGGAGTGGTCATGAGGTGATTCTTGGGTCATGTGACAGTCATAGTTATCATCTCAGAAGCTTAAATGTTTAATTATAAATGTATGTATATTTATATAAAATTATGATATCAGTAAATATCAGTTATCAACCATAACCGCAATTAGGGCTGCACGATATTAGGAAAACCTGCGATATTCGATAACAGTGCTTAATATTGCGATATCGATGTTACTCATGATAAATGAACAAATACTAAAGTATGCAGTGTTGATGTCGTCTGGCGTGTGACGTCTGCTCTGGGTTCAAAGCAAACAAAAACTAATGCATGAATTCCTATCCTGATTAACAAGGTTGTAAAAGCTCATAAATGAAAAATCACTTTGATGTGTGGGGGAACTTTTCCAGGCCCTCTTTAGCAGGGTGGGACTGGGAGTAGAGTGCTGTAGCCTTTTAGCTGGAAGCTAACCGGAGCCTGGGGCTAACATCATCACCCGGTGGAACACTAGCAACATGAAGGTGGGTTGGTTCACCGGCACGTGTCGGAGTCAGCCCGGTTATTATCAGCTGCTTAACGACACCAAGCGGACTCACGTTCACATTTGAAAGCAGCGCTGATTCCAGAAACATCAGCACAAAGTGCGTTCGTTAATCTGAGCCAGCATGACGAACAAGGGAACGGCGCCGCTAACTCAGTTCGGGTGTTGCGTTCCACCCATCCTAAGGGTCTACGTAGGGGGTGGGCGTATTACGTGAACGGACCCATCTGATTGGCCGCATATCAGAAGGGCTACATTTGATTGGTCAAATAATAATTCTGCGTAAAAAACAGAGCTGGTTTACAAAAAGTTGATGTATGACACGAATGGAAATGTTTGAACCACACATTTATCGCCGTTTTTGACGTGCTTTGCGATGGGCCTATCGCACGTCCTGTTATCGCGATGACGATAATTTTTCGATATATTGTGCAGCCCTAACCGCAATACTTATATCGGATATCGATAGGGGCCCAGATTTTCATTTAGTTCCTTATTTAAAACTTATGATTGGAGATGGCTGCCACAGCCATCCAACCTTAGTGAATTTAGAAATACTGCACCCAGACTCTGGACCTTCTTACCCATCCAAGTATGTTTGGCTCCATCCCTCAGTAGGTTCAAGTCTGCTATTAAGACACACTTTTTCAGCGTGGCCTTCCGTACGTGATCTACTTGAATAAAAAATGCACGACTCCAATAGGCCGTGTCTTGCCTCACTGCACCTCTTTTCCTTTTCTCTGATTCATTTGCTCTTTCAGTTGCACCGAGGAATGTTTTTTAGCTTTTTTTGGTTTGGTTTGATGCTGTTTTTAGCTGGTTTCGTCCCGTGTTTCCAAATCCTGCCATAGCGATTTTACTATTTTAATCATGTCATCATGCCTTTTATTGAATCCCTCCGATTTTTGCTATATGTCTGTTGTTGTGTTGGAACACTATGGTTAGCTGACATGCTATTTTTAAAATGTGCTTTATAAAAAAAATGGTATGGTATAACATATTACATTAGTGCTAAAGATTTAGCTAAAGGGCATGGTTTCTAAATCCGTCCTCTCAACAGCTGCAGATGATGTGTTTTCAGTTTAAAACTCTTACTGGGGAACTTTTATTTTGAAGTTCCTTTCAGTCTGTTTTTATGAAAACTCAGCATTATTGTGCTTTTAATTATTTTTATTGCAAATAAAAGAACTGCTCAGCAGTTAAGGTGAGTATTGAAGGTGAATGACACTAAAATGGTCTGATGGTGTAACAAATATCTAAAAAATGTTAAACGTTGTATAAATTAGTGACTAAATCACAGATTGGAGACTTTGTTTGTTTGCTGGAAGCTGAAAAACATTCATGTTATTTTGTGTTTAAGTGAATAAAAACAGCTTAAAAACCAGTTTGTGGATGTGTGAAGGAGTGTGTGTGTGTGTGTGTGTGTGAGTGAATGTGTGTGTGTGTGTGTGAGTGTGTGTTCAGCTTTCCAGTCTGGGTCACATGCATGTTCTCGCATTCATGGCACCAACAACTCTGTTCAACTCTCTCTCTCTCCCTCTCTCTCTCTGTGTGTGTGTGTGTGTGTGTGTGTCTGCAGTGTGTTGGTGAGGAGAACTGGGTGGACAGCAGGACGGTTTATATTGGACACAAGGAGCCTCCTCCAGGAACAGAAGCTTTTATACAACAAAGATTTCCCGACAACAGAATAGTCTCCTGCAAGGTCAGTGAAAGCCTCAGACCCACAATGCACTGCTTTAAGGTTTTATTGAACCCCAGTAAGAGCTCCGGCTAATTAAAACAACTTTTCATTCCTTCCTGTTGGAAAAGACGGATTTATCCAATCAGAGTGAGTGAAACGTCACACGAGGTGGTTATTCTGGTTGTTTTTATACCCTGAAGGAGACTTACTCCCTTTTTAAAGGAGGACACAGAAACACAGAAGGAGTTGGTTTGTTTACCTGTTCCTTATTGATAGTTTGGTTCATATTCTTCTACACATTCTTCATAAATCATAAAATTTGGCCTTATTTTCTCTAATATTAGAGATGCACCAACTCTGCTTCTGAGGGCTGATTCTTTTACCTGCTGAAACAGATTTTTGCAGATCTATTGTTAATGTAGAGTCACTGATTAACCCAAACATGCATGCTTTTGGTCCGTGGGAGGAATTAGGAACAAGCAAGCAGTGAAAATACAGCAGAAAGGCTGCAGCTGGGATTTGAACCTGCAACTTTCTGGCTGTGAGGCAATAATGCTACCATGCAGCCAGTAAAATAAACACATTAAACTCATTTTTTTTAAACTTAAACATTGTTTCCCTGTCTTAAATAATAAAAGTGGAGCTTAGATAAAAAAGGAAATGTTTCTAGTGCAGGATGCAAACGTCCACATATGCGATGGTTGGTCCTCCGGGTTTAAATAGTAAGCAAGGAAGTAAAAGTTTATTTATATAGCGCCTTTCACAGATATAAATCACAAAGCGCTGTACAACATGATAAAGACCAGGGCAAATACCTCTTACCAATAAAAACATCAGAAAAACAATAGCAGTGATTAAATAGAAAATAAAATCATGAGTATAAACAAAGTGAAGGTGTGAACCCGAACAAAGCCATCTTTTTGAAACATTTAGGGAGGGAACGCCTGGATGAAAAGGTGAGTTTTTAGATGATTTTTAAAGACCTCTACAGTGTTAGAGAGACGGAGATTTGAAGGTAGACTGTTCCAAAGTCTGGGTGCAATAGTCTGAAAGGCCCTGTCCCCTTTGGTTTTCAGTCTGGTTCGAGGAACAGCCAGGAGGTTTTCAGATGTGGATCTAAGGTTCCGAGAGGTGGTGTGTGGGGATAAAAGCTCAGATAGGTAGCTTGGAGCCTGGTTGTTAAGAGCTCTATAGGTCAGGACTAAAACTTTAAACTGAATTCTATATTCTACCGGGAGCCAGTGGAGGGACTGTAAAACTGGAGTGATGTGAGCTCGTCTGCTGGATTTGGTTAGGAGTCTGGCTGCTGCATTTTGGATGGCTTGAAGGCGTGAGAGGGAGGTTTTGCTGAGACCAGTAAAAAGAGCGTTACAGTAGTCTAAGCGTGATGACACAAAGGCATGGATGATTTTTTCCAGATCTGCAGTAGAAACTAGTTTACAGACTTTTGAAATGTTTCTCAGTTGAAAGAAACAAGAGCGGGAGATGGTTTTGACGTGTGAGTCTAAACTTAAGGCTGGATCAAAAATAACTCCCAGGTTTCTAATGTTGGCCTTGGCTGATGGGCAAAAAGAGGCAATTTCTTGCTCGATTTTTGATCGAGCAAGTAAATGTGACTAGTTTCATATATGATGGAGGAATAGAGAATAGACTGTATTTGTTCTGTTTTCATAATTATTATAATTATTATAAAATAGGATTATGGGTGTGTGAAGCCATTGCAGAAGAAAGCTGCAGTTCCGTCCTCTTCCACTAGGGGCTGGATTCAGAAAGGTGCAAGTTCCCATTGACTCCCATGTTAAAAATGCCAACTTCACAGCAGAAATAAACACATTTACAGCCTGGTTCAAAAATATTTTTAGGTTTAATAGTTCACGTTTATCGCCAAGACAACTCGGGGGGGGGGGGGGGGGGGGCTGTCTTTCCTGGGAGTGATGAGACGCGTGATGCGGCCAAGATGGCAGTGGTAAGAGCCGCTCATTCAGCTTAATTCAGCTCTACAGGTGATGAAACAAAGCGCTCGTCCATCTGATATCTACACCTTACTGAGTTAAAGTGTTTTCTTTTACATCTTGTGGTGTTTTACAGCAGCAGCATCCACAGAGGAACTCAAAATTATTCTTCAGCCCTTCACAATAAGAGTCTGAAACATACACATGCCCCTCAAAACACCGAAACATTTAAAGATCATTTATTAATGTTGTTATTTGTTGAAGTTCTTTATGTTTCAGATCTTTTGGGGTTTAATGGATTCGACACTAATCTTTATTTTCCTCCCCAATGGGCCACCGTACTCTGCTTGGCAATGATGCATTCACTTATCAGAAAGACAATGTGACTTTTGAGTGGTGATTAGAGGCCAAAACATCACTAGAGAGTAATAATACATGTTATTTATGTATTTTTACACTGAATGTACCATGTGATGTACTTGCAGTACACATTTTGGAACTTCATCCCAAAAAATATGTTTGAGCAGTTCAGGAGAGTTGCCAACTTCTACTTCCTTGTCATCTTTCTGGTTCAGGTAAAGATGATCCTCGTACACACACACACACACACACACACACACACACACAAACACACACACACACACACACACACACACACACACACACACACACACACACACACACACACACACACACACACACACACACACGGTTATTATTGGTCATTATTCATCTGTGTACAAAATCTTTTTTTTTACTTCATGAGGCTAATCTGAATATTTTATCCCCAAATCTGGCTGCTAATCCAAATAATCCCATTATAGAGCTGATTGGTGTTACCTTCAGAACATGTTGGTAGTATTTTAAGAAGAAATCTCCATAAATCTGACAGTTATGAAGCGTTATCTCACCAGATGACCCTAAAAGGTTGAGGTAAATTCCTCTAAGGATTTTATTTATATAATTTATATTTATTTGTGTTTCCATGGAAACCGAGAAGCTTTAAAAGTGATTCCAGCACAAGGCTGCGGGTTTTATGATAACTTTCTAATAAGATGTTGGGATCGGATCCACAAATTGTTAAAATTGACCTAAAACAGGACAAGAGAAGCCCATCAAAAAAAAAAAACTATCAATAAGGGTCAATAAATAAGGTCGATGTTGTGTCTGAACCACAGCTGATCATCGACACTCCCACAAGTCCCATCACCAGCGGGCTGCCGCTGTTTTTTGTCATCACCGTCACCGCCATCAAGCAGGTGAGTCCTAAACGTCTTTGTGACGTCTTCCTTCTTTTCTTCTACTCGCTTACCTCCAACCACATGGATGAACCTCTCCGTGTCCTTCTGCTCCTCCATCAGGGTTACGAGGACTGGCTGAGACACAAAGCAGACAAAGCTGTCAACGAGTGTCCCGTGCAGGTGGTGCAGAACGGGAAAATCATCTGCAAGCAGAGTCGCAGGCTCAGGGTGTGTGTGTGTGTGTGTGTGTGTGTCTGTGTGTGAGTCACTCACGTTTCATGCTTGCGAGTGAGCTGGTCGAGCGCTTGCGTCCACCTCTAGCTGTTTAAAAAATGTTACATTAATATTTGCAATACAACGACTTGGTAAAACCATCATTGTTGATGCAGAATCGGCGGGACAGGAAACAACCCTGATTCAGCACATTTATTTCATTTCCTGTTTCTACTTTAAAGCATTCGTGAACTCTTTTTATGACCTTGTGCAGTTTACAGTTTATGCCTCAGAAAAGATTAAAATCTTATTATTTCAAGACAATGACTGAATCATTTTTCCCCGGATGTGTCTCAGGTGGGAGATGTGGTTTTGGTGAAAGAGGACGAGACTTTTCCGTGTGATCTGATTCTTCTCTCCTCATCTCGAGATGACGGGACGTGTTACGTCACCACAGCCAGCCTGGATGGGGAGAGCAGCCACAAGGTTGGTTAAACGCACCTGTTTCATCTCAAAATGATCTTTTTTTAATCTCTGTTGCAACAGCTTTTATTAGCTCTAATTCCTGTTTCTGTATTTATCTATAATTACCGAATTAGACGTTCAAGATAGAATCTACTGTCTACGTGTTTTCCACTGATTATATAAATTAACAAGGGGCCGTGTTTGTCTCGTTTAGATCACATTAAATGGAACATATTATGCAAAACTCACCTTTTGGATCATTTTGTGCTGCCATATGGGTCTCCTCTGCATCTATAAACACTCAAAACATCAAAAATATGTCTATTCATTTGCAATCGTATTTGGTTTTAGGATTTATGTGCCCTAAAACAAACTGTGTTAAAAAGTCCCCATTTGTGATGTCACAAATGGGGAAAGTAGAACAGATGCACCTCTCACATGCAAGAATGAGCTTCTCAGTTTATAGCAGCCTGAGCGGGAGATGGTGGGCGTGGCCAGCAACAGCTTGTTTTCTTAAAGTGACAGAGCCCTGAAACGGCTCATTCTGGAAGGTACTGAAACAACTAAATTATATGAGAGGTTTTAACTGAAAAAAACCCTCCCTAAAAAACATGTTTTGAATCGACCGTAGAACTAATATAAAATATTAACGCGTCCCTGTTAAGGTGAGCTGACGAGAAGAGGTCTGCTGCTGGAAAATGACACGTTTAGCTATAAAACTAAATAAAATTCAATGTCTGTGATTTGGGAGAAGTGCTTTTCTGTAATGAGCGACCTGAGCCAACAGAAAATACACGACTCAGACATGCATCAGTAGAGTCAGCAGAAGAGAAGAGCTAGTGTTAGCCTCCCTTTCAGCTAATTCAGCAAAACAAAGACATGAGTTTATTCAAGTTTTACACATTTCTGCGTCTCTGCTTTGCTTTTCCAACCCAGACCTACTACGCAGTTCAGGACACCAAAGCTTTCACCACCGAGGAGGAGGTCAGCTGCATCCACGCCACCATCGAGTGCGAGCAACCTCAGCCGGACCTGTACAAGTCAGTGCAGCAAACACAACCACACACTCACTCAAAAGTAAACGTTTTAGTAAGCATCTGTTTTCCCCCAACATAGATTTGTGGGCCGCATTAACGTCTACATGAACAATGAACCCGTAGCCAGGTAACTGCTGAGGAAATCCCGAGTTTCTGCAAAACAGCCATTTTTAGAGCTTGTCTAGTTTCTGATGGAGTTGATGATGATGAACTTGTTCTTTTTTAGGCCGCTGGGATCAGAGAACCTGCTGCTCCGAGGAGCCACGCTCAAAAACACAGAGCACATCTATGGTAAAGAAAAATCACTACAGAGCGTTTAGACTAAAGCAAAAGAAAACTAACTGATTTGTGATGTTGTCACCTGTAGCTGTGGCGATCTACACTGGTATGGAAACCAAAATGGCTCTGAATTATCAGTCCAAGTCTCAGAAACGATCTGCGGTGGAAAAGTAAGCTCTTTTCATTTTCCCTTCATAAACGTCTCCAGATGAAACAAAGAGCGGGTTAGCATCGACTGAATTCACTTTCTCACGTTGGATTAGATAACCGTGTCATTTTTATTTAGCTCATCCTTTCATCCATCTGCTCACTTCTCATGTCTTCATTTACTCACTGACGGAGCACCCTCTGGTGCTCGCCGCTCTCACTGAATCTATTTCTCTCCATCTGGTGTTGATGGAGTCTAGACTCCAGATGGCTGGTGGAAATGAGCGACTGGAGGTGGATTTCATTTGCACTTGTTTTCTGTGAGCTGGATTCCTTCACTGGCGTTAGCCTTCCTTTTACCAGCTGAGTTACGTCCTTGTCCTGCTCTGGTGTGGATGTGCAGCTCGTTTCAGTGGGTGCACCACAATGTTTTATTGATTGTCCAAAAGATGGAAGGACTGATGCAAATTGGTTATTATTAATTTTTTTTGACAGATATTTAGCTTAAAGGAGCAATATGTAAGTATTTTACAGTGAAATAATCAACAGTCTATCATCGCAGTCACCTTGGAAGGAAGGTTACATTCTCAGTGCTGGGGGGTTGTCGGTTTTTCTCCTTTAAAGTGGCCAAAAACAGACAAAGGTTGCACCGAGCTAACGCTGCAGCGCTGACGTTTGTAACCAACACCGGCCGGCAAAAAGCTCCATTGTTGTTTAAAGAACAGTAGCCAGTAAACAGGAGCGACCCAGAAGTTATCTCCTGTACCCGTCAGAAGCCACGGCATCTTTTAGTTTTACTCTAATATCAGGTAAAGAAGGCTAGATGCTATCGTTGAGCTAACAATGCCAACAGTGAATTAGAAGCAAATAGGCGGCTCTAAAAATATCTCGAGCTACTTTTTCAATCACCAAAAACTCGACATTACAGTGAAATGTGTGCGAAGTGAATAACGAGTCAGTCGTGGCGTTTTACTTCCTCTAATGAGTCGTCCAGAACTGTAACAGCAAGACGGCAAACAGCCAAACTTCCTCTAATGCCAGAGAAATATTACAGTAATAAGTGTAGTAAGTGCTCCCTACCGTAAAACACCCAAGGGTGCTAACACCAGGTATGACTGTGAATTTGTCTACGTACTTTGTATGACTCACCTTTGCGCTCATCGTCTGTAATCGTCTGCTGCTGATCCGTAGCTGGCGACAGCCATGACACCTCGGAGTGGCGGTGAGAGTCATGTGACCACAGGATGTCATTCCTACTTCATTCTTATCACACCTTTAGGTTTACTTCTCTTCTTCTACAGGTCGATGAATGCCTACCTGGTGGTTTACCTGTGCATCCTCATCAGCAAGGCCGTCATCAACACGGGGCTGAAGTACCTGTGGCAGTCTGACCCCAACAGAGACGAGCCCTGGTACAACGAGAGGACCGACACCGAGAGGCAGAGACACATAGTAAGTGTTGAGTCCTCTAAAGCTGCTAAAACAAAACAATACATGACGTCATCTTTTTGTTGTCCTCAGCTGATCAGGGCGTTCACAGACTTCCTGGCCTTCATGGTCCTTTTCAACTACATCATCCCCGTCTCCATGTACGTCACCGTGGAGATGCAGAAGTTCCTGGGCTCTTACTTCATCATGTGGGACGACGAGATGCTGGACGAGGAGCTGGGGGAGAGGGCGGTGGTCAACACGTCGGACCTGAACGAGGAGCTGGGACAGGTACGCCACACTCAGCAAGATGAAAAGGTTTCCCGCCATTTTCCCTTTCCTGGTACAACTTTCCCACCTCCCTGTTTCGTCCCAGGTTGAGTACGTATTCACAGACAAGACGGGGACGCTGACAGAGAACAACATGGAGTTTATCGAGTGCTGCGTGGACGGACACGTTTACATTCCTCACGCCATCTGTAACGGACAGGTACCATCACACGGGACTGACCGTTAACATTATTTACAGATTTCTGACATGTTTTTGTACCTAAATGAGTTAGAAATGGGGAGAAAAGGGACGTTTTAACGATGTTTCTGTTTGCTGTAGTGGTCAGTTTTAAGTCAGGTGAGCTGAGAGCATCCTTCATAAAGGTGAGGGTGAATGGACCCAAAATAAAAACAGCATTACTCAGAAATGTTGATATTTACTTTTTTCTCTACTGATGTAATAAGTTAGATTAATAAAAGTAATAGAGAAAAATAAAACTACATGACATAACGGAGTAAGACTATCATTTTAAACCCTGACAGCATGAAAACACGCAGCGCCACACAGTCATTACCTTCCCCTTCTCCCGAGTTTGCTGCCGCAGTTCACCTGAGAGCTGAGCATCACGTTACCTGTGATGGTGTCGGTTTCATGCTATCGTAGAACTTTTATGATCCCTGTGTCGTATCGGGGAATCCTTGCAGATAATATGTGAGATCACGTTGTGTCCTCTGACATCGCTGTGGCTCACGTCTCAGAAAACGGTTGCTGTGGTAACACAGCATCACCACATCACTGATCAGTGAAAGTGTGTTTCCTTTCAGGTCGGCCAACATGACATTGTTTATGATCGATTACAGCTAACATAATAAGTGATCATAAACAGTCATATAAACTCTGATAACCGATGATATAAAAGACAGGTGTGTTAATATCTACACCTGTGCTGTTACCAGGTGATGCCAGGAGCCTCTTCTATAGACATGATCGACACATCGCCTGGGCCTGACGCCAGAGTAAGTGTTTTCCTGACTGACTGTTTGTGTGTGTGTGTGTGTGTGTGTGTATTAACGCCGGTGTGTGTCCACCACAGGAGCGCGAGGAGCTGTTTTTCCGTGCGTTATGTTTGTGCCACACGGTGCAGGTGAAGGAGGAGGAGACGGTCGACGGGATCAAACATGGCATCCACCAGGGGAAGTCCTCCTCCTTCTACATCTCCTCCTCTCCAGACGAAGTGGCTCTGGTGGAAGGCATGAAGAGGTAGAACACACACACAGGCAGGAAACAGGAAACGGAAGGTGAGGTGAAGTGACTCCACTCTGAATGTTCTGTGCTGCAGGCTCGGGTTCACGTATCTGAGACTCAAGGATGGACAGATGGAAATCTTAAATAGAGATGATGAGGTAGAGAGGTAAGTTTTCCTTTAAAACACATCTAAAGTAACAGGATTCACGTGTTTGTTTGTTATTCTCACATCAGATGTGTTCATTTATTCAGGTTTGAGCTGTTAGAAGTTCTAACTTTTGACTCAGTGAGACGAAGGATGAGTGTCATCGTCCGGGCCGGTTCAGGTACCACGCACGTTACGTCCTATAGATGCAAACGTACTGTATAATTGTATTTGTGTGTTTTACCTCCCACACACGTGTTTTCTGTGTGTGTGTGTGTGTGTGTGTGTGTGTGTGTGTGTGTGTGTGTGTGTGTGTGTGTGTGTGGACAGGCGAGATGTATTTGTTCTGTAAAGGTGCCGATTCCTCCATCTTCCCCAGAGTCATCAAAGGCAAGGTGGAGCAGGTCAAAGCGCGGGTGGAGCTGAACGCTGTGGTGAGAACATGCACACACGCACGCGCACGCACACACACACAGGCTTACACACGCATTCACACACACACAGGCTTACACACGCATTCACACACACGCACACAGACAAACACACACACACACACACACACACACACACACACACACACACACACATACACACACACACACACAGGCATGCACACGCATGCACACAGAAACACACATGCATGAATACACATGCACATACCGTAGATCAGGTGAACAAGAAGGCCTCTTTTACTAAAGTTTGAAAGGTCACATGACTTCAGTAGTTTTCCTAGTTGCAGAAACATGACCATGGTTTCCACAGCGACTGCAGAAGTGGATCAGTAGAATGTGACCTTCCTCCATCTTTACGTCACACACATTGAGTTCAGGGTGACTATAAATAGTTTAAATTTAGGTTTTAAATGAATTTTTACAAAAGATGCAACAGAAAAAAGGTTTCTATTTGTGGGAAACATTTGAGTTTCCGTAAAAACACAAAGATAACTGAAGTGTTTCTGTTGTTTCCAACAGAGAGGAAGCAGCTCAGTAAATGAGTTAAATAGAGCACCATCACCCCAGGACCCATTCTAGTTTCATGACTTAGCTAAACCACTAACTGAGGGGTCAGGACTCCAGCGTGGCTCAAGAATCATCAAGTCATGAGATCTCCACAAGTCTAATTAGATGTCAAACATAATGCTGAAAGCATAATTTCATCAGAAATTACAGAAGACATTAGCAATAATAGTGATGAACGGGTCAGCACCAGAGATGGACCAGTTCTGGGGTCTCATCTATCAAACATTGCGTAGAATCCTTACTAAAACCGTACTTAAGCTCAGTAAAAGAAATGTACTTACGCCAAGTAGGTTTGTGATCTATCAAACATGGAGTATGCACAGCTGCACGCAATCTCCACTTCATAAATCGGAGCCTAACGAGAAGGTTTCTCAGCTGCATTTTAGTCACATCCCGCCCTCACCACGCCAATTTACTGCCATAAATAGTCAATGCAAAGTGCCTTGTGGATCTCAGGCATATACATAAGCTGGCTGTTGCAGCGCTCCGCCAATGACATGGCGACCGTAGATCAAGGCAGATCAAGGAAGCGCAATTTCACAGAAGCAGAAATTGAGGTACTTGTGGGTGAGGTGGAGAAATGAAAGGAAGTGCTTTTGCAGAACAAATAAGAGAAAATCCACGGAGTGGCACAGCGTTGCTGAAGCCGTCAATGTTGTGAATTCTTCAGCGAGATCTGTGGCAGATTTAAAAAATGGTCCAATCGGGGTTCGGTCCCCAGACTCCCGGGTGAAAGCCACACTCACTAACCAGTCAGCCAAACGGAGATCTCCCCTGTACAAGTAGCCAGGGCGTATGATCAATCGGGTCACAGTGACAAGACACACACTGTCATAGACGCACGACATTCTGTCTCAATCTGTCCCCCTGCTGATATTCTGCATTCCCTATTCTGTGCTTCAGGCTGTGTGTGTGTGGGGGTCTTGTTCTCTGTGAAAACGAAGCAGTACAAGTGATGATGCTGCAGGATTTCATATCCTTCTCAGCAGCAGCACTGCAGGTGCTCTCCATGTCCAAAATGTGCGTAAGCCAGGTCCTTGGTCAACTTAAAGTTGCGCACATTTTTCCGCAAAGTTTTCTTTCATAAATGCCAAAGTTTGCGTGGAAAGTTGCTTACGCAGTTTTCCAACCCCGTTTTGTGCGTAAGCAAGCTTCAGAAATGAGGCCCCTGGTCTTTTAGGGTCCTTGTGTGATCAAACACAACAAAAAGAGATTTTCTCCCTCAAATCTGTGCCTGAACCGTTTTTGTGTCTTCAGGAAGGCCTGAGGACTCTGTGCGTTGCTTATCGTCCTCTGAGCCCTGAACAGTACCAGCAGGTTTGTCACCAGCTGAGCGGGGCCAAGTTGGCCCTTCAAGACCGAGACAAGCAGCTGGCCGAGGCCTATGACATAATCGAGAGAGACCTGATACTGCTGGGAGCCACCGCCGTGGAGGACAGGTGGATGACGATTTGCTCCTCTTGACGTGACACGTTTTAACAACAGAAGCTTCTGTTACAAACATTTTATTTCCCCAACAGGCTGCAGGAGAAAGCTGCAGACACCATCGAGTCCCTCCACCAAGCCGGCATGAAGGTGTGGGTGCTGACCGGAGACAAGATGGAGACCGCAGCTGCTACCTGCTACGCCAGCAAGCTGTTTCGCCGCAGCACCCAGATCCTGGAGCTGACCACCAAACGTACGGAGGAACAGAGCCTCCACGACGTCCTGTTTGACCTCAGCAGGACGGTCCTCAGGCATTATGGGGGCATGTCCCGGGACAACTCATCTAGGTCTGACACAAAGTACCCTGAGATGATCTAAAGTCGAGTATTTACAATAGTTACATTTGCATGGTGTATTTTACCTCTTCAGCCTGTCTGGTGACTGCACCGACTTTGGGCTGATCATTGACGGAGCCACCCTTTCTGCTGTCATGAGACCCGGCCAGGAGGACTCCAACTCAGGGAACTACAAAGAGATCTTTCTGGAAATCTGCCGCAATTGCAGCGCCGTGCTCTGCTGTCGGATGGCGCCGCTTCAGAAAGCGCAGGTACAAAAACCGCTGACGTCTGAGCCACTGATGGACGACCTCGTGCTGAAACAGTCATCAAAAAATCTTTCTTATTCACAGATTGTCAAGATGATCAAAGCGTCCAAAGAGCATCCCATCACGCTTGCTGTTGGAGATGGAGCTAATGATGTTAGCATGATCCTGGAAGCTCATGTTGGCATTGGTCAGTGTTGTCGTAAGGCTAATCAATCAAACCCAACATAAATTAGGATAACGCCTCTTACCTGATTCCTGCCTTTGTGGGGTCTAAGGGTTTGCTTTAGGGTTTTGTCTGATTAGCAGAGAAAGCTAACTAAGTTAGGCTCTAAAGAGTTTTTAGAAACCAAAGGTCATCCTATAAATGCGTAGCCTAGCAAGCTATCCTAGATGTAAATACATAGTCTGGCCACGACTTATAGACAGAGCTTGGTCATAGGAGCAGTCTTTATGGCTGCCTTGAAAACAGTCTTAGGCAGCAAAAGCTTCCAAACCACCACATGTTCCTCACTACAGAAATCAGTCAATGGGCCAGTCTGCCATACACCACCATACACCGCCGTACACCACCATACACCGCCATACACTTCCATACACCACCATACACCGCCATATACCACCATACACTGCCATACACCACCATAGATCGCCATGTACCACCATACACCACCATACACCGCCATATACCACCATACACCGCCATAGACCACCACCATACACCGCCATACACCACCATACACCGCCATACACCACCATACACTGCCATACACCACCATACACCGCCATACACCATCACCACACACCACCAAACACGCCATACACCACCATACACCGCCATATACCACCATACACCGTCATAGACCACCACCATACACCACCATACACCGCCATACACCACCATACACCGTCAAAGAAGTACCATTTTCCTGCTCGTCTAAAAAGAAGCCCAGGTCTAAATGGTCCAAAGTTGATGCCAAAGCCTTTTAGAGTCAATGCCATTGTTGTTTTGGTTTGTTGCAGCTCTGGGGCTAAGCCCGCCCAACGTCTCTACAGGAATTAAAACACAAAGGAAGTTTAAAACATGTGAAAACTTTCACTTTTGTATGCCCTTCTTCACCACTCTCTCTTTATTCTGCTCTCCCCACCTATTCCACCTTCCTCAGGATCCACTGATTTCCCTCTTTCCTAGTCACTCTCTCTTTTTCTTAACATTTTTTAAAATCACAATCACAATTGTCTATTTTTTGCTCATTTGAAATACATTTTAACCATTTTCTGAATTATTTTTTATATTTTTACATTTTTTGTTTTTGTGAAGCGCCTCATGATTTTTATCTTGAGAGGCGCTATAGAAATGATATTTTCTTCTTCTTCTTCTTCAAAATAAAAGTCACGTGCAGATTTCCAGTTGCTTAACTAGTAAAAAACGTACTTCGGTACCAGTGAAATCTTTGTAGCCGATGTAAACAGAACCAAAAATAAGCCGCAGACCTTTTTAAATACATGCTGCCATCTTTCTCCTTGCTTGTTATCGTGTGAACTTCCGAAATCACGCGTGATGTTGCAATTCCCATGTCTGAAATGCTCCCGTTTGGAAGTGAGCTCACGGCTAGAAGGCCTCTATGACGTACATGCCGCTCACATGTCTGGAGGGGTTAGCCAAGCCAATGGTAGCCCTGCTTAGGCAACAAGGGGTGTGGCTAGACCGACCTGCAGAACAAAGTCTTTAGCTACTGCTATGGTTTGTCTAGATTTAAAGGCTACTACATGTGTTTCTTGGCTCTAGGTATTATGGGTAAGGAGGGTCGTCAGGCAGTACGGAACAGTGACTACGCCATCCCAAAGTTTAAACACCTAAAGAAGATGCTGCTGGTCCACGGTCACTATTACTACATACGCATCTCTGAACTTGTGCAGTACTTCTTCTACAAGGTACTTCCTCTGCCTTCTTGTTGTAAACGTCTGTGTTTGCTGCGTTCTGGTGTTCATGTGACATCTTTGAACAGGTGCAAGAGGCAGGAATGTGTGTTGGTTACAAATACAGATGAAAAAAAGGTGAAATCTGCAAACTTCCTCTTTCCTCTTTTTGTTTTTCTCCCAGAACGTCGTTTTCATGTTCCCTCAGTTCATCTACCAGTTCTTCTGTGGCTTCTCCCAGCAGGTGGGCACAGGCAGAATCATTTAACGCTCATGAAAGACAAGAAACTCAAGTCTCTGGTTTCTGTTGCTCTGAACAGCCGCTGTACGACACGGCGTACCTGACTCTGTACAACATCAGCTTCACCTCGCTGCCCATCCTCCTCTACAGCCTCATGGAGCAGCACATCAACATGGACATTCTGAAGAAGGACCCCTCTCTTTATAAGTTGGTGTTTGGCCATAAATCTGATACTAATTAAGACTCTTACAAAACACAAAATCTCACATTTAGTCAAATATTTTAGTGAAGCTAATTAAAAATCATATTTTAAAACCCTTTATGCTTCATTTGACTCTGAATTTGATGACAAAACGTGGATGATTAAAATAAAATTCCCTTTTATTTGTACCTCAATAAGTCATCAAGACACTTTATACAGAAGAAGTACAATGTCTCCATTATATGACTTTTTTACACATTGAATATTTATGCTGGAAATTTATGTATTAAAATGATTTAACTTTTAATAAACTAGCAGACAACTCCCCCTTAAAAATTCAACAACAGAATTTCAGCGTAAAAATTTCATAATCTAAATTTCAACAACAAATGAGGTGACCTCCTGGTGACCCAAGCTAAAGCAATCGTCACCTAATCGAGTCGACGCCTCACTGATGTCACATGATCAGTTGTTGTGATTTGATTGGCTCAGAGCAACTCGACTCGACTGAATGACGATTGCTTTGGCTTGAGTCACCAGGAGGCCGCCTCAGTTGGTGAATTTTTACAGAAAAATGTTTACGTTGAAATTCTCCAACTGAATTTTTATGGATCTAATGTTTTTTCTGGTGTTCGTTAAGTTAAAAAGATTCAACTACATAATTTCACATAATAAAAATTCAATGTCTAAAAAAGTCATATTCTGGTGAGGCTGTATTTGCCCCATAAATATACCTACTGCATCACATAAATGAATGTTTTATCGTGCTGACAGGATTCTGAGATGTTTGACTGATAAAATCAGGTTTAAATATCGATTATCTTGTTTCTGGTCGGTTTGAAAGTGCTGCCGATGATTGTGATGTGAATGTTTCCAGAGATATTGCCAAAAACTGCCTGCTGCGATGGCCCATCTTCATTTACTGGACTGTCCTGGGGGTGTACGATGCCATGGTGATGTTCTTTGGTGCTTACTTCCTGTTTGACAACACGTCCTTCACCAGTAACGGACAGGTAACACACACGTTTAACCTCTTTATCTCATTTGGGGACCGTGTTTTTTTCTCCGGTTGTTTAATCTTGGACACACTGATCAAATTAATTAATTACTTTTTTATTTTTATGTTTTCCAAATTTTTTCCATACATCCATCTTGATGCCACTTTTTAAAAATTAAACAATAAATCAGCTTTTATTTTTAATTTTAACATAATGTCTATATTTTATTTTGTAAAAAGCTGACTCCACCCTAGCAACCAAGGTTGATGTTTTATAGTAAAATAAAGAGGTTCAGTTATACTAAACTCAGCATTTTCCAGGAGTTGTAATCCTAGTAGATCCACACACAAGCTAACTGGTTTTATTCTTGCATTATAGACATTTTACATATTTTCTGATGAGCTTTACCAAATCAAAATAAAAAGTGCAGAGTACTGAGTAGTGGTGTGTAATGGCAGGGATCTGGCAACACGATATTTATCACAATACAGAGGAGATGATAGGATATTATGCAAAGTCAGACAATATTTGCAATTGAATTTAATTGTAAAACTCAGTCCGACGTTTCCAAGATGCATCTAGTTTTATGTGAAATCTCGTTCCTACAGAAGGATGGTGGTAAAACACTGCTGCCACCTTGCAGTCGGAAGCTGAATTGCAGCACACACAATACATATGTTAAATATTTGAATGTAAATTCTCTATGAAAACTTGATAAATTTTTTTTAAATGTTGATTCAGTATCATAACAGGTAAATGGCCTGTATTTGATATAGCGCCTTCTAGAGTCCTGGAACCCCCCAAGGCGCTTTACAACACAATCAGTCATTCACCCATTCACACACACATTCACACCCTGGTAGGGTTGAGCGAGGATGTAGCCACAGCTGCCCTGGGGCGCACTGACAGAGGCGAGGCTGCCGAGCACAGGCACCACCGGTCCCTCCGACCACCACCAGCAGGCAAGGTGGGCTAAGTGTCTTGCCCAAGGACACAACAACAGCGACAGACTGGGTGGGGCTCGAACCTGCAACCTTCCGATTACAGGGCGAGCTCTTAACTCCTGTGCCAACGTATCAGTATTTTCTCTGAGCCTTTGAACTATAGTCAGATCTTTGCTAAAGCACCTTGGCTCACTAATCCGTCCTTTCCTGGAGGTTGTTGGGAAATCAAAATTTGACTGATCGGAGGTTTACTGTTTGAAATATTTTTGTTTATTTGGCACAACTGGCCTAACCTAAATTAAAGTGGTCGTCAGTATAT
This sequence comes from Nothobranchius furzeri, assembly GCF_043380555.1. Lineage (NCBI taxonomy): Eukaryota > Metazoa > Chordata > Actinopteri > Cyprinodontiformes > Nothobranchiidae > Nothobranchius > Nothobranchius furzeri. Next base: position 48,717,052 of record NC_091754.1, on the reverse strand, counting down.
CGGATATCAGTATATCGGATATCAGACATCGGTATGTCGGATATCGGTATGCCGGATATGGGTATATCAGATATCGGTATATCGGATATCAGTGTATCGAATATCTGTATATCAGTATATCGGATATCAGACATCGGTATGTCGGATATCGGTATATCAGATATCGGTATATCAGATATCAGTGTATCGAATATCTGTAAATTAGTATATCGGGTATCAGACATCTGTATGTCGGATATCGGTATATCAGATATCGGTATATCGGATATCAGTGTATCGAATATCTGTATATCAGTATATCGGATATCGATATATTGGAATATTGGACATCGGTATGTTGGATATCAGATATCGGTATATCGGATATCAGTGTATCGAATATCTGTATATCAGTATATCGGATATCGATATATTGGAATATTGGACATCGGTATGTTGGATATCAGATGTCGGTATATCGGACATTGGTATATCGGACATCGGTATATTGGACATTGGTATATCAAATATCAGTATATCAGTTATTAGTATATCAGTAAATCGGACATCAGTATATCAGATATCAGTATATTGGAATATTGGATATCAGTATATCTGACATCGGTATATCAGTATATGGGATAAAACTTTGCTATGGAGCACTCCTGATCACAATTTATCAAGGAGATATTAAATGCCCAGATTTAATAGTTTAGTTAACACGTGTTTTTCTGTGACTGCTGCTTTTTCATGGAGCAGTATCTATCAGTGCAAATGAGAACTGTTTTCTCCCTTTACAAGCTAATTTGCTCATCGACAGTGTGAATCTATTGATGCTCAATATGTTGTCACACTATATTATAATGTACAGTGATATAATAGAATGCTCTAGTATAACAGTGTGAACCGCCGTGGATGGAAGCAAAACATCATCCAAAAGAGAAAGTCTGAACTTTCTAGATTATTGTGAAGTTTTGATCTTTTTATTGGGTTATTTTCTGTAATGATAGAGCTGAATAACGTGACTTTTTCTGTGTCTGACGCTCTGTACATAAATAGTTTAACTTTAAATTCAGCATTTACAGCAGGGTTTCTCAACCCTGGTCCTCAGCGCCCCCTGTCCTACATGTTTTCCATGTTGCCCTTTCTCTACTTCTACACACCTGACAAACTAATCGCTGATTAACAGGCTTCTGCAGCACTTGATGTCCTCCTCAGGAGGCTATCAAAATATCAGGTGTGCTTGAAGCAAACATTGAAAACATGCAGGACAGGGGGGCGCTGAGGACCTGGGTTGAGAAACCCTGATTTACGGTTTTACAACAAAGCAGCTGTGTGCTGATATGGAGGTGATGTGAGGAACCTGTTACTGTAAATCAGCTTTCAGAGGTGAACTAAAGTAGAGCAGATTCTGATTTATTAAAGGTTTTCTACCACCTTCCCTTTTAATCTTTTTTATCTTTGTTTTAAAGCTCTGCTCTAAATATTTTATTTAAACTGCTTAATCTTTCTTTTTTTGCATCTAATTTGTATTCTTTTTATTTCTCTTCAGCATTGTTTATTTTTAAATTATTATTATTTTCTCACCATATTCTGGTTTTCTTCCTATACTCTTACCTTTGTGTTGCTTTTTCTTTTTGCTTCTCTTTCCTCCTCCCAGCTAATGACAACCAACACACAGATGGTAAGCCTGTCCCTGTCTCTCTGCCATGTCCCACTAGTCTCACTGTCCTGCTTCCCGTTCTGTCCATCACTGATGTACCATCTCATGTTGAGCCCTTTTCGCTTGTAGACCCATCAACTCAAAGCTTTGTTCATGTTCTCAAGCCCAGCTGCTAGCACCAAAACTCTTCTGGTATCAGGATGAATTAGCTCAGAAAATGTTTGCTGTTTGACCAACACTTCAAGCACTTAATCACCATTTATTGAAAGAACAAATCCAGGAAACAGCAGAGAACGTCTCGGTTAGTAGAAGCTAACCATTAGCATTAGCAGCTCCGCCACACAGCAGAACTCCTACAGGCTTGTGTTATTTGTGGAGATAAAACATCAACATTGCAGAGCAAACTGAGTCAGTGGTAGAGTCGTGTTGCTGTTATCCAATCAGAGGAGAGATGCCCAAATATCAGGAAATAAAAAAAGAACAAAACGTTCTGCTCCCCTTTACTCCAGCTAACTTCTACTTCCTGAAACAGAAGTGCCAGAGCTTTTTTCCATCAGAGATCAACTCACAAGGCATCCATTTACACCAGAGACCACTGCAGATTAAAAAAAAAGAATCCTTAGGGTTCTTCTAAAGCTCCTGCTTTTCTATGAGATTATTCTAAAAGTTATTTGCAACTTTCTCTTGATGCTTTTAAAGAAAAAAAAATCTGATAGTAAATGTCAAAGAGACAGGCAGTTTTTCAGTTATTGAGTAATGTTTATTTATATAGCACCTTTAACAGAAAAAAAAATTTAAACCATAAACACATGTACCATACATAAATACTAAAACCAGGCAGCACACACCTATACAGACACAAATAAAAGCAGGAAGCTGAACAATTATAATAAATAAAGCTTATAGTAAAAAAAAAAATTGATTATTCAGACAAAAAATCTAAATGTGAAATTTATGTTTCCACTTTTTCACTTTGTAGAAAAAAAACAATTGTAAAAGCCACAATTTGATTATTTTGTATTTGGTAAAATTCTTCATTCAGGGATGAAAATAATTAAACTCAAACAACCCAAAACACTAAATAATTTCCCAAACAAAATAAATAACTACAAACCACAACAGAATCTCCATATTATTATTGTAAATATAGCATAACAGCTATAATTTAGTTAAACTGGTAGTAGGGTCACTGAGGTCTACCAGGAATTAGTTTGGATTTATAAACCAGGGTGTCGTCTGCATACGGAATTATATTAAATACACTTAAGAGTCCCAGAATTCCACAGTTTAACATAGAAAAAGCAAAACTTTATTTATTTACTGCAGTTATTTTCAGAGTTGTTGACATCAAACCTCATGGTTTGAGGTGTTTTTGATCAGAATTCTCTGTATTGATTGAACAATTCTGCTATGCCATCACATTTTAGGAGAAAACTTCCATCTAAATTTTCTTGAGCCACGGCGAAGCTGTTCTGCTTCTTGTTATCCCTTCAAATATCCTCCATGAATTATTTAATGTTAGAGATGTTTACCTTGCAGAATGAGAAAGGCTTTCATCATAACCATTTCCCATCATCCACTAGACATCTGAATGTGGCTACGTCAGCACTCTGCCATCTGTCTGATTGATTGATTCCTCCTTGAAAAGAAGTTTCCTTTAATAACTTCTACAGGAGTTTTACAACTTAGTTTCTCTTCACCCCTGGAGCATTTATTCCAGGTAAAACCGATGAAATTACCAGGATTTACAAGAGTGGATTGTTTTTTCTTTGCAGATGTTTGGAAACTGGACGTTTGGGACTCTAGTCTTCACTGTCCTTGTCTTCACTGTTACATTCAAGGTAACATGACTTAAACATGCTGCTTTAAATTTAAAAGATTTCATTCAACACATATAAAACCTCATACATGATACCTGTCCTGCAGTTGGTTCTAGATACGCACTACTGGACCTGGATCAACCACTTTGTCATCTGGGGCTCGCTGGTCTTCTTTGTGGTCTTCTCTTTACTCTGGGGAGGAATTATTTGGTAATACTTTTGTAAAACAAACCACCTACTTGTTGGTAAATGTCACTTGGATCACTACATGCATTTGGGATGTTCTTTTAGGCCGTTCCTGAACTACCAGAGGATGTACTACGTGTTCATGCAGATGTTGTCCAGCGGTCCAGCCTGGCTCAGTATCATCCTTCTGATAACAGTATGTCTGCTGCCAGATGTGGTGAAGAAGGTCATCTGGAGGGCGCTGTGGCCGACCACAACAGAGAAAATCCAGGTGGGTGCAATCACAAGCATGGAAACACTTGATTAGCTAATTAACATTAATTTATAAATGTTTTAGTGATAGTAATCTTATTTCTAAGCCTTTTAAAACCTTTTTTAATGTAATTTTTTATGCCTGATTTTCTGCTTAGTTTAATGAATTTTAGGGCTACGCAATATTTTTTTATTGCATATTTGTATCCATCTCGGGCAAATGAGTCACATAATTTACCAACAATATTTCTCGTGATGTCATGATTTGTGTGACTGTGGGTCAGCAGATGTACGCTGGGCGTGGCTACGTCCCAACTTTACTGGATGTGAGTCTCTGAGCCTCTCCGTCTGTGTGCGGTGCTCCATTTTCATTCCTTACATGTAGATTTCTCCAGCATCTAACTCTCAGGATGGTCTTTTAGAAAGAAAAACGTGCTGTTTTAGTAAAAGCGTGAATTGTTCACGTGTTACAGATGATAAATATGTTCAGTAAATGATGGTGAGAACAGACACAATACGGACGTTTACATGGTTAGCTTGCACATAATTAATCTGAACAAAAAAAGCATTTGTTTTAACCTGTAAACCAGAAATAAAAGAAAAGATCAATAGGAGACTCAGTATGTGGATAATTGTTAAAATGATGGCGCAGTGGGTTGTTTGTCCTTTTTACAGGGAGATTTTCTACTTTTTCACATTTCACCTCTGTCTATGGTCAGTCTCACTGGGCTGCTGAGATTATCTTGGAATCACACTTTTGTGAAAACAGCAAAAAGATGTTGAATCATCTGAATGTTAAAGTAAATTTTATGACACAGTTTGGCTGCATAATGTCTGTTCATTCAGTTTGTAGTCCGTTGACCCAGGTTCTGCATGCTTTGAATTTAAGTTTTTTTGGTCTTCAATCATTCATATTTCCACTACACTGCAAAACTGATTTCTAACAAAGTAAAAAATAACAATTTTTTTGATGTTTGCTTCATTTTTTACTGTTGAAAAAATTCTTATAAAAACAGTGTTACTTAAAACAAAGTAAATAATCTGAAATATGATCCAAATTTTATTGTTTTGAGTAAAAATGCCAACAAGGTTAGCAAAAGGTGCTTTGGTTAATTAATCTAAAAAATATATATATATATATATATATATATATATAATTTTATTTTTTATTTATGTATTTATCACACTTTTCCAAAATACTCAAGTGAAACTTCAGCGAGGAACTTTAGAACTCTTGTCAGAAATATTCTTGTACCTGTTTGGTGAATCCCGTTCTCAGTGTGCTACCAACAGCTGCAGCCCAGTGAGATGCCATGTTGCTTTTCTCCATCACTAAACCTTAAATTCCTGCAAATGAATCACCTGAATCTGTGCAGATGTTTGATCCTTTGATACTAACTCTCTTTGGAGGTTTAGCACCTTCCTACTTTATTTGTTATAAACGTTCATACATTCCAGAGTTGTAACTCCTCCCCTTTTTTCCCTCTCCTCCTGGCTGATTCTCCATCCTCTGTGGTAGACTAAGCGTCGGTGCCTTGCCTCTGAGCCTTCCACCATCTTTATGCTGTCCCAGACCTCCAGCAGAATCAGTTTCTAACCCCACCCTTCAGGAGGTGACCCTCTGCCTTTCCTCTGGTCTTAATGTATCTTTATTTCCTGCATCCAGTCCTTCCTGCTTTCTTTGCATGAACTTATTTCATAGATTTTGTGCATGTTTGTACATCTGAGTCATTGTTTTGACTCAGCAGATTTTAGATTGAATGTTAGGATTATTTTTCTTTTTACCTCCAAATGTGTTTCTGTGTTTACTTGTCCACAGCATGTGAGGGATATGAAAAGGCCTGAGAGAGGCCTGGCTTCCCAGAGTTCAGACTCGTTACTAGATGGAGTAGCTGTCACAGAAGTCTAGCTTGCTTCAGTATGGTAAAACGCACAAATTATTCCAGTGTGACGGTGTATTGAGTTTCCATACAGTGGTCATTTTAGGACTTGCCTAGATCTCAGGGAACCAACTTCAGGACAAAACGTCCCAGACCTGAGACTACAGACAAAAATGCATCAGGTATCAGGTAAACTAAACATCCTTCAGGGTAAAAAACATCAGGTTTCAGGAATACGTCCTTCAGGGAAAAAAGACATCAGGTATCAGTAAAACATCTTTAAAGGTAGAAAGCATCAGGTATCAGGAAAACATCCTTCAGGATAGAAAGCATCAGGTATCAGGAAAACATCCTTCATGGTAGAAAGCATCAGGTATCAGGAAAATATCCTTCAGGGTTGAAAGCATCAGGTATCAGGAAAACATCATTCAGGGTAGAAAGCATCAGGTATCAGGAAAACATCCTTAAAGGTAGAAAGCATCAGGTATCAGGAAAACATCATTCATGGTAGAAAGCATCAGGTATCAGGAAAACATCCTTCATGGTAGAAAGCATCAGGTATCAGGAAAATATCCTTCAGGGTTGAAAGCATCAGGTATCAGGAAAACATCATTCAGGGTAGAAAGCATCAGGTATCAGGAAAACATCCTTCCGGGTAAAACGCATCAGGCTCCAGGAAAACATCCTTCAGGGTAGAAAGCATCATGTTTCAGGAAAACATTCTTCAGGGTAAAAAAACATCAGGTTTCAGGAAAAAATCCTTCGGGCAAAAAAAAACATCAGGTATCAGGAAAATGTCCTTCAGGGTAGAAAGCATCAGGTTTCAGGAAAACATTCTTCAGGGTAAAAAAACATCAGGTTTCAGGAAAAAAATCCTTCGGGCAAAAAAAACATCAGGTATCAGGAAAACGTCCTTCAGGGTAAAAACGCATCAGGTTTCAGGAAAACATCCGTCAGGGTTAAAACGCATCAGGTTTCAGGGAAACATCCTTCAGGGTAAAAAACATCAGGTATCAGGAAAACATCCTTCAGGGTAAAAAAAACATCAGGTACCAGGGAAACATCCTTCAGGGTAAAAAACATCAGGTATCAGGAAAACATCCTTCAGGGTAAAAAAAACATCAGGTACCAGGGAAACATCCTTCAGGGTAAAAAACATCAGGTATCAGGAAAACATCCTTCAGGGTAAAAAACATCAGGTATCAGGAAAACATCCTTCAGGGTAGAAAGCATTAGTTTTCAGGAAAACATCCTTCAGGGTAAAAAAAACATCAGGTACCAGGAAAACATCCTTCAGGGTAAAAACGCATCAGGTTTCAGGAAAACATCCATTCATCCATTTTCATCCGCTTATCCGGAGTCGTGTCGCGGGGGCAGTAGCTAAGTTGAGAGGCCTAGACATCCCTCTCCCCAGCCACTTGGACCAGCTCTTCCGGGGGAATCCCAAGGTGCTCCCTGGCCAGGTGAGAGACACAGTCCCTCCAACGTGTCCTGGGTCTCCCTTTAGGCCTCCTCCTGGTTGGTCGAGCCTGGAAAACCTCACCAGGGAGGCGTCCAGGAGGCATCCTGACCAGATGCCCGAGCCACCTCAACTGGCTTAGCATAAACAATGTAAATGAAAATGACTCAGTAATGATCCTAATCTTTCTTGGTGACCCCAATAATCATATTCAGACTTCAAATGCAAATAAAAGGTAACATGGAGGAATTACAAGAGAACCTCAGGCTACATTATGAAAAAGCACTGCTGTAACCTGCCGCTGCAAGGTGCAAGGACAAGACGCAGCAGCCCAAAAAGATGCTTATGTAACAGAGATGAAAATGTGAATTTCACCAAAAGTAATGTGCAGTGATTGTTTGTGTTTTTGGAGCCGCCTACTGGTGGTTAGGCGCAACTGCATGCAACGGGTCCTTCAGGCGCATTCACAGCCCCTCCCACCAAAGCAGTAATGAAAGCTGGTGGAGGTAGGTGTACTGTGAAGCCGCTCTGCACTTTAAGTCATTTTAACCTTTAATTAATATATCAATAGGACTTGTTACAAATATTTAAGTGTTGTTAGAGCATATTTTGAAAAAGGTTAGCTGTGTTTGCATTAAATTAATAACTTTATAGACGAGATTCACACTAATGGAAGCTAGCTTTTCAGTCCTTTTAGTAATGTTTGGGTTTTTTTCTTTTTGCCTTGAACAGACCGTTGTATGCAGTTGCAGCGCACACACACTGATGTATTATTGTGTGCTTGTTTTTACATCAGGTACGTTCAGATGTGTTTGGTAAAAATATGATTTGTAAATGTTTTATTGTTTCAACTGCCGGTGGCAGTTGACTGTTATACCTACTGATGGCAGTTAACTGTTTCAACTGTCGGCGGCTGCGCTGTCATTGTTGGTACTATTAACTATTTTATATGTTTTATCAAAAAGAAAGTATGTATTGCTCTGAAATGCAAGTTGTTAAATTAATATATTGCTGTTGTTATTAAATGCCACTATACGATCATATGATGGAAAAAAAAGGAAAAGCAGTAATGAAAGCTGGTGGAGACCGTTGTATGCAGTTGCAGCGCACACACACTGATGTATTATTGTGTGCTTGTTTTTACATCAGATCCTGCCAGTAAAAAGCTCTGAAGGACAGTCCTGTGTCTGTGGCCTGATTGTATGTGTGCGGTGATTTGAGGCAACTCCAATAACCCTGGACGGACAACAAGAGGAGGCCGTCACACTGGTGCCGTGACTCCCGGATTGCTGAGCAGCTTGATGCGGTTCACCGGAGGTTACTGTGTCGTCTACCTGCAAGTTACCTCTTCACTTCAAGACCTCCACAATTGGGTCACAAGGTTTATGAACTAAGGGAAACAGTAGTTCTATTTCTAATTACCACTGGATTTTAATTGAGTGTGTTTTATTTCTGCTTTATCTTAACATGGCAAAGAGATTTGAACCAAGTGGTAAAACTGTGAACAGTCACCCCTCTTTTGGGAGAGGTAGAGGTGTAATGGGACTTACTTTTCAGCCCGGTTGTGCTGTTGGGTTTGATTTGGGTGCATCACCTATACTACCTGCGAGTAGTAGTAAACCCCAGGGATTAGCTCGGGATCCAGATGAGACACCTACTGGTCAGATGTTATTTGGGGGCCAGAGTCACTCAACACCTGTTGTTGGTAATGACTTACACCAAATAAGTGACATGATTTATCAGTTAGGTTCACAGATTGGGGAATCAATTGCAAATAAACTGTTATCTTCTGGCGTTGCTGGGGGAAAAGAAGCCTGTGGTACCTGTCAGAAACAGGACAGTGCCAATGTTGAGGACGCTTCTGTCTCAGATGGTCAAAGGTTTAATGTCATTGTAAAATCAGAAACCTCACCTGCAGTTTTCAAAGGTGACAATTCTGACAAGTACACTGTTACTGAGTGGGTTGAAATGATGAGAGGTTACCTTAGACGGCAGAACTATGATGTTTCTATGCAAAAAGAGGAAATTATGGGGAAGTTGATGGGTAGAGCCAGAGATGTAGTTAAGATTGGCCTTAGAAGTAATCCTGCCTTAAATGCTACATCCTCCCCAGATGTAATTTATAACATGCTGATACAGTACTTCAGTAACACATCCTCCTGTCTGCCTCTACAAGATTTCTACTCCACACTGCCACTCCAGAAAGAGGATGCTGTTGATTACTGGATTCGCCTTAATAAGGCTGCAGACATGGCTGAGGAAGGTCTGAAGCGTCAAGGGAAGCGCATTGAGGATATTGGTAGCGAAATTGCTAAAATGTTTGTAAAGCACTGCCCTGATACAGAACTAGTTTCAGTGTTTAAGTACAAACAGATTCATGAGTGGACCCCCAAAGACATTCAGGAGAGGCTAGATGAACACCAAAGAGAGCGATTGTCCAGTATTAAAACACCAATGCACAAACCATCTGCAGCCCAATTACTATGTTTTGAGACACACGTTGAGCCCAGAGTCTCCAGTAATGTACATATGCCTGATGGTGTTCTGCTCCATCATGTTGTGCAGCCAACCACTGAAGCTCCTTTATCCTATGCACCTGCGATGGTGCAGAACCAGCAGTTCCAAGGTGATTCAGTTACTCCAGCTGCACAGACATGTTTTCCTTCCCTACAGCCTATGAAGCAGCAGAGTAAATGCACAGAAGTGCAATGCCAGTTCCAGTCTCCAGCTTCTGCCCCACTCAGTCAGCCACAAGAGGGTGCCATGCTTGGTGACATAGTGTCGATGCTCAGGGAGCTTCTCACCAAAGTTCAGCCTAGTGGTCAGCCCTCATATGCTCGTCGTGGGCGCACAAAGGGCCGGGCCAGATCTGTTATGAACTGTCGGGTGTGCAATGATGACAAGCATACAACAGAAACCCACTGCCGTTCAGACCGACTCTGTTTCACATGTTTCAGCCCAGACCACACGAGATGGTCCTGCCCAACCAATACTTCCCCTACAGAAAATATGCAGGGAAACTAGGTGACCTATGTCTGGAGGGAGGTCACATGGGTCAAGGTAAAATCTCCCACACATTTGATGCTGCTGAATTGTACCAAAATATACAGAAACTGAATGAATCAGAAAATGTTATTGTTCAGGACACACAAAGGGTCAAAAACAGTGACAGCTTGTTTTATATGCATGTTAAAGTCGATGGCAAAGTGACTCTTGATGCCATGCTGGACAGTGGTTCGATGGCATGCTCACTGAGTGAAGTAGCCCTGCAGTCGCTAATTAATGCGGGTGTTGTTATCTCTCATCAGGAGGGTACTGATGTTGTGTTTGTGGGATGTGGTGGTGCCAGAGTGAAACCAACTTCAATAATAGATCTGGAGATGGAGATCTATGGATGCAAGCTATTGGTCCCCACCTTTGTTGTAAATAACCAACAGGCTGATCTGCTCGTGGGCTCCAATGTCATCAGGCATCTGTTACACCAGCTAAAGAATGACTCCCCCTATTGGGAAGCTATTTCCACACCAAACCTAGATCACCCTGAGCTTGAGGAGTTCCTCTCTCTGCTTGCTGGCCTGGATCGTCGTTCTGGTGAGGATGTCCCAGACAAAATCGGAACTGTGAGATGTAACACAGCTGTCACTTTGGAGGCTGGAACTGAATATCTTTTATGGGGCAAACTTCCCAAGGATACAAGGTTATCACCTGGCTTGACTGTGATGTCTGAACCCACAACTTCCCACTCTGCTCCCAGAGGCATATTGGTGGCAAGAGCGTTGACACAACTCTGGGGAGACAGATTTGTCCCTCTCAAGATCCTAAATGCTTCCAGTTGTCCTGTAACCATTCGTAGAAATGCTAAACTGGCTGATGTCTACACCTGTCTTGCTATGGAGGACTTGGTTATGCAAGATGTAACATGCTCATATCAAGCTACCACTGTAAAAAGCACTGTTGATCCTACAGCGGAAAACAATGACTGTGTGCAGGAGAGACTGAAAAGTGTTGGTCTGGGTGATCTGGACCTGCAGTCTTGTGACGTGTCAGATGGTTGGCGGAGAAAGCTGGCTGACCTTGTGATCAGCTATGAGGATGTGTTCTCCCGCCACCACTTAGACTGCGGAGAGGCAAAAGGGTTTGTGCACAGGATTCGACTCACTGATGAGAGACCCTTTCGGTTGCCCTATCGCCGTGTGCCGCCTGCTGAATACCAGAAGCTTCGTCAAGTCCTAAATGAAATGGAGGAGAAGGAAATAATCTGCAAATCCACCAGTGAGTTTGCCTCACCCCTCGTTCTAGTTTGGAAGAAGAATGGTGACTTGCGGATCTGCACAGATTTCAGATGGCTCAACAGGCGAACACTGAAGGATGCCCATCCCTTACCACATCAAGCAGACTGCTTAGCTGCTTTGGGAGGGAACACATTCTTCTGCTCAATGGACCTCACATCTGGTTTTTACAACATGCCACTACACAAAGATGACCGAAAATACTCTGCCTTTACAACACCCATGGGATTGTACGAATACAACAGGCTCCCCCAGGGACTGTGCAACAGCCCAGCTAGTTTCATGAGGATGATGATGTCCATATTTGGTGACCAGAACTTTCTCAGTCTATTGTGCTACCTTGATGATTTGCTGGTGTTTGGCCCCTCTGAAGAGGTGACTTTCAAGAGGTTGGAGATGGTGTTCGGCCGCCTGCGGTTCCACAACCTGAAGCTTGCTCCAAAGAAATGTTGGCTAATGAGAAGATCTGTGAAGTTTCTTGGACACATAATCAATGAGTCTGGTGTATCCACAGATCCCGCTAAAGTTGAGTCCATCAGTAACATGTCAACTGCAGATCTCATGGAACCAGATGGCGTCACCCCTTCCCCATCTCGTGTTCGCTCGTTTCTAGGCATGATTAACTACTACCAGCATTTCATCCCCAACTATTCCTCTGTAGCCAGGCCACTCTTTAATCTGCTTGCTGGTGCAAAACAGAAACGCAAGTTGAAGATGCCCACCAAGCGTAAGCTTGTGCTTCGCAAATTGACTAAAGCTGACTGGACAGATGAACACCATTCTGCATTCATGGAGCTTAAAGCAGCTTTGGTCAACTCAGTAATTCTGGCCCACCCAGACTTCACTCGCCCATTTGTTCTGTTTACAGATGCCTCATTGGATGGTTTGGGTGCAGTCCTATCACAGGTTCAGGAAGGTGAGAGTGTGGCCCGGCCAGTGGCATTTGCAAGCAAGTCTCTCACACGTGCTCAAAGAAAGTATCCAGCCCATCGCCTTGAGTTTTTGGCACTCAAATGGTCGGTGTGTGACAAATTCAGCCATTGGCTGAAAGGACATATGTTCACAGTGTGGACGGATAACAACCCACTCACGCACATCCTCACCAAGCCACATTTGGATGCCTGTGAACAGCGATGGGTGGCAAAGCTGGCTTCTTATGCCTTTGACATTAAATATATCCCTGGCTCAAAGAATTTGGTGGCGGATGCCTTAAGTCGCGAGCCATTTATTAAGTCGACTGTAGTAAGGAAGCTGTTGCAAAGACCGTACAGCCAGCTCCTTAATGAGGCCCTCCCTGTCTCAGTTGGCTCAGTCCAGGAGGCTTTTAGGCAGTCGAACGCCAAGGACCAGCACTCCAGCATGTCGCAACTCCCTAACAGCACAAAGTTTCAGTCCTTCACAAAAGATGATGTCCATGCTATTCTCGAAACACAAAGTGCATGGGAATCTGCTGCTAGGCTACGAGCTGTTAACACCCTCGAACACCTACCTCAGCTAATCCTTCCAGTTCAGGATGACCTACCTGTCTTTTCAGAAACCGAGTTGCGTGAGAAACAACAAAACGACCCTGTCCTATCAAGGGTGTTGTACTATGTTGCCCGTGGCCGTCGCCCATCCAGAAGAGAGAAACCCAAAGAGCAAGCCATGGTCACCAGGTACCTCAAACACTGGGAAAAGTTTACAATGTCCAATGGAATCCTGTACAGACTTTCTAAAAACCCAGTAACCAACAAGAGGCGTCACCAATTTGTAGTTCCTGATTCTCTAAAGGCTGAGGTTCTCAAGGGGATTCATGACAGTGCTGGTCATCAAGGGCAGTTTAGGAGCTTGGCTATTGCTCGTCAGAGGTTCTTCTGGCCCCACATTGACCGTGATGTTAAAGACTATGTTCGCCAGTGTCCCCGGTGTGTTATTGGCAAATCCCCTGATCCAGAAGGTCGAGCACCTCTTGAAAGTATCAAAACATCTTCACCATTGGAGGTCGTGTGCATTGATTTTTGGACTGCAGAGGACTCCAATAACAAGTCTGTTGACGTGTTGATTGTGACCGACCATTTCACACGACTTGCACAGGCCTTTCCTTGTCGTGACCAATCTGCAAAGCAGGTGGCGAGGCAGCTTTGGGACAAATTTTTCTGTATATACGGGTTTCCTGAAAGGATACATTCGGACCAGGGTCCCTCCTTTGAGAGTCAGCTCATAAGGGAACTGTTGGAAGTTGCGGGTGTGAGGAAATCCCATACAACCCCTTACCACCCGATGGGCAATGGTAGCGCAGAACGCTTCAACAGAACACTGGGAAACATGATAAGAGCTCTCCCACCTGATGCAAAACAGAACTGGCCAAAACACCTTCAGACATTAACCTTCATGTACAATTGCACAGTCAACGAGACTACAGGCTATGCCCCTTTTTATTTGATGTATGGAAGAGTGCCACGCCTCCCTGTTGATGTGCTTTTTAAGAACATTCTTAGAGATCCTGAACTGTGTGGCTATGACAAGTATGTGCTATCCCTGACAAAAGATCTCCAGGACGCCATGGCCATAGCTCTAAGTCATGCCGACAGGGAACAGGAACGGCAGGCCTGCCTCTACAACCGCCGCACAAAAGGAAAACCTATTGGTGTCGGAGACCGTGTCCTAGTCTCGAACAAACGGGAGAGAGGGAAGCGTAAAACTGCTGACCGCTGGGAGTCTACAGTGTTTACTGTCGTGGGCATGAATCCTACAACCCACACATATCAGATACAGCATCCCAACACTGGTCAGGTCAGAGTTGTGCATCGTAACCTCTTGATGCTTGTGAATTTCTTGCCCTTTGATACAGCCAGTCAGTCTGTCGACTCTTCTGCCCTTTTACCTGATGGATCTGATGTTACTACTGCATCAGATACACCGGAACTGGTTGTTGAAAAGAATGATTCAAGAATCAGAACCCAAGAGTGGGTCAGCTCCTTACCTGATGCATCCCGTAATGCTGCTCACATGAACAACTCCGTCAGCGAGATGGTCTCTGCAGTGGAGGGAGACGAGGGGCTTCTGTTGTCCCCTAGTGTGACGGGCTATGACCCTTATCCCTTGCTAGTTCCCTCTGCTGATAGACAGAGTGTTCTCTCACACACTTCACTGGTTGCTCAGTCTGCTATTGGCACTGACTCAGTCCACACAGTCAGAACCCGTGTTGGTAGGACAGTCAAGCCTGTCAATAGGCTGATTCAGGTGATGACCAACATGGCTATTAGTGACGATGCTGGTCAGCTTATGGACAGTTTTTAATTCAGTTTTTCAAATGTTTCAGTAGAGGCATGTATAATAATATGCCCTTTTCTAAACAAGTTGTATCTTGTTCTTTGTTCTGTGTTTTGTATTTTATAATAGATATATACCATAACTTAGTACTAGTCCTGGTTTAGGGGCTTCTTTTTGTTTTACACGTGGGTTATGTAGGATGTAGGCTGCATCCTGCTTCCAGGAGCTGGTAGGGAATAGGGCGCCATTTCCTTGCCACTTCATCCTTTATAGAGGATACTGTTTAAGTTGAACTGTGTACACCCACGTTGAGTAATGTGAGGTTTTGTGTCATGGTGATGGTATTTGCACTTTCATAATTTTGGCTGAAATTCAGCAGGGGTGGGTGTAACAGAGATGAAAATGTGAATTTCACCAAAAGTAATGTGCAGTGATTGTTTGTGTTTTTGGAGCCGCCTACTGGTGGTTAGGCGCAACTGCATGCAACGGGTCCTTCAGGCGCATTCACAGCCCCTCCCACCAAAGCAGTAATGAAAGCTGGTGGAGGTAGGTGTACTGTGAAGCCGCTCTGCACTTTAAGTCATTTTAACCTTTAATTAATATATCAATAGGACTTGTTACAAATATTTAAGTGTTGTTAGAGCATATTTTGAAAAAGGTTAGCTGTGTTTGCATTAAATTAATAACTTTATAGACGAGATTCACACTAATGGAAGCTAGCTTTTCAGTCCTTTTAGTAATGTTTGGGTTTTTTTCTTTTTGCCTTGAACAGACCGTTGTATGCAGTTGCAGCGCACACACACTGATGTATTATTGTGTGCTTGTTTTTACATCAGGTACGTTCAGATGTGTTTGGTAAAAATATGATTTGTAAATGTTTTATTGTTTCAACTGCCGGTGGCAGTTGACTGTTATACCTACTGATGGCAGTTAACTGTTTCAACTGTCGGCGGCTGCGCTGTCATTGTTGGTACTATTAACTATTTTATATGTTTTATCAAAAAGAAAGTATGTATTGCTCTGAAATGCAAGTTGTTAAATTAATATATTGCTGTTGTTATTAAATGCCACTATACGATCATATGATGGAAAAAAAAGGAAAAGCAGTAATGAAAGCTGGTGGAGACCGTTGTATGCAGTTGCAGCGCACACACACTGATGTATTATTGTGTGCTTGTTTTTACATCAGATCCTGCCAGTAAAAAGCTCTGAAGGACAGTCCTGTGTCTGTGGCCTGATTGTATGTGTGCGGTGATTTGAGGCAACTCCAATAACCCTGGACGGACAACAAGAGGAGGCCGTCACACTTACATCATCGGCCAGTTTTATCAACTCACCATGGTGTCCCTTCAGAAAACTCTCCAGGGTAAATGCCTACAGTGTTTATGGAAGTCGGTGTCTGTTTGAACTTGACTAATTGAAATGCTAGCTGTTACCATTCACTTATATTGTTTATGCTAAGCTAAAGCTAATGGAAGACTGACATATCAGGAGGATGACTGGTCTGGTTTCCACTTGAACTGGTTAAACTTAACTAGATTTCACTTAGTGGTGGAGTGTCCCTTTAAGGTGTTCCCCTGAGATCTAAGGAAGTCCTAAAATGGTCACAGTATTGGAGGGGTTTGCTGAGCTTGGCACCTTAACCTCCTTTTAGGTGTTGGGTAACATTTCCAGCTGATGGGGTCATTATGTGGAGTGTTGGCGCCATCTGGTGGTTAATCTCTCAGTCTGTTCCTGCAGACTCCTGCATGCTCGGGTTGTGTTTACATGTGCATGTTTATGGTTTCATGGATTGGTTTATGTTGCATGTTTAAAAGGACTCGTGTTTTCTTTTGCCTGGTCTGGCATTCCATCAGTGGACCTAAAACATTTAAAGAGTTTCTAAATTAAAGATTTGTCCTTGGCCGGCTTGGAGAAGAAATCACCTCCACGTCCTTTATCATCAGGTTTTACTGAAAAATCTTTAAACCTTTACTGCCTCCTTTACTTCATACAGAATGCTGACAAACTGTACAAAGGCCAGCTCTCGGAGTTCACCCCGTTGGCGTCTCTCCACCACCACTTGAAGGCCGGCAGCCACCGGAGAGGCTCGGAAAACCAACGGAACGCCCCAAACCCTCGAAGGTCTGAAACCACTAACAAGAAAGTCATGTTCACACGCTGGCAACGAGCACCAGGCTACTGCACCTTCACCCCGCTCCTCCGCTTTGCAGACGGCTCAAAGCAGAGGACAGCCTACGTCGGGGCGCGGCCTGAAACCTCAGTCTGATTTATTTATTCGCTCTGGTTCTGTTCGCCACATCTGGACCTGAACTGAACAAAGAAAAGGTTCATGTGTTCATAACAACACGCAGTATTCCTGAAAGTAGGTTGGGGGGAGAACGGTGTGGCCCAATGCATCATGGGATGGATCTGTAGCTGCAGATCGCTAAGGGCTCAGAGTGCTGATGTCACAACGAACTGAAGAGTTGTGATTTCACACTGACACACGTAGTCTGCCTTCAGCAGCAGCTAAAGTGTTATGTCACTGTTTTTGTGTTGAAACTGGAATCATGATGATGCTAACGACTTGTATTTGACTCTTTCCTTGTTTTCACTTCCTGTCGTGTCTTTCTGTCTCCTCTCTGCCCGGCCCTCCATGTTTAGGACTAACTGGTGTTGCCTGTGTGCAAACCTGTTGTCCCGAAACTCTCCGTAGGACTCAGATCCTGCAGCACTGTAAGGAGGCGTACGGTAGAGCAGGAGAACCTGAATGTTGTTAGTTCTGAATCTATCATGTAGGTAGTGTGTGTGTGTGCGTGTGTGCGTGTGTGTGTGTGTGTGAACCCTACAGCATTAGCAGAAATAGACATGTGCGAGCACTAGAAAGTGATTCTTGTGTCTCCGTAGAGCTTTATCTGCATTTTTAGTGACTGTTACCAGCAGAAATAGTTGCGATGACGCAGTAGCTGGTTTGTTTGGCCTTAATGTCGCCTTATAAAAACATGATAGTCTTCTGATTCTATTTAGCAGACAACAGGTACATAAAAGTATCTCAGGCTGCACCCGAAGCATTCTGTGGGTTTATTTAGCCTCTTTGTTGCTTCCAAAATGAAAAGCTGAATGTAGATTATTTTCATTATATAAAAAAAGCAGCTTTAAATTCCACTAGTTGACTTGTTTATCCTGTTCTTTTAAACCAAAGAACTTTAGAATAACACCCACAGTCTGCATATGGGATAATTCAACAAATTATTCTAATTTATTAAAGCCCCCCACAGTTGCTGTGCTTTTAAATATGAGATTTTTCCATTGAGTATAATAATAATTGAAATGCAGTATAAAGTAGTTTGAATGTTATTTTGAACGAGTAACTACAGAAACACACTTTAACCATAAGTAGTTTAAAAAGCATTTTCTGATCACTTAAAGCCAAAAATACCCAGAGTCCTTGTTTAAGGTGGTTGTATTTACGTGGTTTCATCAGCAGGGGGCAGATCTGTGCGGTTTAGTGTTTATGAAAAAATAAAAGGTAAAAAATACAGTAGCATATAATATGAAACCAAAATAGCTTTTATCAGTCTATAATAAATAGAAAATGAACGCAAATGTGCTCAACACCACCTAAGAGTTAAAGGACAAAGTGCTGCTAACAACGTGGAGAAGAGCTCCTGCAGGAGTTTGTTTTCTCAAGATTTTAGATTCTTGGGAATTAAATCATCTGGAAGAAAGTAGCTGGACACGACTCCACAAAGCCCACGGGTGGGTGGGGGTGGGGTGGAGGGTGGGGGGGCATAACACAAAATACCGGTGGTAAATTTCTTAGTGTCAGTGTGTTTTGCTCTCATTCTGACAGCTTTATTTAGCTTATTACCACCACTAGAGCTAAATTAGGGAATGTGACCAAATCTATTGTGAGAAAAGTTTTAGGGTCAGTGAAATCGTGTGGATCTGGAGTTGTCCGTCCTCATTTATGCTAATAAGGGTTTGGAGTTTAAAGGACATGATGCATAGGGGTCACGGATGCTGTCGTTATTCCCATCCATAGGCTAAACGTGTGGACGAATGTTTTTCTAACACTAGCGTTAATAACAGTTTCAGATTTCACTTTTAATAAACTCAGGATTTTGTTTTCAACCATCTTCGCTGCTGAGATCGTTTTTGAGTTACAGGACAGTAAATTAAAAAAGTCCTTTAAGCTTCTAATACAAACAAAAGCTCAGATTTAGGTCAAATGGATCAAAAATGTACCCAAAAAATCATGGAGCAAAAATTTCATTTAACCTTAAAGACTCCCACAAACGTACTTCCAGTGTTAAAAAGAGAATAAAATAGCAATAGTTTTTCAAAGACTGATTAATTGAAATGATTTTTGTTTATTTCAGAACTAGAATTAGAACTTAAACACTTCCTGTTTCTGAATGAATTTCAAATGAACCCAAATCACTCTGTCACTAGACATCTCTTCTGTTCATTTAACCTTTGTATCTTCTTTATTTCATCCTTCTGCTAAAGTGACGTGGAAGCTTTCAGTCTCTTGTCTCATCATCATCATCATCTCCTCTCATCCATCTCTCCATCCGCGGGACGCGGAGCAGAAAAGTGGATCTCCGTTAGAAGTTGAACCAAAGCCGTACTGCTGCTACAGTAGAGATAGCTGCTTTACATTAGGTGCCTTGTGCTAGTTTATGATGTTTGTGCTGCTTTACGGAGACTTTAGGAGCGTTCTGGTGGGACAAAGGCTCTGCAGATGGTGGCTGCAAACATGAGGAGAGGATGGAAGTGAAAGGAACAAATGGAAGTGATGTATGTTTAGTGATCAAATCTTTTATTCCAAAGATGTCCCTGGAGTGATGTTAAAGGGTGAAAACTGGAGATTTCAACTTATTTTAGTTTTAAAATGCAATTTTTGATTTTTAAAATCCCAAATTTGCTAAGAGCAAAGCAGAATTTATACTTTTTAAATGTATTTGTGTCATATGTGGAGAATTCTTTACAAATTCCTGCAGCAAAACAAAACAAATGTCAACAATCAGAGACAAATCTGGAGCTTTTATTTGCAAATTTCCAAGAAAGTCGACTCTTAAAGACAAAAGCCTTTTGAAAATCGTCTTGTTGTAGTTTTCTTTATGTTTTGTTACTTTTTTACATCTTGAGGACGATATTTCACGTGTTTTATTTATGTAAACGAGTATTTCTGCAGCCACACCTGGGCTGTGGCTAAACACTGGACGTGGTAAACGACGAGTGCACTGCTCTGGATAACAAAACCCTTTCCTCTGTGGTGTTAGCTGATGTTCCGACACAACGTTAGCGTGTCAGAAGAGACACGCCGCTGTAGAAACCTTCAGAGCCATCGATCGTCGGGTTTTAAAGTCTTTCTGTTGCTCTTGTTGTGTTTTCTAAATGTACAGCCTTCAGAGTGTTTCTGTATCATTGAAAAGGAAAATATACATCTCATAATCACTGCACACCATGTACAGTATAAGAATATATATGTATATATATGTATATATATGTATATATATGTATATATATGTATATATATATATATATATATATATATATATATATATATATATATATATATATATATATATATATATACATACATATATATATACCCATATATGTAACACTTAAGTTTAGGGAACACAAGTTAATCATTAATTAGCTGCCAATTAATATGCATATTAGTGGACTACTGACTCTGAACTAGTCATTATTAAGCACTTATTACTAATGCCGTAAATCTAACATCAACACGCCATAAATTAGGAGTTTTATCGTAATAAGCCATTCATAATGGTTTAACTGAAAGTAAACAGTTTGTTGCTGATTAACACACATACTAATTAGCTCAAATCAATATGTGGTTTTTGAGGAAGTAATTCAAGGGGAACATATTCTTGTCTTAAGTGGTTAATTAATACTAAACTACTAGTAATTAGGGATTAACTAAATCTGACATTAGAATGGGGAACATATTCTTGCTTACAAGTGGTTACTTGATCGTTGTTTAGGCTCCATTAACATGTGGAGTTTGGTGTTTATTTACATAATATCAGAACATAATATTTTTGGTTATTAATGCAGAATAACTATTCCCCTTTAATCACTTCCTTAAAAGCCACATATTGATTTGAGATACTTAGTATGTGCGTTAATCAGCAACAAACTGTTTACTTTCAGTTAACAACCCATTATGAATGGCTTATTTTGATAAAACTCTTAATTCATGACCTGTTAATGTTAGAATTACAGCATTGGTAATAAGCACCCAATAATAGCTTAATAAAGACTAGCTCAGACTTAGTAGTCCACTAACATGCATTTTAATTGGCAGCCAATTAACGATGATAATTTGGGTTCCCTTAACTAAAGTGTTACTACACACACACACACACATATATATATATATATATATATATATATATATATATATATATATATATATATATATATATATATATACATATATATATATATAAATATACATACATATATATATATATATATATATATATGTATGTATATATATGTATGTATATATATATATATATGTATGTATGTATGTATATATATATATGTATGTATATATATATATATATGTATATGTATGTATACATACATACATACATATATATATATATATATATATATATATATATATATATATATATATGTATGTATATTTATATAAATATATATATATGTATATATATATATATATACATATATATATATATATATATATGTATATATATATATATATATATATATATATATATATATATATACATATATATATATATATGTATGTATGTATGTATGTATGTATGTAAATGTGCAGTTTGGGGGTCTTTTGTATACAGTTTTTAAGAGTCTTACTGAGATTTACTTGTGGACTTTTGCCAATTTTTTCTTTAGCTATCAACAGCAGAAGATTGTATGTTTGCTTGAAATAAAATCCAGAGGTCAAAATGTAAATAATGTGGTGATTTTTTCCCTTTGATCTGAATGACTTGTCATAAAAGTACACTTGTGTGTGCAATAGTTGTTGCCCTTCTGGTGAAAAGTGACCTAAAAGCCAATTCTGTGTCTGCAGTTCCAGACTCCCCCACAAGGGGGCGGTAGAGTGTCTCAAACCTTCCAAATGTGAGCTCAAACACCAGAAAAGTTTTGAATAGGAGAAGCTGGGGAACTAAATCAGGTTTATAAATGATCTTCACCTTCACATCGTTACAAACTCAACAATTAATTGGAATTTTAATTTAAAAATGAATATTTTTTCCCATCTTAAACGTTCCAATGTGGCTCCAGGGCTGCTGTCTGCTCCATCTGAGGACGTCAACAAGATTAGGATGAAGGATTTGGATCGATTGGTTTTCCGTCATCCTTTTCACTTCTCATCCGCGCTGATCTCCACGTCCTCTCCTCCACAGCTGGCAACAGATGAGACCTGCGAAAACATGTGACAAGGATGGAGAAATATCTAGGCCAAGGCTGTCAGAGGTGAAATCTGCAGGAGAGGGAAGGAAATTGCACAGAAGCAAAGTAGATAGAGGGGAAAATTGTGTATTTTTATTTTTTTTACCTTCGCCTGTCTGGCATTTTTTAGGTTTTAACACAAGTTAAAGCATCATGACTCATTCAGAGGTTTTTAAATAAGAGCAGAACCACAAGTCTTTTTACCGCCTGTTCTGTCAGCTCAGAAACTTCAAATATAAATAATGCAGTGTGTCTACCTTGCAATTTGTTTTTAGGGTGCATTACTTAGAATATATAGACATGTGGGTGGTGTGATTTAAGGTGTAACCAAGCCCTCTTTAGAGCTGAACTGCTCCAGGTTGGATGGCTTGGAGCACATTGGTGTGTGCTCCTGATGAGAGGTGAATTCAGCTCCTCCAGCTCATGGAAGTATGTTTAGAAGATCCACTTAATTAGTGCTGAAGACACTGGCAGAGGAGCTTGGATGGGAAAGTGAGACTAAAAGTGCCTCAGGCATCTCTGCAGCAACAGGTGACTGTTAAAATACTCCGTAATCCCATAAACCGTCGTGCACGAACAGAAAGTCCTCTTTGACAGTGAAATTAAGGTTGAAAAAAAAGTTTTGCATTTTCAGGAACACGATTACATGCCCTTCTGCTGAAAGTTTAACTAGCTGGCTTAGGTTAGCACAAAGGGTGGGAATAGGCAGAAACTGAGCTTTTCCTCCTTTTTATGCAGCAAATGCTTTTAGTTATTATCTTTGTATTTAATTCCAAAAAAATTCAGCTGAAATCAGCTTGCCAGAAAGTGACAGAGGCACCAGGATATCATAAAAGTGTTGCAGAGCTGCAAAACTTCATACTCAGTTTCTGATATCAGGTTTTTCAGTAACGACGTTAGAAAATATCCACACAGAAATCTCACGATATTTCATGTTGTGATATGAAATCCATATTTAAACAATATATTGATTGGTCAAGAATGGCTTTTGTGTGGTGTAATTCAGACCCTGACAGCTAGGTGGCAGCAGTTTTTACCACCTTCATTCTGACAGAAGTAAAAACGCTTGGGCCTGAATTTTCCAGTTAAATTCAGTCTCATCGTATCATCTCCTCTGTAAGCTGATGTTGTTTTGCCAGATACACACACTTATATTTCTGACGTGTTTCTTCATCCCACTGCAGAAAAAATGTTGATATTAGATGTAGCGGAAATCCACATTTTATATCCTCAGGTTAACTTTGTATGGACTTACACGGAAAAGAACAGTAATATTTTTACACAAATGGTTCTTTCACATTCAACAGAAGGAAATACAAAGGGGAATTTGAAACTGGCCTGCAGTTGGGCATTCTGGTTAACTCCTACATTTTTCTCCCAGGAACGTAAATTTCACCAAGTGACTTGTTAAGCCGGACATTATCAGGACTTGGTCTGTCTTACCTCAACCTACCAATAACTGACTCTTTCCCCCAGGCCGGGTGCTCGTAAAACTTCTCAAGGGTCATTCTGGAAGATTCCAGTATCTCGCTTTCATCAAAACCCTTAGTATTTTTCTGTTTATCTATAATCAAAGAAGGCGTTTAGGTTGTTCACCCTTAAAATAGAAATCAAGGTGCTCTAAGTTAAAATCTTATCAGCCACAGACCTAAACTGTTTGTTTTGGGTTTTCTTTCATGTTAAACCTCTGTCATTTGGTGTTTCTCCAGTTAAAATTCATGCTAATGGTAAAACTGTTCAGTTTTAAGACATGCATTTTACTCTTTCCCATTTAAAGTAATACTTTGATGCTAAAGTAATACTTTTTGAGGCTTTATTGTGATCATGAATTTTCATCTTGGAGAAGGTAGAGTTTATTTGGAAGAGTCACAGTGCCCTCCGGTGGATTTTGGTAAGATACAGGTGGGTGAGCCCAAAAGGTTATATAAGCACCCATCTGAACCTCGTGGTGGCAGTTTAAGAAGAAAGGACGCCTTAAGCTCATTCCCTGCGGTCTGTTTTCCATCTGGCCCAGCAGAACCCGGCTCTTTAATGAATAATTTAATTAGCTCTCAAAAATTATGGTAAAAACTTAGAAGCAACTCCGTTGTTTTGTTTTGACTTCCTTTGTGAAACCAGAAGTCTGCTTTTTCGTCAAGTTTTCATATTAAAAGTAAAAGCAATTTGGAACACAGTTTGATCATTCGTCTCCGTTTTGGAATAATTTGGGCCCACGATCTGAATTCCACGTTTTGAGGCCGCAGAGGTGAAGGAACTGAAAAGTCAAGCCACTATCGAGGATTACCACATCCTCTTCTTTCAAGACCAACATTGACCGAACAGGGAGCCAGTAACATTTAATCCAAAAAGGCCACGAGCCAGGAACCCAAGGCGGTTGGAGCCACTGGCCACCCTCCCAGCGACGGAAAGCAGGCCTGTGAATCATATTCATCTGGCTGACATTTCCTGCTAAGCCCAATTAGTGAATTCAGACTTAAACTTTTATGGCTTGTTATTTTCGATCCAAATTCTCGTCTATCTCTCAAGATTTATCTTCTTTCTCTGCTACACACACACACACACACACACACACACACACACACACACACACACACACACACACACACACACACACACACACACGCGCGCACATGCTCACTTGTTCTCCTTAGTGAAGTTATTCCTAATATTTTCTATAATCCTGGTGTCACCGAATTTCCACTTTCATTACGGATCAGTTATTTCCTATCGCTGCCATAAAGCTTTAGGTTAACAATTTTCCTAATTCCATGCATGAGACTATAAGCTGTGTTTGGTCCTTTTGTCAGTGTATTAACTGATTTTGTCATAAATTCACAAAACGTAAATAATGCCTGATCATTGTCTAGCAATTCTCGGGAAAAATTGGCGCATTCTGTCAAAAATTCATCCTTTGGATTAAACTGTGGTGTTAACTTTGATGACTGATTACATTGAGAAGAAGATAAATATTAAATCCAGTGTCCCAGTTCACACAGACAAAACTGGGTGGTGCCCCGAGTTATTGAATATAAAATTATAAACGACAAAGACAAGCTAAGTCCCCACCACATTTGATAAATATAGATGTAAATTCAGATTTATCGCTACATAAAGATTTATCATTTAACCCTTTAAAAACACAACTGCAGTATTCCTATGAAACTGATGAATAACAGAGTTAAACAAGTTAAAAAGAAAAAGGTAATTTATGGAATAACATCATTAGTCAAACATAACTAAGGATAGTGGAGTGTATGTAGTAATCGACCGGTTCTCATACACATCCAATAGTTAAATTAAGACAAGGCTGCTTTATTATAAACTACATTTCAGACACAGTTTAGTGTCCTTTTCAGGTGCAAGAAAAACACAGAAAAAAGATATAATTATAAATGCAACACTTTTGTTTTTGCTCCTATTTTTCATGAGCTGAACTCAAAGATCTGAAACATTTTCTATAAGCACAACAGACCCATTACTCAGAAATATTCTTCACTAATCTGACTAAATCTGTTAGTGAGTGCTTCTCCTTCGCTGAGATCATCCATCCCACCTCACAGGTGTGGCATAGCAAGGTCCTGATTAGACAGCATGAAATTTTTTTACCGTTTTGATTTGATTTTTCTATCGTGCGAGGTTGGGGGGACTTTTGAGTCATGTGTTATACAGGGGTTAACGAGAATCGGTTAACACCTCATGACCAGCTCCCGACCAGCAAACGTGTAGCCGCCCGAATATCAAACACATTTGATATTGTACTCATCCCTCGTGAGGTTATTGCACTGTTGAAGCAGCGCTCCAAACCATAAGTACCGGAAGCACCCACACAGCTAAGTGTCAACATAGCTTGCCAGCTATTTTCGTATCAACGCACATCTTTTTTTTATTCTTTCACTTTTTAGAACTGGGTCGCACAGCGTGAGAACACAACTCGTGAGTTTTGCTCTACAAGGAAGTCGTACAGTTTGAGATGGAGCTGAATGCTACACGTAAAAAGTCGCACAGGTGTGCTGTAGACTGACCACAATATACAAGTTGTACCACAGTGAGCAATAACTTCCATTTCCAAAGGCAACTGCTTCAGTCTTGTCATTGATTAACTGAGGAAAGTTTGACTTCATGCATTTACAGTGGGGCAAAAAAATATTTAGTCAGCCACCGATTGTGCAAGTTCTCCCACTTAAAATGATGACAGAGGTCAATAATTTACATCATAGGTACACTTCAACTGTGAGAGACAGAATGTGAAAAAAAATCCATGAAATCACATGGCAGGATTTTTAAAGAATGTATTTGTAAATCAGGGTGGAAAATAAATATTTGGTCACTTCAAACAAGGAAAATCTCTGGCTCTCACAGACCTGTAACATCTTCTTTAAGAAGCTTTTCTGCCTCCACTCGTTACCTGTATTAATGTTTGAACTCATTAGCTGTATAAAAGACACCTGTCCACAGCCTCAAACAGTCAGACTCCAAACTCCACTATGGCCAAGACCAAAGAGCTTTCGAACCAGGAAAAGAATTGTAGACCTGGGAAGAGTGAATCTACAATAGGCAAGCAGCTTGGTGTGAAAAAATCAACTGTGGGAGCAATTATCAGAAAATGGAAGACATACAAGACCACTGATAATCTCCCTCGATCTGGGGCTCCACGCAAGATCTCATGCCGTGGGGTCAAAATGATCATGAGAACGGTGAGCAAGAATCCCAGAACCACACGGGGGGACCTGGTGAATGACCTGCAGAGAGCTGGGACCACAGTAACAAAGGTCACCATCAGTAACACACTACAACGGCAGGGAAT
Source organism: Nothobranchius furzeri (assembly GCF_043380555.1). Lineage (NCBI taxonomy): Eukaryota > Metazoa > Chordata > Actinopteri > Cyprinodontiformes > Nothobranchiidae > Nothobranchius > Nothobranchius furzeri. The sequence continues at coordinate 48,689,998 of NC_091754.1, read as the reverse complement.
CAAATCCTGCAGTGCCAGACGTGTTCCACTGCTAAAGCCAGTGCATGTCCAGGCCCGTCTGAAGTTTGCCAGAGAGCACATGGATGATACAGCAGAGGATTGGGAGAATGTCATGTGGTCAGATGAAACCAAAGTAGAACATTCTGGTGTAAACTCAACTCGTCGTGTTTGGAGTGTAAGGTTATGAAGTTCATGGTTTTCAACTCCATACAGCTGTCCCCTGTGCACAATAACACCGTGTAGAAAAACCAAGGTCGGGTCTTCCTCAGACTGTTTACATTCCAGGAGAAGAGTCCGAAGGAGAAGAAGAAACTTTACTTAATCAAAGTACTTTATATATGTAAGGTTATGAAGTTCTTGGTTTTTCTACACGGTGTTATTGTGCACAGGGGACAGCTGTATGGAGTTGAAAACCATGAACTTCATAACCTTACATATGGTCATCATGTTAGTCATCATTGGAAGGAAAGTGTTTTGCATCGCCTGAAGTTGAGATGATAATTGCATCGTTACCTCTGAGTCCATTTTCCAAAATAGTAAATAGTCTTTTCTTGTTTTATCTACTAATTTACTCTTCGAATTTGCCTTCTAATTAGATGTTTATTTAGAAACAACCTTACCTGTAGTAAGCTTGGCTGGTGAATGAATATTTTGGGCAAAATTGTTCAATAATGCCAAAAATATCATTGTCATTTGACCTGCCCAAGATGGCGGGTCGAGCTACGTGTCGGGCACCTAAGATGGCGGACCGCCGCGCATGCGTCGTCCGACACCCGGCTTTGATCCCCGTAGCAATCACACGATTCTAAACACCGCTGCGTGTTTCAGAACCGCCGCTAACGTTACCTTAAAGTACTCCGTACCGGAAGGTTTAGCGGATTAAAGGACGCAGTTCCGCTGCGTCGGAACGGCTAGAAAGCTGCGCGGGACGCGTTCCCGAGCCTTCTCACCGAGAAGAGTGGCTAGTTAGCTCGTCGGCTAATGCTAGCGAACGCCCTGTCGCGACCAGGGTCTCAAAATTGCCTCGATCAACCAACGGGCATCTCGCGCCGTGATTGAAAGGGTCTCAATAGCGTACGCAATCTGGATGCAGTATCGCTCTGCGGTTGTTCTCGGCTGACAGCGTTTACCGAGCAAATCAAGCTACGGCAGGTGCTAACGAGAATTCCGACTAAGAACAGCGCGGATTCTGCGCTCATCGAATGGAAATAAATTTCCGACGGAGTCTTCTGTCTCCGATTACACAAATGGATGCACACAGTGTCACAAACACCGCGACAAACAATAAACAGACGGTTCCAATGCAATAAAACAGGAGAAATGTTTACCCTTAGATGTAGGCCCCAAAATGGCCACCAGCACAGGTCAGCACTTAAGGTGTTTTGATGAAACAGCGCCTCCTGTTGGAGGGTGATGAATGTGCACCCCCCTTTCTGAGAGCTGGATGAGGAAGCGCTCGCTTTTTCTCTTTCACTAACACACAGACACTGAACCCAAAAATCCCAAATAAAATGTCTCAGAGTCGGCACAAAGTGTAATAAACTGAGCAGATATCAAGCTTGGCTCGTTCCATCTGTGGCGATGTTAGGCGATGAACCCGCAGATGCCGACCGCAGTACCACTACTACCACCGCCGTCACTGAGAAAATTTTGCTTGCACCTCTGGTCGTGAGAAAGGGATCTAAGGGCCCGCAGTGGAGGTCACTGTAAATCAGAGACATCGCTGTGTCGCATTATTAGACACAGGAGCGGACATCTCGCTCATCAGCGGAGCTCTTTACAGCAGCATGTGCGAACAAAGGGGGGAGGACATCTCACCCCCCACACTCATTTCGGGCCCAAAGGATTTTGACGAGTTCTATGGCGCTCCCTCGCCCGCGGCTGCGACGGCTGAGGTCAACATCTCGATAGGAGGCATGTCCTTTAAACATCTCGTGTACATCACCGAGGATATGCCGATGCCCATGCTCTTAGGGTTGGACTGTCTCCAACGCCTTGACGCTAGAATCAGCGGTGCGTCCGGACAACTGTTTGCACGTGTGCGGAAGCCAAAGCCGTACAAACCGTGGCCTGACACAGGCAGACGCCCTTCGGTGGCATGTCTTTCGCGGGGGGACGCGATTTTGACCTCACCACCACTCTCGAAGCCACCGGGTAGACCCCCGGAACTTCTGTTACAGATTGAGAAGGTCATAGACCAAGCGGATGCTCTCACCAACGAGGTCGAGCGCGACCAGCTAAGACAACTTTTGCTAAAATACCAGGATTTTCTTTCACTTGACTCCTTGGACTGTGGTCTGACCACTATCCATGAAGTCCGGATTCCTACCAGGCCAGATGCACCGCCGTCCTTTGTGCGGCAATACAAGATTCCCCTGGCGTCCATAGAGCCGGTCCAGGAAATCATTGACAGCCTCTTGGCTAACGGGGTCATTCGACCCTGCAACAGCACCTACTCGGCTCCGTTGTGGCCGGTACTAAAGCCTAATGGTAAGTGGCGACTTACCATTGACTACCGGCAACTCAACAAACAGGTCCCCTTGTCTAGGTGGCCTATGACACGCCTGGAGCAGGAGCTTCCAAAAGTGAAGGATGCTAAGTACTTTTCCACCCTTGACATTGCGTCTGGATTCTGGACGATTCCCGTCCACGAATCGGACCAATACAAACTTGCTTTCTCCTTTGCCAACCGGCAGTACACCTTCACCCGGTGTCCTTTTGGTTATTCCAACTCGCCAGCTGAGTTCAACATCTTCTTGGACAAGGCCTGCCCCGATGCTCGAGAGCGTGGGACACTCATCTATGTCGACGACATTCTTATTCGTCGGCATACGTTGGATGACCACCTGGCCGAGCTGGACCATGTCATGGGTCAGCTCGCGGCGGCGGGTGCTAAGATCTCTCTCGCCAAGGGACAGTGGTGCAGGTCGCAAGTTCAGTACGTTGGCCTCCTTGTGGGACCACAGGGAGTACAGCCTCAGCTTGGCAGGATTCAGGGTGTTGCCACCACCACACCTCCGACGAACGTCTCCGAACTTCGCAGCTTCTTGGGGGTCTGCAACTACTCGCATCAGTTCGTGGAACATTACGCTGAGTTGGCACGACCTCTGACTAATCTGTTGAAGAAGGATGTGGCGTTCGAGTGGGCGGAGCAGCACCAGCAGGCCATGGATGACCTTAAGGCCGCCATGTGCTCGGCTCCGTGGTTGGCGCTCCCGGACTGTGACAAGGAGTTCCATCTTGAGGTTGGTTTCTCAGCTCACTGTTTGAGTGCTGGTCTCTACCAGATTCATGACTGCGACAGGCGTGTCGTGGCCTATGCTAGTAAGCTCTTGACTGGACCTGAGTTGAAATACTCGGACTGTGAAAAGGCTTTGCTTTCCACCATGTGGGCAGTTAAGTACTTTGCGAACTACATTGGCGGACAGAAAATCATCATTGAGACACAGCACCAGCCGGTGACCTTCCTTAACAGTCAGCGCATCAGAGATGGTGTGGTGACCAATTCACGAATCGCTTCGTGGCTGCTGGCTCTTCAAAGTTTCGACATCGAGGTGCGCTACGCCCAGAACCGACGTAGCCCTCTTGGCATGGGTTTGGCTGCGTGCCATCATTGCTCGGACGACGCCATCGCGTCAGTCCCGCCAGCCAGGCCCCCTCAGGCTCTTCTAAACCGCAACCACCACTACTACGACCAGTCATACTGTGCGGGTTTACCGACTGTATACGTGGATGGCAGTGCTTTTCGGCATGGTTCTGCGCCTAGTGCGGGCGTGGGTGTCGTCTGGGTAGACGGTGACCGCAGGGAGTCCCGATGTTACTCTCTGGGTGAGAAGACCTCACAGTATGCTGAAGTAGCGGGGATCGTGATAGCGCTACGTATCGCTAGGGACCATGGCTTCCGTGAACTGGTGGTTTGCACTGACTCGGACTACGCGCGTCTCAGTTTCTTGTGTCACCTACCAACGTGGAAGAGTAACGGGTTCCAGACCGCTAGCCGGAAGCCCGTCTGGAGGGTCGACCCAGGTACCGTTCGTCGACGTCAGCAGGTGCTCTTATTTTGAAAGGACGTCGTCTGGTTGTTAAACGACGAAAATCTCCCGTTTCACAGTTCTTAGTTTAGAGAAGAAAACACATCTGGACAGGCTGTGCTTTTCTTTAGGATGATGTTGAATAGAACTGAAGTCAAAATGGAACTGCCTTTAAAATGGCGTTGCCTTGTTTTATATCTCTGAATTGTTTTAAGTTTCAGTAAAGTGGATTGGACACTTGAAGTCAACACCAGATTCTCCTGCGGCAGCCGAAAGCTCTGATTGGTTGGAACAATGTGTCATGCGTTTCTATGGAGATGAGGATCAGTATGTCTGTGCCGTAGTCCTGTTTTCATTAAACATAATTCATGACATATTTATTTCACAGATCATTCACTTGATTATTGTTGATCAACATCTGTTGTGCTTAATAATTTTAATCACAAATAAAGTACTTTGATTAAGTAAAGTTTCTTCTTCTCCTTCGGACTCTTCTCCTGGAATGTAAACAGTCTGAGGAACACCCGACCTTGGTTTTTCTACACGGTGTTATTGTGCACAGGGGACAGCTGTATGGAGTTGAAAACCATGAACTTCATAACCTTACCTGAGTTGCATCCCAAGAACACCATACCTACTGTGAAGCATGGGGTTGGGAACATCATGCTTTGGGGCTGTTTTTCTGCTAAGGGGACAGGACGACTGATCCGTGTTAAGGACAGAATGAATGGGGCCATGTATTGTGAGATTCTGAGCAAAAACCTCCTTCCATCAGTGAGAGCTTTGAAGATGAAACGTGGCTGGGTCTTCTAACACCACAATGATCCCAAACACACTGCCCGGGCAACAAAGGAGTGGCTCCGTAAGAAGCATTTGAAAGTCCTGGAGTGGCCTAGCCAGTCTCCAGACCTCAACCCCATAGAAAATCTGTGGAGGGAGTTGAAAGTCTGTGTTGCTCGGCGACAGCCCTAAAACATCACTGCTCTCGAGAAGATCTGCATGGAGGAATGGGCCAAAATACCAGCTACTGTGTGTACAAACCTGGTAAAGACCTATAGTAATCGTTTGACCTCTGTTATTGCCAACAAAGGTTATGTTACAAAGTATTGTGTTGAATTTTTGTTATTGACCAAATACTTATTTTCCACCCTGATTTACAAATAAATTCTTTAAAAATCCTGCCATGTGAATTCATGGATTTTTTTTTTCACATTCTGTCTCTCACAGCTGAAGTGTACCTATGATGTAAATTACTGACCTCTGTCATCATTTTAAGTGGGAGAACTTGCACAATCGGTTGCTGACTAAATACTTTTTTGCCCCACTGTACTAACTTTCCTAAAACACTAACAGAGTGAGTGTAGGGGAATGTTGTCACTAGGTGATAGAGCTAAGCAGATGTGGGTGTCATCTGCATAACTATGATTCTGTTATTGTGTATGACCTGACCCAGGGGGAGCGAGCATGTATAAATGAAAGTGCAGTGGTCCAATAATGGTACCGTAGGGAACTCCATGTAATAAAGATCTGCTTAGATAAGACAAAGTTGATCAGCAAACATCATTCCTGTAAGCAGCTTTCAAAGAACCTTCAGGTTCCATTTAGGTTTGAAAATCTTCCCAGAATAAACGCTCCCACAACAATCTATATACTCTCTAAAGTACATAAGCACTGGGTACTTAAGGGCTGCAGTCATGTGATCCATCCATCCATCCATTTTCTTCCGTTTATCTGGAGTCGACTCACGGGACAACAGCCTAAGTCAAGAGTTCCAGACTTTCCTCTCCTCAGCCACTTGGGCCAGCTCTTCCAGGGGAATCCCAAGGCGTTCCCTTGCCAGCTGAGAGACATAGTCCCTCCAGCGTGTCCTGGGTTTCCCTTTAGGTCTCCTCCCGGTTGGACATGCTCGGAAAACCTTGCCAGGAGGCATTCTGACCAGATGCTCGAGCCACCTCAACTGGCTCCTCTCGATGTGGAGCAGCAGCGGGTCTACTCCGAGCCCCTCCCGGATGACAGAGCTTCTCACCCTATCTCTAAGGGAGAGCCCAGCCACCCTGCGGAGAAAACTCATTTCAGCCACTTGTATCCATGATCTCGTTCTTTCGGTCACTACCGAAAGCCATAAGTGAGGGTAGGAACGTAGATCCACTGGTAAATTGAGAGCTTCACCTTCTGGCTCAGCTCTCTCTTCACCACCACAGACCGGTACAACGCCCACATCAATGCAGATGCAGCACCAATCTGCCTATCGATCTCACGCTCCAGTTTTCCCTCACTCGTGAACAAGACCCCGAGATACTTAAACTCCTCCACTTGGGGCAGGACCTCATCCCTGACCTGGAGAAGGCATTCTACCCTTTTCCGAATTAAAACCATGGTCTCAGATTTAGAGGAGCTGATTCTCATCCCAGCTGCTTCACACTCGGTTACAAACCGCTCCAGCGAAAGCCAGAGTTCACATTCTGATGAAGCCAAGCAGTCATGTAATGTCTAATGAACATGTCTAATGAACATGTCTTGCCTTATTTCCAGTAGCATCTGGTTACCAAAGCAGCCATGTTGGATCGTGGGGACAGGAGATGGAATTACAACTTTGGATCCATAATTCCAGAATTCCACCTTCCAAACATGTCACACGCCCAAGAATTCCTCCTCAGAGCTTCAGAGGAGTGTGACGTGGCACAATCAGTCAAAAACTCAAAACTAGACCTAAATAATTAGACCTCCATCCATCACACAGTTCGGCCCTGTGGCTGTAATATCCCACACGTCTCTATTCATAGCATTAAATGGAGGGAGGTGATGGAGGCACCCGCCCGTGAAATCACTGAATTAGCTGTGAAATTGCTGTTATTTGCCACTGATTGTTTAGAATGGAGTTTTTAGGCTCTTCTTTTGTCCAAACAAGAAGGCTTTCTCGTTGTGAGCTGGAATCATCTCATAATTGATGCTCAGACACTCATCCAGCCGGGCAGGTTTTTAACATTTCAGCACTATTTGATCTTGTTTGACAAAATGAAGCAGCGATTAGCTTTTTATTAGCTCCGGCTTCTCCCCAAATCTCCATTTCTCTCACCCTCTCCCTCACCTCCAGCCCCAGTATTTTCTATAAATGAGGTAAATTGTGCAGAAACTTAATTCCATCTGTCCTCTTGTCTTGTCATGTCTTTGTCACTCTCGTCAATGTCCCGACTCACAATTGAATCAAACACAATGCGACGCAACACAGAAGACTCCGAGTTAGCAGGCGGCGGAGGGGGACTGTAGGCGTCTTGTTGAATACACACGAACAATAGCCAATGAGCACGCTATTTTCTCTCTAGGTCACTGACGATTTTCTGTTTCATATCTGCGATGTCAGAAAAAAGACATTAAGGATTAAAACAAATGCGGTGAAAAGAAAAATTCTCATGAAATTAATTATGTTTGATGCAACATCATCATCTGACCTTTGCAAATGTCAGATTAGTGCATTTAGGCACTTAGTATGGAATAAAGTACCATTCAAATAAAAGATGGCTACTATCGGGAAACTGTAAGCCACAGTTGTAACCTTCAGGCACAACCAGTAAAGAAGGTGTGTGAGCTTAGGGCTCCTGGCAAACCCTCACATCTTCTGGGTTTCTGAGTCGTGGGAAAGCAGAAGGGCAGTGACAGGATCTGCAGGAAAAGGAGACTGAACTCTAAAACAGAAGAGGGATACTAAAAGCTTTCCATATTTGTGAATCAGCAGTGTCAAACACTGATAACGAAGTAGGGCAGGGGCGGGCAATCCTGGTCCTCGAGGGCCACAATCCCACATGTTTTACTGTTTTCCCTGTTTCAACGCACCTGATTTCAATCAGCAGGAGATTAGCTGGCTTCTGCAGCTTGATGAGCTGCTGAATCAACTGTGTTGGAACTGGGAAATAACAAAAAGATGGAGGATACCGGCCCTCGAGGACTGGAGTTGCCCACCCCTGAAGTAGGGGTTCTGGTTCTTGAACCAAACCACGGTTAGGTAGACCAACACTTCTGCTGACGTCCAGGAGGGAGAAAGTGGCATGGCCGTTCCAAGATCACAACAAGGAGGCACTTGAAGAAGAACGGACTACAAGGCAGAGTCACCGGAGGAACGCCGTTACTACAAATGCCACAAAGCGTCTGGCTTACAACACGCCACACAGCAGAGAGACAAGCTTCAACGCTTCTGCAACAACTCCTGTGGCGAAGCGAGGCTGAAACCACAAACGTTTGGAGAAAAGGGCAAAGTTCCTACTGTAAGGCACGGCGGAGGTTTGTGGTGTTTTGGGGAGGCTCTGGACACCTGGTCAAAGTTGATGCCACGATGAAAGCAGCAGCTTATTAATAAAGTCATTGTTGTGTTTTGTAATGGGGACAAGCCTGAGAGTAAACATCACGGCCCTGACGTTGATCTTCACCCATGTGTGCCACACGTCATGGGATCAGGAAGCAGAACATCCAGAAATCAGGAGATTGTTTTGGGACGCTGCTGTGAAAAAAGTGACCGGAAAAGCTCACACTTCGACAACGGATTATTGAAGAAGGAAAAAAATCCAGAAGCAGTGTGATGTTCTGAGCGACATTTCGTTAACCCTGTAACGGGTCATTTTAGCACATACTGGCTCAGGAAGATGTAAAAGTTCCCGTTAAACAATACTGGAGAGGAATGTGAGCTCCTCAGCCCAAAAGCCGTGCACGAGTCGCTTGGATGTTCCCACAAAACCTCAGAATCTCTGAACCGGAGTGGGGAGAGCTCAAACATGCTGTCCATGACAGACGGACCTGGATCTGCAGGAACTGGAGGCTTTTTGCCGAAAACAAAAGAGAAGGTGTGAGAGAACCACTTTATTCATCTTTTTTATATCTCCACAAACCATTTAGAGCTATCCTGTGTTAGAACGTTGTGAAGAGGCATGAAAATGTGTTTCTGGCAGATTTGTAGCTTTAAACATCCCTGAAACGTCTCATTCTGACTTATCCTGTGAAGAGCAGAAGTGATCGCTGTGTGAGGAGGATTAGCTTCGTGGTTAGAACAGACCTATCAGACCCATCGAAACTGAAGAAAAGTTAGACTGCCTCTTTAGTTGAAACAACATAATTAATGTCGTGGTCTTCATCAGCATTTTCATGCAAGTTTTATAACAGAATTAAACATTACCCTTGGCCTTCTGTTCTTTATGGACAGTAAATATTAAAATGGCGACGGCCCCGATGAAGGCCACACGCTGAAACACCTTGTTCATTTAAGTTGTTTGTGCTTTCAGTGCAGCAGGAGCTCAGTCCTGGAGGGCTTAGACCAACCAGCCATTCCTCCCCATCCCCGCATATTTTTCTTCTCCTGCTCCCTCACATCATCACACAAACGTGCACATAGGATCTTGGGGGATCGACAAGTCAGGGAGTGTGGGTAAGGACTCCATTTCCGCATTCCTGTGGCAACCTGTCCCCCAATTTTATTTGCACCTTAAATACTTCCACCAACAACATTCCACGCAAACACACACTTAGGGCCTTGGGAGTGAGCACATTCAACAGCAGTTGGCAGGAGGATTTCTCATCCTCATCCCGGGTGCCGGTGCCCACTTCCAATTTTAAACCGCACTTAGACACCGAGGGCTGTGGGTGCAAGTGGGGTGGTGCGGTGGCATCAGCTGGCATAGGCCAGACAATGCCCGCACTGCCCGCTCACCACAGCCATGGAATACACCTCATCAATACACAACACTATATTGGAGCAGGCAGAGGGAGACTAGGGGTCTTAGCACACCTCTGTTGTTGCTAGGCTTCCTGGGGCTGGAGGCTAGGAGGGAGATCTGGCCATCTGGTTGGGGTCTGGGGTGGTGGGTTGCTGTGCTCAGCGTTGGGCAGGGGAGCCTGCTCATCAGCACCCTAGCAGAAAGGGTCAAACTCTGGGAACCGGTAATGGTTGTGCCCCATGTGCAGCAGTACCGGGACCAGAGTGAATAGGGTGTGTATGGGGAGCATGTGTGGATGTTCGGCGGGCATTTTTGTAAGTCTTTGGTTGTATGTGCATGTGTGAGCATGAGGGAGGGAGTGTGTGACTGTGTTTGTGTATGACTGTATATGTCAGGTGGGGCCTTTGACTCCTCCCCTCTCCTGGGACTTCTCTTGATGATATAGATCTTCGTCTCCCCTCCCCCTGCCACACCTGGTGTGGGGTGTGGTGCCTTGGTCTGCCTGAGTGTTCGTGGCTCCCGGGTAAGGGGGTTTAAGATTTTTGGCGTCTGTCTGATCAATCCCGGTGTCTGTCTGGTGGGGTCTGGGTCCCTGGCCTCTGCTGGGTCCCCGGCGGGGGTGGTCTCCCCTGAGTCCCGGGTCGCTGGGTCCCGGGCTCAGCCGGCTAGGGGGCAGGAGGCTGCGGGCGGGTCTGAGGGCTTGCCGCTGATATCTCCCGGGACTCTGCCGGCTGCTGGTTGTGGCCCCCCAGGGCGAACCTCTGCGCCTCTCGAGGGGGGCGGGGGCCTTTCTGGTTGTGGTCTCCATGGGGTTCCTGTCTTCTGGGGCAGCGCCTGGATCTCTGGGACTTGGAGCTCCCTCCGTCTCCTACACATCTTTGGGGGCAGATTTGTGGAAACCTCACACTCTCTATTGGACGCTCCTATAGAGAAACCTTACATAAACAAGCGCGTGTACACACAGGTGCTCACATGGTGCTCTCAAAGTATGGGCTTGGGCACGTTCAACACATGTCTTAAGGCTGTCGTTGCCACTAAATGCACTATGATTTATTTTCGTTTGATTGTTCAGTTAAACAATGTTGATTTATATTTCATCATCAGGCTGACGCAGTGATAGCTTGCTCCTGTTGTATTGTTGTGTGTCCCTTTTTTTCTATTATTTCTCTTTCTGCAGGTCTAGAAGCAGACTCTTGTTCATTATTGTTTATTTTTGTGGACCCCCCCCCCCCCCCCTTCCCCCTCTCTCCCCACCTTTTGTCTTTTCCTTTCTCTTTCACCTCTGACTCCGTGTCTGGTCGTAATTAAAAGGCATTCAAAAACAATAACAATAAAGTTTTAAGTATCAGGTGTGACATTAAAAACAGACGCTTTGATGCTCCACCTGAGAGTAAATCTGTAAGGCTTGTCACCAGCATTCAGACATCAATTCTGTTTGCTTCACAGCCAGACAGGACACGGAGGGGAAAAAAATAATAATAAAAGAAACAACATAATTAATGTTGTGGTCTTCATCAGCGTCGGGGGAGAGGTCCTACCTCAAGTGGTCCTACCTCAAGTGGAGGAGTTTAAGTATCTCGGGGTCTTGTTCACGAGGGAGGGTAGGAGGGATCGGGAGATCGACAGGCGGATTGGTTCGGCGTCTGCAGTGATGCGGACGCTGAGCCGATCTGTCGTGGGGAAGAGGGAGCTGAGCCAGAAAGCCAGGCTCTCGATTTACCGGTCGATCTACGTCCCAATCCTCACCTATGGTCATGAGCTTTGGGTAATGACCGAAAGAACGAGATCGCGGATACAAGCGGCCGAAATGAGTTTCCTCCGTAGGGTGGCCGGGCTCAGCCTTAGAGATAGGGTAAGGAGCTCGGACATTTGGGAGGGACTCGGAGTAGAACCGCTGCTCCTCCGGATCGAAAGGAGCCAGTTGAGGTGGTTTGGGCATCTGGTCAGGATGCCTCCTGGACGCCTCCCCGGGGAGGTGTTTCGGGCATGTCCTGCCGGCAGAAGGCCCCTGGGTCGACCCAGGACACGTTGGAGAGGTTACATCTCCAATCTGGTCCGGGAACGCCTTGGGGTCCTGCCGGAGGAGCTGGTAGACAAGGCCGGGGAGAGGACGGCCTGGAGCTCCCTAGTTGGGATGCTGCCCCCGCGACCCGGACCCGGATAAGCGGAGGAAGACGAGACGAGAGACGAGACGAGTCTTCATCAGCATTTTCATGCAAGTTTTATGACAGAATTAAACATTACCCTTGGTCTTCTGTTCTTTATGGACAGTAAATATTAAAATGACGACGGCCCCGATGAAGGCCACATGCTGAAACACCTTGTTCATTTAAGTTGTTTGTGCTTTCAGTGCAGCAGGAGCTCAGCCCTATAGATCTAACACCCAGTGCTTGTTTTAGCAGTGATCTGAACCCGTTTCTGTTGGCTTGGACTCCTGCAGGAAACAGAATTGCTACATCTTCCTGTTTCTGATGATATTTACATGTGTAAATAACCACAGAGCTTCACACAAACAGTCAAAACCACTGGCCATGCGTCCGGTTGTGAAGCAACGGTGCACGAAAGGCTTGGAGCGTTTTCCTGGTTCGGGGGCTAGCTAAAACAGCTAAGGTAGCAGTTATAAATATCTGATATTCATCCAAATAACCAGCGAGTCTGTGTCTGGAGTATCTATCAGGTGATGATACTCTTATTTATATAAAACGGACTCAGAAGCCTGGTTTGGGTGCGAGTCCAGTCGGGCCTTTGTGGTTGGAGCAGTCCCGGCTGAACACACGAGAGGTGGAAGCTGGTTTCACATTGGTGGAGTAAATGTGGGACACCGCTGAGTCTCTTCTTACGAGTGCAGAAACAAGCTAATCTGATTAGCACGCATCCCCCTCTCCGATGCGCTGGTCCAAGTCCCGGAGGCAAGAATCAGAACATTCCTGCTACGAACTCACCACATTTCAGCTAAAGATGTTCCTGCTCTCAGTGTTCTTCTCTCCTCCTCCCTCCATCCCTGACCTTGTCGGCTTCCCAGCTTCTCGTTTATTTTTTTATTCCTCTTCTCCGTCTCCTTTTGTGCTCACATCTTTTTTTCCTCCAGACCTTTATGCTGATTGATTTTTATGCCTCTCCTTATCGAGCGGAGCAACCATTGTCAATAACTACGATCCATCCTCTGTCCCCACTCGACACATTCGCAGCAGGAGAGGAATGAAATTCAGTTTCTCAGCTAGTTGAACTTCACTCTAGATCCACGTGGGTTCTCTTGGATCAAATCGTTTTCCTGAAATTGTCATTTTTCTTTGTGCTGTTAAGTTAAACAAGTTGTCAGTTCATGTCTAACAGCGACTGTGTTGTTACCTGATAGTTTTAGCTAATAAACAGATATTTGACTCTGAGAAAAGCACAGAAAGTTTCCTACAAATGACTCTGCAGGAGATTTTATTCCCATTTAACGCTCAGATGTTGCACATTATCTTGTCTTGGGACGTGGAAATGCTCCCGCTATGATTCTAAAGGCTTGCCACGTTAAAGTCTGCTAAAAACACGACTGTCTGGAAGTTGAAGCAATGCTTTATTCATAGTTAAAGTTATATTCAAAATTGGTGAACCTTTGTTCAGAAATGTGCATTTGAGAATGTTCCTGGTCTAGTCAGAGGCAAGGTGCATCAGGCTGCTTATCAGAATCATCTTCTATCATGTTCTCTAAAGCCAGATCCTGAGGTGTTCCCTTGCCAACATGGAGGTCTGATTCCTCTAGCATGTCCTGGGATGACCCTCCTGGTGGCAGATCACGCCTGACACCTCCTCTGGAAGGCATCCTGACCAAACGTCCGAACCACCTCAGCTGGCTTCTCTCGCTGAGGAGGAGCAGTGGCCCTACGTTGAGTAGAACTGTTACGTTTGAGCATCGACGTCCCAAATGTACTTGTGCCAGATAGTCACATCATAAGAGAAAGAAAAAGTGGGAGTTCACTTTTCAAAGTTGTATTTTCACCATGTTACTCATACGTTTATAATTAGTCTGCAAGCTAAATATTTACTTTAGAGTTAAATATTTATTTTACAAGCTAAATATTCATTTTTGAGTGAAATATTTATTTTATAATCTAAATATTTACTTTAGAGGGTAGAAAGTTATTTTACAAGCTAAATATTTATTTTCGAGTGAAACATTTATTGTCACGGTCTGAGGTATTTCCCTGCTGTCACTCCCTGTCTTTTGAGTTTCCCTCTGCAGGTGGGCGTGTCTGGAGGTGACCAAGCTGCAGCAGATCTGCTCATCGGCTGGCCAGGGGTATTTAAGCAGCTGGGAGACTCCTACACTTCGCTGGATGATTACTCTACCTGGGTACCTTCTAACAGCCACTCGTGTGACTTATTCAAGCTCTTAACTTTTTTTTGAGAACTAGATGTGTTTTTAGATATTGGATTTTTACCTTTTGACCTCCTGCTTTGTCTCCAGACAAAACCTCCACACTCATCTTCGACTGGCAGAACTCTGGAGCCCGCATCATCTGAAGCTCCAACCCCGCTCGTCTCTCAGCCTCTCCCCTGGCCAGAACCACCTCCAGCTGCCCACCTAACCCTCCTGGACCTCCCCAAGCTCAGCTCCCTCCACGTCTCACTCCTGGATCTCAGTCCCTGCTACCCAGACCGGACCACTCCTCCCTCAAACCAGTCCCCACCTCTCCAGACCGTAAGTCCTCTGCACAAGTCTGATTTCCTGATCCTTCTGCAAATTGGATCTAACTCCGATCTGTCCACAGTTTTCCCGCACCAGCCTCCCTGCGCAAGAACTCAGCTTCGTTACGCTGCTCCCTTGGTTTCCCTTCAATAAATCCTTATTTAAACCTTTTAAAACCGTCTCCGATCTGATTCTGTATGTCGTGGGTTAGATCACTTCACCACCGCATGACATTTATTTTATAATCTAAATATTTACTTTAGAGGGTAGAAAGTTACTTTACAAGCTAAATATTTATTTTTGAGTTTATTTATTTTACGAGCTAAATATTTACTTTAGAGTTTAATGTTTATTTTACAACCTAAATATTTACTTTAGGTAAATATTTATTTTACAAGCTAAATATTTACTTTAGAGTTAAAAAACAATTTATATATTTACTTTAGAGTTAAATGTTTATTTGACAATAAAATAATTATTTAATTTGGAGCAAAAAATTTGCTTTCGAAACTAAATATTTTGCTCCAAATAAAATATTTATATCCTAGCTTAATATTTATTTTGGTACTTAATGTTTAGTTTGCAAAATCAATAATTAGGTTTAGCCCCAAAATAAAAATAAGCTGGGATCAAAATATTTATTTTGGAAAATAAATATATAATTCAAAGCAAAATATTTTGGAGAGAACTTAATTTATTTAGCTTATATTTTTCAGGAGGATAAATTGCTTGACATGTGACATCTCGATTTCGAGCAGGTCCTCCTGCAACAAATAAATAATATGACTTTGAGTATAATAGAGAAGACTTAAACATTTATAAATGTATGAATAACGTGGTGAAAATTTGAGAAATAGGAAAAATGAACTCCCATTTTGTTTGTCTTATGATAGGCAGAATAACCCAGAATACTGTTCACACATGAGCAAGCCGACAATTGGCCTGAACAGTTTTGTGTTTGGCCAATCACAGCGCTCTACTACGTTTGACCAGTAGTTTGGTAAATTTACCAGCAAATAAAATAAAAACCACACTAAAAGCTGAATCTTGAAACCACTGAATTAGATTTTGGCAACAATCTAAAAATGCAGTGATTACCTCAATTGTTGATTCCAGACTTTTATTTCTATAATGTTACATAAATAATTATTAAAATTCAAAAAATCTGAGTTTGACTAAATTCAACGACATTTCACACTTTAAAAATACCCAAGTTAAAGAGCAGGTTCACTAAGAATCCATTTTCGTTTATAATTTTTGATCGGCCACTCTTGAGTGTTTCATGCAGGCTGAACATGAAAATAGTCTCCTACACCTAGCATTAGCATTAGCTTTTGATAGAAAACAGATGGTGAAACTCTACGATTAGAAAAGCCTGACAGATCTACGTCACACTGTCATGCTGGGTGGCAGTTTCTTGACCCACGACATGCAGAATCACAACACGGAGAATAGGAAGGTAAGTAAAAAAGGGTTTTTATTATTAAATGATGAGTAACGGGGAGACAGGAACCAACGAAAGCAGGACTGGCAGCAGGATCCCAGGAGAAGATTTGTTTCTTGGTAGTGGTAAAATGTACAGGGAGGGTAGATCAGGTCCGGGTGAGCAGAGGAGATCCAGAGGGTGAGGGAATTGGTTTATCCAGACGTGTAGGAGCAGGAATGGCTGATAGCAGGTGAGCGGCTGAGAGCAGGCGGACAGGGGATGAAGCAGTGTGGTCAGGAATGCAGATATCCGGGTTTGTTCTGGAGGAGATGAGAGATGAAGAGGAACCTGGAGGAGAGCAGGGAAGGGCATTAAGGATTCTTTCAGTCGGCAGGTTAACAAGAGCAGAATACAAATGTCAAAAAATCAGATTGGAGGCTAGAGCTACCCAAACGGAGTAATCATCCGGCGTGGTGAAGTGTCACACTGCTCCTTAAATCCCCTGGGCCTTGATGGTGAAATCAGCTGCAGCTGGGAGCTCTCAGACACGCCCACCTGTGAAAACAATGCTTAGAGGAGAAAACGGGGTTACAGGCTGGCAGCTCACCACGGACCATGACACACACTGTCACATAACATTCATGGACTCACCCATCTGGATTCAGGACGGGGAAGGCTGTTGTCGGTTTAGCGTCCAGGAAACAGCAGAGCACGTCTCGGCAAGACTAAAGCTAACCATTAGCATTAGCAACCCCACCACACAGCGGAACTCCCCCAAGCTTGTGTTATTTGTGGATAAAACATCAACGCTGCAGAGCAAACAGGAGTCAGTGGTAGAGTCATGCTGCTGTTATCCAGTCAGAGGAGAGATGTCCACATATCAGGAAGTAAGACTCCAGATCCGGCCATCTGAAGCTACTTTCTCCTCTGGCTGAATTCCACATCCTCAAACAGGTGCACCGGATCTTATTTCCTTTAGAGAATGACTAGCAAGGCGTTCATCCCTACTAGAGTCAACTGCAGGTTTGTTATAATGAGAGTAAATTTGACTTTTAAAGTCCAGAGTCCTCAAGATGGAGACAGTTGTGAGCAGTGGGTCCTGATGTTGGGGTTCAGACCCCACTGTGGGTCCTGAAGTACCGAGTGAGGGTCCTGTATTTGATATCCCTAGAGCCCCTCAAGGTGCTTTACAATACAATCATTCACCCATACACACACTGGTGGTGATGAACTACAACATAGCCACAGCTGCTCTGGGGCGCACTGACAGATGTGAGGCTGCTGAGCTCAGGCGCCACCGGTCCCTCCGACCAACACCAGCAGGCAAGGCGGGTTAAGCGTCTTGCCCAAGGACACAACAGTAGCATTGTCTGGTGATAGCCGGGATCTACCCTACAACCCTGAGCCACTGCTGCCGTTCTTTAGCTAACAGTTAAACCAGTAACACCAGATTGTTGCCATAAATGAATAAATCTAGTTTAATTGCTGATTATGTTTGTCTGATTAGCTCATTACCAGCGTAACAGCACTTTAGTCCATGAAATCACCCTCAGCTCTGATTGTGTTTTCAACATTTCAGCCTCCTTCATCGTGATTCTGGAGCATCGTGTAAACAGAACTGTTCATTATTGAACTGAGTCACGACTCTTAAGATGAACTCGTTCCTTTGGTTCATATTTGGCTTTATTCTTACAGCCGGGTTGTTTTTGAGCTCAGCTCAGCTGACATCCACCGGTAGCCATCACTTCTTTCAGCGAGGGCCATCCTGCTCTCTGGGAATTTGGGGTGGGGGGGTGGGGGTGTGGGTGGGGGGGTCTGGGTGTATCCGTGTGTGTTGGAGCTGCAGGCAGATCCCGTTCCCCCCCAGGGTTATAGCATTACACGGATAATTAGGCTGGGTCATCCAGCTTAAGGACAAAACAAGACACCCATTCCAGTTGATTCAAGAGGAGCTCTTTGTGAGCCAAACTGGTCTGGAAACGCTTTTCATGCCAACTCGTTTGTCCTTGTTGCTAACAAATAAAGCTAATGTTTATGTGTACGGAGGAGGCTTTAGAGGAACACATTCATGAGGAGGAGGAAAAATCTCATTCTGAACGGGAGCTGACTTAAACACTGCCAAAGGAAGTAATTCAAGATTAGAAAAACCAGAAATTAGACACGCCCAAGGGTCTCTACACAACAGAAATAATGTCAGAGTAAAGTTTAGTAGAGATGTGGGAATTGCTTTTACCATTTATGATCCAGTGGTTTCTGACTTTGAACTAATAATCACACAGGTGTGTTGATGTGACAAAAGGCTGAATGATTAACAGCTTTCTGATCAAATTATTGATTTCAACGTGATCATGTGATCGACAAAGCTGCATTTTTAAAGCTCTCCTGACAGATCCGGGAGTTTTCTGTGTTGTGACCCAATGTTTGAGTCGACACAGTGGCGTGTCTGCCTCGAGCTTTAAGCTCCAGCTTTGCTTCAAGAAAAGTTTGCATAGATGGCAGATGGAGGCCAAAACACACTGGCCATGTGTGACACGTGTAAACATGCATCATATTATGACCGCTAACACATTTTTATAGCAGCACCATCTGTCCATGTTTTCATCATGTGACTGATTTGTCAAGTCAGATATTTGTCTGAATGTTGCAAAAATATTAATGTGGTGAAAAGTTTATGTTTGTTGTGAAAAAATGAAGTTTTGTTCTAAATAAGCTTAATCACCTCTAAACAGCTTAAATATGCCACCAGCTTATGTAAATAAGTGTCTGCAGACTTCTTAAAGGTCGCGTTCACTTAAAAACCATGTGATGCTTGTTCTTTTGTAAAATTATCGGTCACTCTGAGTTGAATTTGCATGCAGAACGTGAACATTTTCTTCAAACTCATCACTTGTTGTAGCTCCAGAAAACGCCAGCCCCTTCTATGTTACAGGGAATATTAGTATTCACAGCCCCGCCCACCTTGTCTTGGGTCCGCCCACAGCAGGGGTCGGCAACCCGCGGCTCTGGAGCCGGATGCGGCCCTTTCATCCATCTGATGCGGCTCCCTAGACTCTGCTTGTAAACTAATTAAGGAATATTTAATTACAATGTATTTTATTCATGTTTTCATCTGTAGCCAATTCTAAATTTAAAGATTATCTGTGTAAACGTGAACAGGTCACCTGCTTGCGCGTAATCAAACGTCTCTATAGCAGCTTTCTGAGCTGAAGAGGGTATGAGATTCTGGACTGTTCCTCAGACAGGCTCATGGATGCGTCGCAGTGTTGGAGACAGGAACAAGCGCTATTCAGCCAAATATTCATAATCAGGGAACATTTTTTAAGTGACAAGTCTCTCTGAGAGACCGGGTTTAGAAAACACAGAATCTTCCTACATGGTTCTGGTTCTGTGATGCGCTCCAAGCCCCCGATCTATCTTCAGCTCGCTGTCCACGTTACGCGCGCGCTGACAGGGAGCTGCGCTGAGCTCAGTGTCCATCTCAGGTGTTCTGATGGGAATCTTTTCCTGATTGATGTAGCTACCTCCATGATGTGCATTAAAATGTCAGCACATCTGCAGGCTTGAGATTTCTCCGTCAAAATAAATACGGGAAACATCGAGTCAGTGCGAACCCTGTCATTTAACCGTCTTACCTTCTAGTGAAGATTGTTGCAAACAGAAACATTAAACCTGATGAACACCAGAGCCACGCACACTGCGCCGTTATCTCCGTCAGTGTAAACGAGGAAAGAAAAACTAATTGCCTTTTCATACCTTTTCAACAATGTTTAATGCAAAGTTTAGTTCAGTACAAAGTTGAATTACAACAGTCCAACGAGACAGATTTGTATTCTGAACAGTTATGTGTGATGCCTCAAAAAGCATCTCCTGCTCAACTATTAAAACCACTAGCAGGGTGAAAAAAATCGAAATATTGTAGCACAGACGGGCTACAACTTTTGGATCAATTTTATACAAACTGTTTCATTAATTATCTTCTGTTGAAAGATAACTTTGAGGTACATGAGCGACTGGTATTGGTTGCTGTCGCCTGTTGTGATCGGTTAAAGCAGCTCTCTGCTGTCAGAGGGTAGGCCCCGCCCACAACACTGCGGCTGCTGCGGCTCCCAGTGTTTTTTTACTGTGAGAAATGGGTAATAATGGCTCTTTGATGGGGGAAGGTTGCCGACCCCTGGCCCACAGGAAGAAGAGAATAGAGCATGGGTGTTTCTCAATGTCAAGGCGCCTGGCCTCTTAAGGCGATGTCTTGCTTACGAGGATACATTCCTTCCTTGGTCAAAGAAAAGGGTTAAATGAAACAGACTTGCATCACGTGACCACGGCTCTAACGTCACGTGACACAGGAGATAACGGTATATTTTATACGTTTGAATAACAAGCCTTATACTTTTTAAATTGTGTATTGTGTATTTGTTAAATTAAATATGTACCCACCAAAGCTGCAACTACTAAGAAACTAACCAACCATAGAAAACTGCTTTGAATATAAAAAAGCCATTTCAGACATCAACCCAATATCTACAATAAGTTCACTTACATTGACAGACTTTTTGAGCCGCTTCCCTCAGGCAGGAGGTTACGGTCTATCCGGACCAGAACCTCCCGCCATAAGAACAGCTTCTTTCCATCTGCTGTTAGACTTGTGAATAGCTTATAAACACGCAACCATGCTCGTCTTCTGTACTCGACACAACGTCATGTTATCGGCCATGTTACCATTACCTGCCATTTTTATAGCTGAAAGTTTTATTCTAGTTTTTTTT